>NC_022012.1:87520616-87554499 GCF_000317375.1 Microtus ochrogaster
CAATGCACCTGCTGTGGGGATGGGGTGCCCACACTCTGTGACACCCAATGCACCTGCTGTGGGGATGGGGTGCCCACACTCTGTGACACCTGCATGATGGTGATGCTAACGTCTCCTTGGGCTCCCAGGCATCGAGTCCCCAGGGCGTTCTTCAGAACACTCTCCACTGTCAGCATGGGTCCTGAGTGAGAGGACAGCATGGGGGCTGGTTTCCTCCTACTCCAAATTTGCTCTCTGGAGAACCTGGGGCTCGTCCTTGAGCACGGCTCACTAGCCCAGGCTCCCAAACTTCCTGATGTGTACAGTCTCATCAGGAACAGACTGACCTTGCTGTTAAGTTTTCTTCCCCAGAAGACCAAGAGCTCATGCAAATTGGTCTGCAGTGATCAGAAATCTTTGTCCATGTCAGTAATTTTCATAGGAAGAGCTGAGCTGTCAAGCAGAGGGTTTCAATGAGAACAGCAAACTAGAATGAAAGCAGCAGCCAGGAGTTTGGATGTTGTAATCAAGGAAGCAAGAGCCATAGATGGACTTTTCTTTGGGCCGCCAGCTCGCAAATGACGCGGAGACTTTTATGAATTATGAAAGCTTGGCTTTAGCTTAGGCTTGCCCCACTAGCTTTCATAACTTAAATTAACCATTTATACTAATCTATATTCTGCCACGCGATGTTCCCTCATCTCTGTTCTGCCCGTCCTGCTTTCTCTGAGTCTGGCACTTTCTTCTTCCCAGAAGAAGCCCTGCCTAGCTACTGGGCATTCAACTTTTTATTACACAGCAATACATCTTCACATAGAGTGCAAATGTCTCATGACAAAGAGGCTGAATAGGAGAAGCCCCGGATTTCCTGGTGTAGTACTCTGAACAGTGTAGACCCGAGCATCAGGTGGATAAACACCAATGTGGTAACTGTCTCATAGTCAGGGGGAACTGTGGATGAAAATCTCCTGCTGGGTTACAGAGACGGCACTAGATGGGGAGGAGTCAGAGGGAAGAGCTATATAGTCTGCAAAGATCTTAGCAGACATCCCCGAGAAAGCCTTCCATGGCTAGTGTTTAGATGGAAGCCCTACCAGCATCCATATATATCTGAAGAGGCTGGGATGTTTGGAATCACCAGCTCAGAGCCCATTGCAGACTCTGAGCAGCATTGCCCCTGGAGCTGCCCTCTCCAAACCCCACCCTCAGTGCACCAAGTGGTGGCCCCTCCCCTTGGAGCTGTCCTCTTGAAACTCCATTGCAAGGAAAGCCTGCCAAAAGTCAGCCCCTCCTTGGGGCTGCTCTAGACCATGCCTATAGGCTACTTAAGACCTGGTAGCCATATGTGTCATGTGATACCTCTTGTGCCCTCCTGAGTGTCACTGAGGAGTGCTTTGCTCAGGTTAAACCTGACTTTATTAATTCAGTTTGATTGTCTTATTACATTGGCAGTGATGGATTCCCATTAACCGGGGATTCAAAAGTTATCAGCTAGTTCCCTGGCAAGGGGCCTCTGAATGGAGGGTCATGGCTGGGAGTGCAGATCCATGGAAGGTTGTGACTAGTTCCTTAACTCTCTGTTGTCCCTCCGGAATGGGGAGGGAAGCTCCCCACACGAGACTCCAGACAGGGTTCGTGGGTGCTGTACAGGTAGGTCACAGATAGGTTTGGGAATGGTGCTGACTCCTTATGGGTCTGTTTTTTCTACACAGTAGCACGAAGAATGTCTCCACAGCTACTGTGTGACCGCAGGACTACCCTAAGGAGTCCTGTTCACGTCCACTCCTGTTGAGTCAGAAACAAGTCCTGAGTCAGAAAGCCCCTACTAAGTGTCTTGGAGGAATGAAGGGAAACAGAATTGCTAGAAGTTCTGTGTGGATTCCACAGCATCTCTTGATCCTCCCTACTTGGGAGGAGAGGAAATGAGCGCTGGGGATAGGTATCTGCCTCTCCCCAGGCCCACTGCCGCTAAGTGGTGGGGTTTTCTCTGCCAGCAAAGACCATTCTGTAACTACTATGCTCACTAATTTCTGCTCCAGTAGGCCGTCAAGGAGAAGATGCCCAGAAGGTTGGAGCAGATGCCATCAAGTTATTTCTCTTCCTAATGGAACACTCTGGGTGGAAGTTGAGTCTCATTTTTTTCTTCTTCTTCTTCTTTTTTTTTTTTTTTTTTTTAGGCAAATGTATTTATCCTTATCAGAGTAGCCCTGGGAAGCTCTTAGCAGATGAGTCCCCAAAGTCTGCAACTACCCAGGAGAATGCATTCTGCTAAAAGCCTGGACAGCATAGAGAAGATGATAAAAAGGACCACATTGGGCAGATAAAATACCAGTGCCAGAAGGGCCAGCGGCAAAGGAAATTGAGAGAAAATGGAAGAAATGAGAGAAATTGCAGCACCGAAAATATTCAAGTGTATTCCCCCAGAGAGCAAAAATGACATGAATTTTCAGGACAAAATAGTAACACTAAAAAGTGCCCAGTCATGCCTGCCTTTTGACTGTGGGCTTGGACTAGGAGGAGCCTTGGGGGTTACTGAGTCACACCTCTGGGTGTTTCTGCAATGGTGTTTTTAGAAACAATTAGATCCCCGACGCCTCTGCCATATTCAAGAAACTAATTCCTCAATGCACTCAGTTTAATGGCATGGTTAGAAGGGGGTGAAAAGTACCAAGATGAGCAAGAGAGGGAGCGGGCTACTGGGGACACCTCCTTGGTTTTATTACCATAACCATTTTCTGTCCTACCCCTTTTTCTTGGCTTTCTGGCAATCCTGGTTGAGCTGTCCTGTTGCATGATGCTCTCCGCACCACACAGTGGGTTGATACTTATGAATGGGAACCAGGACAGGCCAGTTCCTCTGGGATCCATTCCCTCGGCCATTTCACTCACGGTGGGACGTGACTAAGACGGAGACCTTCTCTACAGGAGCAAGGATCAGAGTTGGCAGGAAGCAGGAGCAAGCCTGGCAGCCAGGTGAGGAGCCCCCAGGGAGACTGCTATGTGTGTCCAGTCACTGACGTTCGTTGTGTGTGGATAAAAGCTTCCATTTGATTATGCCAAATAAAATATAATCCGAGAGCCATTTCAGCTTCAGTCCCTCATTCCTGGCCATTTTGGATATTTTCAAGCAATTGTTTATGACTCATGTCTCCTCTTCCTCCTTGTGCTCAGATCTCTTCTCACCCCTCCCATTTTCAAATCTCTCCCAGCCTATACAGTATTCCAGGATTTAAATTGCTTCTTTCATTTAAAAACTATCTCTCATTATTTTGAGTCCTGAATTATACATATATTTTGCTTTTAATAACTTCCTGTTGAGTGATTGAGGTCTGACTGCTCAGAGTCACTTATGTTTCCTATTATTTGTGGAGGTTTCCTGCACGCACAGAAGACACATTTCTGAGAAGTGTCAAGAGGAGTTTAATTTGGCAAATATTTGCAGAGCGCTCGCTTTGTCCCGGCTGCAGCAGCGGCTTGTGGAGAGCTGGGTATAGTGAGTAAATGGGTTAAATCGCAGCGCCAAAGAATCACTGTGCTTGTGGAGCAGGCAAAGCTGAGGCGCAGCGCACCAGAGAAGCAGCGAGAAACAGAATCCGATTTTTTTCTTGAGATGACAGAGTGTTGAATTAGCTATTCTCCAACTATTCAGATTTACAGCTTATATTATGCTTGAGTAGCATGTAAATTTTTATAGGTTTTTCATATTGGGGAAGCATCATGTTTTCAGAGTTTAGGACGTATAAATTTACTTATTTGGTCAAGGTCGTGAGTCTGGCGCTTCCTGGAGTCACACTCATCTTAATTGCAAAGCAGCTAACCGGTTGTCTGTCTTCCCACACATGTCATTCATTTCAACACAGTTTGTGGGAAGGCAAGGCTGGCGACTTCCCTATTTCCTAGGCAAGAAAGCCAAAGTTCAGAGACCTCAAGTGGCCTGTGTCGGCTGGAGAACATGACATTATTTCAGATCAGTACCTGAAGGCCAACTGTGGTCCACAGGAAGTGCAAGCTATCCGAGAGTCCATGGTGTGGTTGTGGGTGTATCAGAGGGAGGTGGGAGCAGCCAGGGAAGACTGTGGGACATTTGTGGCACCATTACAGGGCTTGGTCAGGACACAGGATGTGGCCCTCTTGGCTCAGAGATCAGTGAGAATATGGAGAAAATCCAGAGCACAAACTTGCAAGTGAATATGACCGTTTCTTCTGGAGTCACCCCCAGCTTGGTCATCTTTGGACTTGCATCTTGCCCTTCCACAATAGTATGGTTCAGAAGGAAGAAAAGCAATTGGTGGAAGGTGACATGAGTCTCGTTTGCTCTGGAGGAACCAGGACCCGGAACATTCTGTGATCCCTGTACTCCATTCTCCTTTCTGCTTCACCCTCTTGACCAGGAAGTCTCCTGCTAATTCAGGATCTTCTTCAAGCCTTTAGAGTTTCCTCTGCTTTTTCCTTCCCTCGAGTTTCTGTCAGTGACTCTGTAGCCTTAAATGAGGATCCCGCCATACTCAAGTGACGGCAAACCCAAAATGTACCCGAATCCATTGAGCGTTTGGTTTGTTTGATGGACTCAATGTTGAATGGAGCCCTAATGTCAGATTGTTACTGAGCCTGGGGTGGGTTTGTCCACTCATCCCCAGCAGGCCAATTAGGGGAATAAACTAGAGAGAACTGCAGAAGAAGGGTATTTATTCACTGTGGCCACACTGGGAAGACACAATGAGAAGGGTTCAGCGATGAACCCCTAAGTCCCTTCTTCTGGGGCCTAACATGAGGCTTGGGTTTCAATAGAGAAACAGAGGTTTGCAGTCCTGGTCAGGTGTGGTCCCCCCACCATCCCATCATGGCTGTTTGACATAGTCTCTCCTTCAGGTGGTCTGACTGTGTGAAATCACTTCCTGAGAGACTAGCTTGCCCTCTGGCTGACACCGGGTTTCAGTCTTTTCCTGCTCTCCATATGAGATTTTTGGGGGAAAATCCACTTTCTGGGGATTATTGTTTCAATAGTGTAATAGTCAATGAGACGGCATAGGTTTTCTTGAGAGTATCTTCGTTCCTGGTGGGAAGGTAATCAGACCCTGGATCACACCAACTCCCTTGGCTCAGCTCAGCAAGTCAAACTGAAACACAAAGACGAGCCTGGATATAGACTTAGAAGTGAGCCAGCTCAGCAAACATGCCAGTACCTTCTGCTCTTCCATCTGGCTGCTTAGCATTCAGCCATCTAGCTAGATCCATCCCTCTATCCATTCATGCAGCCTTTGATGGAATGAGAAGTCATTCAGAAACTACAGTGTTTCAGTATTACTAGCCCAGCCTACTGTCCCTGCTGAGATGAATTTTTGGCAACCAAATTCAGATCTGAGACCCCCCCCCAACAAGGAGACCAGCTCATCTGTCTTTTCTAAGACCCAGCATTTCTGTCTACTTTCATATTATGACTGGTATGTAAAAATAGGGGTGCACCTGTACCAACATCCCTCAGGTCTCTTCTCTGTGTTTACTAGCTCCACCCAAAGCTGGACTGTGTCCTGAATATAACCCACTTACCTTTGTATTGGCCTGGACCTGGTGTCTTAGTTCAAGAGTTGCATTATCCCTCATATGGACATCAGTGAGATACTCCCATCATGCCTCATTTTCAACGGTGACAACCACTTGCCTGACTGTTGACTAAGTTTTCTGTACTGTCTGGTTTCTGTCCTCCCACCAGGTCCCACAGCTGTTTAGCCCCAAAGAAATCACACAAAGAGTTTACATTAGTTATAAACTGATTGAACCATTAGCTCAGGCTTCATATTAGCTCTTATAACATATATTAACCCATTATTCTTATCTTTGTTAGCCACATGGCTCGGTACCTTTTTCAGTGAGACAGGTCACATCTTTGTGTCTGGGTAGGACTGCAGAGGAACCTTCCCTCTTCCCAGAATTCTCCTGTTCTCATTGACCCACCTCTACTTCCTGTCTGGTTGTCTTGCCTATACTTCCTGCCTGGCTACTGGCCAATCAGCATTTATTTAAAAACATGATTGACAGAATATAGACAATTGTCCCACACTACCTGACCATAAAACTTCAGTCACTGTGAACAAAATTCAGCCCTTATAAAAACAATAGCTACTAAGTCAAAGTATATAATGAAATAAAAAGATAGACAGGGCCTTCATTTTTCAAAACTGGGCATTAAGAGAAAGAAATACTTAAAAGAATCATTAAGGTATGCCTTCAGCTTGGCCACTGTTCCCCCATCTTCTTTGAACTAGAGTTGATAAGCCTTTTGTGGTTTGGCTTCTGTCCTTATTTCAGAAACACCAAACCTGTCTGTCTAGAGGACAGTGTAGTTCTTTTCTTCTGAGTGACCTATTGGGAACAGATGTTAATGAACAAACAGTACCTGATGCTGTTGAAAAGGATTCACAAATGGACCAGTGAGAAACAGAAGCCCTTGCAAGTCTTCTTTTGAAAGTCTCATGAATAAATCACTTCAGTCATTGAGATTAACAGATAAATGACGTCCAGGTAGGGCCCAAGAAGACTGTAGAAGGTGGCGGTGACCCTACAGTGGGATCTGTTTCTCCTTTATAGTCCCAGGGATCAGTCATTGAATCCCCTCTGCTTGAAACACACTCCCACATGGTCTAGTAAACTTACCCGCTTAAGTTTGTTTGAAAGCCTTCTTTAACAAATGGAACGTTATTATTTGTTTGTTTGTGTGTGTGTGTGTGTGTGTGTGTGTGTGTGCGTGTGAGTACACAGATGTCAGTGTGGATGTCAGAGGACTGCTTGAGGGAATTCTTCTACCATGTGGGTCCCAGGGATTGAACTGAGAAGTTCCTGTTTGGCAGCAAATGCCTTTAGCCATTGAGCCATCTCACCAGCTCTGGAAATTTGTGTGTTGAGAGAAAGGAAAGCCATGCTACGTTCTCACCTGCCTGTCTGTATTGTCAAAGAGTGAGCTAGAGAAACAGACAAGAACGGCTATAATTTCCCGCTAGCATTTTTTATTTTGAGACATAGACTTACCGTGTAGGCCAGGCTGGTTCCGAATGATCCTCCTGTGTGGCATGCTGAACTACAGGTGTCTGCTACCATACCCAACCACCTTGGCCTTTATGGATGTTCACTACTGTCCTGCCTTTCTCTCTCCTTCCTCTCAGGTTTTTCACACAAACTCCTGACTATTTCCTCCAGAGGCTAAATGCTCCACAAAAGCCAGGGTGCTCCATTTAAAATCAGAATCTAATTGAATTTATACTTCTCAGAATTCTTTTGGAGTGCCTTGCTCCTTTCCAAGTGTCAAATCCAAAATCCTTACAGTGGTCTGCCTGGCCTTGCCAGGTTTCTTTGCTCCCTGCTTCCATTTTTTCTTTTTTAACCTAGAGAGTCTGTTCTCAATGAGTTAGCCATATGGGTCCTTTGAAAACCTGTTTCAAAACCTGCTACTCTGCACAGTGCTTCTGACTCACTGAGGATAAGAGACTCTCTTAAGAGCACAGGCAGCTGTAGGACCCTGTCACCTCTCCGTTCTCTCTCTTCACTCATGGTAAACTCACTGGCTAATTTCTTTTCCTTCTGCTTTTCCATATAAAGTAGAAACCTCATGACCTGAGTGATTTTGCTTCTGATTTGCTGTTGTTTTCGTAGAATCTAGAAATAAATTGAGAATTTATCGAGAAGCTTCTGGGTCCCTGGGTTATTCTCAACTCAATACATACATGAGTGCATGTGGGTGGCATGATGTCAGGTTTACCCGTATGGTAGGTAGTTGTTGGGAATCAACAGGAGAATAGTCATTGTAGTGGCAGCAAGACAATCTGAACAGGCCACCACGGGCTGCCCTTTACCATGGGACTTCTTGGTACATGAGGGAAAATTCTGGCAACATTCCAACCTCCACCTGTAATGTATCAACCATGGCCATCCCATCAGTCATGATAAGCCAAACTGACTCCAGTCACAACTGAGGCTCCACTGAGAACAAGGTGTCCGGGGCTGCAGGTGCTGTCCTAGTGTCTCTAGGCTAAGATCATTGCTCAGGCCATATTTTTCTGTGTCAGGAGCAACAAGCTTGAAAAACAATGGCCTTTCCTCTTTATTCAATTATTTATTCTTTAGCAATTTATCTTAAGGAAATAGTCAAAAGTGCAGACAGAGATTTATATGTAGAGATAGTTGTTGCTGCATTATTTATGATTGGGAAAGCATTGAAAAAAGCTTAATATCCTTTAATAAGAATGTCTTGGAAAAATTATAGGATGAGTTGTCTTTTCTCCATCAAAAAATTTGAGAATATTTAGTGACCCAGAATTAATACATCTATTATAAGTATATATGTAAGTTAATATCTTATGATAATAGATATATATTATGGTATTACAGAGAGAGAGAGAGAGAGAGAGAGAGAGAGAGAGAGAGAGATCTTAAGGTGGAATGAAGAAAGCAAATGAGATTGCTATTATGGTTTAGAATGTCTTGCATCATCTTAGGTGTCTGAACATTTGCTCCCCAGCACTGTTTGGGGACATTATAAAACCTTTAAGGGGTGGGGCCTCACTGGAGGAAGTGGGTCACAAGGGGGTGGACCTTATCAGTTATAACTTGGCCCTGATTCTGCTACCTGGTGTGAGTTGATACTGGGAAGTCCCATTGTAAACTCACACCATTGTGCACAATGCTGCCCCTGCCACATTGCCTCTCTATGATGGACAGCACCATCTGAACTGTGAGCTGAAATAAACCTCTCCCTACTTAAGTTCCTCCCAGTTGGGAAGTAATGGCTTCTTTGGGATCATAGTCTTGTCTTGCAAGGCTTGGGAAGGTGAGGATTCAGGCTGTCCATGGTGAAGGCAGTGTAGCATTCCTGGTGAATGGAATTCATGAAAGCCTGTTGCCCAAGGAAGCTGTGGCCTTTGCTCAGGCTGGGTCTCTTTCAGTACAATTCCTACATGCTGAAGGATGCCTCATTCATGAGATAGTAACAATGAGTAGTTCTTGGCCTTTTCCCTGTTGATATTCTTTCCCACATTAAACATTTTGGAATTGAAGTATCTGTTATGAACAATAAGAAGGTAGGGCCAGAGAGGAGGCTCAGCAGTTAAGAGTACTGACAACTCTTCCTGAGGACCCGGGTTCAATTCCCAGCAGCTGCATTGGCTCACGATCATCTGTAGCTCCAGCTTCAGGGGAACTGATGCCTTCTCCTGGCCTTCACAGGCCCTGCTTGCACATGGCATACATCATATACGCAGGCAAAACACTTGTGTGCATTAAATGAAATGAAATTTAAGAATGACAAGATGAGAGCTGGCGGTAGAGCATAGTGGCAGAGTGCTTGCCTGGCTTGAATAAAGCTCCGAGTTTCTTTCTTGGCACTATAAAAGTAAACAAATGAATAAGTAACAAACTAAAGATTCTCTAGGGGTTCAGCTCAATTGATGAAGTTCTTACCAAGTAGGTATGGAGTCCTGAGTTCGATCCCAAGGTCTGCTTAAATCAAGCATGGTGGCACATATCTGTAAAACTAGCACTTAAAAATTAGAGACAGGAAGATCAGAGTTCAAGGTTCTCCTTGGCTGCATCAGGAGTTTGGGACCTGGATATAGGAAACTTTACCAGGAAAATAAAAATAAATAAAAAATAAAATCATATGTTGTGGGGTAATCTTTTTGTATTCTGTGAAGATGTGTCTCTGCCAGGACACCTTCTGCTTGGTTTAATAAAGAGCAGAATGGCCAATAGCTAGTTGGGAGAGGCTAGGCGGGACTTCTAGGAAGAGATAGGAACTCTGGGAAGAAGAAAGGTGGAGTTTGCCAGCCAGACTCAGGAAGTGGGACGCATGGTACTGAGGAGGTAAAGAGGCACATGGCAGAATGTAGATGAAGGTAAACAGGTTAGTTTAAATTTTAAGAGCTAGTTGAGAATAATCCTACGCTAAGGTCAAGCTTTCATACTTATTAATAAGTCTCTGTGTCATTATTTGGGAGCTGGTAGTCCAAAGAAAGCCCAACAACAATCATGTCTAGGGAATATACACATACAGTTTTTCCTAAACAACTTCTGTAATAACATGAAATGAAAATATAGTTACAAAGACCTATCATGAGATAAAAACATAGTTACAAAGACCTATCATGAGATGAAAACATAGTTACAAAGACCTATCATGAGAAGAAAACATAGTTACAAAGACCTGTCATGAGATGCACGCAGCTTTTTTCTAAGGGTTTTCATAATGGTGCTGATTTTGAGCAATGGATGCTATTTCCTTCATAGTTACACAGAAGCTGTTTCAGAGTGAGCAGAGGTCGATGGTGCGATGGCCGTTTCCAAGATAACCTTGTTTTTTTAGCTGCCTTTGCCTGTGCCTCCAGCTTGACTTCTTGCTCTGTGTGATACAGCAGGCTGCTGCTGCTTCTTCCCTCTTCAGACTAGCCCTCACTTTAAGGCATGCAGCCACACTCATGTTCAGCCAAGCAATACAAGATTAAGAGAGCAGAAATGGGTTCTTATGGTACAACCAAAAACTGAGAAGACAGATTTGTGTAACGGAGCAATGCATGGGCTTTATGCCAACTGGCTGCTTCTGATGCTGCCCAGTGGGCCTAGGGCTCTGTCTGCATCTGTCAGGAACATGAGACACACCTGCTGAAAAACACAGATCTCAGGGCTCCTGGGGAGATGACTCACCCAGAAAAGTGCTTACCTTAAAAGTCCCGTCCCCAGCCCTCAGCATTGTCCATCACCCTATTGATCCTTTCTGTTGGTTGCGTTCTAACTATGCAAGACCTTAGCTATTCATTTGTTGGGTCTCTGCTTCCTGTAGAAGCTTCGTGAGCTCTGCTTACTCAGTTCCTGACTGTAGTGCCAGCATGTGTATTTATAGCTACTTGGATGTCTTTGTAATTCAACCCTATCTTTTATTTCTTATTTTATTTCTTTCTTGGTTTCAATCACATTTTCTTACTTCACAGTAAGCCTAATAATTTTGAGTGAATAACAAGCATTGTAAGTTTTTGTTGAATATCAGGCTTTTTGTTCTCCTTAAAGAATATTGGCTATTGTTCTGGTAAGCGGTTACATTTCTTACGGGTTAAGTCAAACCTGAAGTGGCTGACTTTAGGTTGAGGGTTCTTAACTCTATAGTAGGTATTTTGGCTAGAGAATTCTTTGTTCTGGGATATTGTGTGTGCATAGTAGGATGTAGATATAGATATCACTATGTAGCCCTGGCTGGCCTGAAACTTGCTATATAGATCATACCTGGCCTCAAACTCATAGAAACCCACTTGCCTCTCTACTTCTCTAGTGATGGGATTAATCAATACCATGCCCAACTATATCCTAGGATATTTAAAAGATTCTCTGGCTTCCCCCACAAGATGTGAGTAGTAACCCCCTGGTTGTGACACCCAAAGATAGAGGCAAACTTTGCCAATTGCCGTCCTGTTAAGAATCTTTGTTCTTGCATTCATTTAGCTCCTTTCCCATTCCCCTTTATTTCTGTGTGTTCAGTGTGGTCTAGTGAGACCTGCTGTCATGGGGCACTTTCTCCTCTCCAGTGGCTGCTTCCTCTAGTGTCTCAGTCCTGGCCTTATTGATCTGGGGTAAATAGAAATAGACTCCACATAAAATAAACCACTATATCTCACCACTTTCAAGAGAAGCCAGAAATTTAGACTTTGGGATAAAACCTAAACTTTAGCTGCTGACAATGAATATAGTCTTGAACTAAATAAATCACGCTTGGACAAAATTTATACAAAAGACATCCAGCTATGGACAATTATTCTTCCTTACAATGCCTATCTTCTATTTTTTCATATTAAAAGGATGCTCATTGCCATAGCATTTCTATTATGTCATAGAAGCGTAGGTTTCCTCTTAGTGACTCTGGGATCCATAGGAACAGAAGTTATACTAATTTTATTAATCTCTGTATATAGTAGAAGGATGCTTGTTTGTTCGTGACTGGTCAGTCCACAAAATAATCACACAGAAATTATATTATTTGCAACACTGTTTGGCCAGTAGCTTAAGTGTATATCTGGCTAACTCATATATCCTAAACTAACTCATCTCCATTAATCTATGTATTGCCACATGGCTGTGGCTTACCAGGTAAAGTTCTGGAGTCTGTCTCCAGTGGGGCTACATGACTTCCTATTGACTCTGTCTTCTTTTTCCCAGCATTCAGTTTAGTTTTCCCCACCTATCTCTATTCTGCTCTGCTCAGGCCCAAGACAGTTTCTTTATTAACCAATGGTATTCATAGCCTACAGAGGGGAAATCCCACATCATCTCCCCTTTTCTGTCTAAATAAAAAGGAAGGTTTTAATTTTAAGATAATAAAATTACATATAACATAATACATAAAATAGGTGTCAAGGAAAAATTACAGTTGCAAAATTTATATCTACTTTAGCTTTTATCATAACTGAAAAAGCTATAACTGTCTATTCTTCAACTTCATCAAAGACTTCAGAAGGATATAATATTACCCAAGTAAACAGTAAGTGCATTGTAAGTAACTTCCAAAACTCTAGAATTGACAGAAACATCTTGCTACCTGGAAAGTCACCCAAAGTTCTACTGTATTATTGGTGCATCCAATCTTCAGCCCACAGGTGGAGAGTATCCAGCATACTTTTCCACAAAGCAAGAAATTTGAAGATCTGTTCTGCCTTATAATAGCAAAGTCCATCAGTTGCCTTCTTCTGTGTCCTGCAGAATATCTGGCAGACTCTTTCATGTAGCAGGAACCCTGAAGGACTATCTCACCTTTAGGCAAGTTCAGCAGTAATTTCTCGGTGGGTCCTGTATGTCCAGTTCATATGCATAACATCAACCAGTACAGGCAAGAGCAGTTTCTTTCCTAAATGGCTAATAAACTCCACAAGGAGTTTCTTTGAAATAGATTGGTACTGCCAGGAGCTGATGTGTCTCATTGTCATAAAAAGTCCTAAGTTCTTAAAACCTTTTAAATGCTATATTCTGCAGTCTTTAAGAGGTTTGAAGAATAACTATCCATCTAAAATACATCTTTGTACATATAGAAAACCTAACATGACTACAAACTTGACTATTATAGATGATTATCTATTAACTTATATTTCTTAATTATACAGTTTTAAATGAGCTAGACAAACACAATATCTTAATCAAGATCAGAAATACATATATACAGTATAACAAAATTGACCTTAAATTTGTATCAATAAACCAACACCCATACCAATACAAATTATTCACATCTATAGAAAATCCCCCTTTAAATGTAAACAAACATTCATAAACAATCACTTAGGGAATTTGGGCATAGTTCTCTCCAAACTATGTGCTGCTTTTTGTTGGGTAAAGTAATTTATGTGTGTATGTGTGTGTGTGTGTGGGGGGTTCACTATGACATTTCAAGGGGTATTGGTCTATCAAACCACATTAGTCTGGAAGAAATCTACAGGTTCGCATCCTCTGTGGGAACAAAAGAAGAACCTCTTTTCCAAAACAACAAATCCTTAAACTCAAATTTTGAAGTCAAGAAACCTTTAAAACATATATGTTGGTTTAGCTTAGCAGTCCCCAGAATCAAATGTCTTTCTGTAGTCAAAAAAATTCAAAGAAAACACAATAATATACATAACCCAGACTCTCTGTGTATTTTCCATTTTTATGTAATTTATTTTTTTTTATTTCTTTAATCTATGACTGTCTGAACTCTTTCTCTTTAAAGTTTTTTTTGAATGATTTACTTCTTTTCCAACTCTCTATACTCTTTTTCTTCTCTCTCCCAAGCCTACATACATTTATTCAACACTGTGACTCATTTAGAGGTCTTTTTTTTAAAAAAAAAAAAAAAGCTGAACCTGACTTTATTGTGTATCTGTAATTATTTTCTGACCAGAAGCTCCCTCTTTTTTTTCTTTCTTTTGTTCTTTCTTTTCTTTTTTCTTTATAATGCTAAGAGGGTATGGCTAGGGCCAACAAGGCCTGTCTAATGGCTCTGCCCAGTCCAACATGGAAGAAGCATGTTGCTGCCTCTGAGACTACCCAGTGGGAGCCATCCTCACCACCTCAACTCTGGGGAGCACTGTGCAGCATATAAACCCTTTTTATCTAAGTAAAAGCTAAATCTGCCATGTAGCACACTGAGTGCCCTGGAAATATCTCTGTGTATGGCAGTAGGAATCTGCCATGCTCTCTTGCTTGTGCATGCCTAGTAGACCTGGTTCTGCTGCCTGTCCAGGCAGGGAGTGCTGAGCCATGGGCATGGTCTCAGATACTTCAGCTACTTTCCTTCTGACTCCCAGTGGGCACACAAGCACCTGTGCCCACAAACACCATTAAAATGCCCCATAGTCAGACCCCCCAAAAGACTCAGTTTGTGCTGGGAGCATTTCCCAGGAAGCTTCTCTTTCAAAACCTCACTTTTTTTCCCTACTGTTGAATCAGGAAGACCTCTCTTAAAGGAGCCACAGTATGCTGCCAGCAAGCAGAGCCCATCTGGAAATGTTTTTTAGTGTCTAGAATTCCTTTCCAGGCCCTCTCAGGTTTTATGTGGATTTAGCTAGCACCTGTTAGAGCTCAAATCTTTAGTAGGAGGCTGCTTGCTTGTTCCTGGCTATTCAGACTACAAAATAATCACACCGAAACTGTATTATTTGCAATACTATTTGGCTAATAGGTTAAGCATTTTTCTGGCTAGCTCTTATATCCTAAACTAACCCATCTCCATTAATCTGTGTATTGCCACAGGACTGTGGCTTACTGGGTAAAGTTCTGGCATCTGTCTCTGGTGAGGCCACATGGCTTCTCACTGACTCTGCCTTCTTTCTCCCAGCATTCAGTTTAGTTTTTCCCTTCTACCTCTATTCTGCTCTGTGCAGGCCCAAGATAGTTTCTTTATTAGCCAATGGTATTCACAGCATGCAGAGGGGAATCGCACATCATCTGTATCTCTGATGCTTGGCATGCAACAACCCTGGAATACAATTTTGATGTTATATGCCCGAGTCAGCACAGATTTCACAAAGTTAAAGGGTGTCTCCAACAAGATCACCCTCCTGTTGACAGCAGTGAGAGCTCAGTTCCTCTGCCCTTTGTCATTCTGACTAACTAGTTCCAAATTAAGGATCCCCACCATTTCCTGCTGTTTTATAATTAACTAGAATGACTCACAGAATTCAGGAATGTTCCAGGCTTACTATTCCAGTTTTATCATAAAGAAAACAGTTAAGGACCATCCAAAAAAAGAGACCTATAGGATAAAATTCAGGAGGGTCCCAAACATGGAACTTGTATGTCATCAACCTTTTGAGCTAGAGTGTGACAGCTGTGTGATATGGTGATTTATCATCACCAAAAAAGCTTTGTATTCAGTGTCTGTAGAGGAGTCCCCATAGAGATGTGATAGTTGACTCATTGGCCATGAGGTTGTACTGAATCTCCAGCCTCCCTTGTTTGCTCTCTGGTCACTGGGCTCACTTGTGCATTGCTCGAGGCCTCCAGTCACAGGTTAGGTCTTTCTAGCTTTGCCTGTTCCCACAGAGAGGCTATGGGGAATCCTACCACACATTTGCCCATTGCATGAACTCAGGTGTAACCAGGAGCCCACTGTGGATAGCAGACGCACTTCTGTCATTTGAGGAAGTGTGAAGTTTAGAAGGCCCCTCCTGAGAACCCAAGCAACCAGACTCTTCCTTTATTTCAGATTTATTCTTTCACAATTTTATACATGCATTTCATGTATCATATTACCCCTATGGCCATCTCTCATCTCCGTCTCAATCTCTCTCCTTCCAAACATTAATGAGAAGCTGCATGAATTCTTACAAAACAGTCCTCAGTAAAAAGCTAAGTAACAGTGACCGTAGAGTGAATAGCAAATGGGATGCCATGGAGGATCGGGACTGTCTCCAAACCTTATATGAAGTCCTTGATGTCACTGATGTTGACAATAACAGCAACAACATTGGGACTGTTCAAAAGCATGGTGGGAGATGTTTTTTCATTCCTTCCAGCAGCTCAGGCAGATTGTATTCCCCACCTTTTAGGTAGGTTGGCACCGCTAGGTGATTTGCTTTGACCAATGAAGTGCTGGTGAGCGGTACCCATTGCAGTCCCTCTGGGTGAATCTTTAAAAACCATCCGAGGTCTGTTGCATCCCTTCCTCATAGTGCTGTATGTGTGTATTAAGAAACTAATGATCCAATTTGGATGAGAAACATGAATAAGAAATAAACCTTTGCCGAGTTAAAATGCCACGGTGTGGAGATTGTTTATTACTGAAATGTAACCGAGCACATTTTTGACTAGCGTAAACATTGAACATGCATTATTAAACCATTATTATCATTTAATACTTCCTATAATCTGTGAGGTCATCAGTATTCATAGCCTCATTATTATAGATGAGGAAGTTGATGCAAGGACAGATTATGCAAGCCGTTCAGATTCACGCCATCAGTAAGAGCAGCACGAAAGCCAAGGCATTATTATCTCAATGTCTCAGTGGAGATGACCCCGACCCATTAACAGTGTCGAGGCCAGGGGAGAGAGCCCCTAAGACTTGGAACTGATGTGTGGAAATTTTTTAAAAATTCTACTGTTTCATTTTGAGACAAGGGCTCATATAGCCCTGGCTGGCCTTGAACTCCCTATGCTTTCAAGAGTGACTCTGGTCTGATTTTCCTGCATCTGCCTCATGAATGTTGGGGTGGGATTACAGTTTTGAGACATTAGGCATGATTTATGCAAGTGCTGAGGCTAGAACCCAGGGCCTCCTGAGCTACTTGTGTTTGCTTTGATGAAGATAGGCTGTACTTTCCACTGTGGGCTTGGCGTGGGTGGGGGAGGAGCTGTGAACATCTCTGGATGTGCTTTGCATGTCCTGGATTGGAAATGTGTTGGTTGCTTGTAAGAGCACACACAGAATAGTCTAGGGGATTTCTTCACGCCACAGGGGAAGTCTTTGGTGCTGCCTTGGCATTTGAGGGCCTAAATGTCTAAATGAATGAATAGCTGCTACAGGTGATTGAGTTGGAATTTAAATGGCAATGAGGAACCAGGGCTGGTGACAAAGGATTAGCTACTTGGGTCTCTCCTAGCCCTTGCAATCCTTTGAATATTTAATTGGATTTTCTGTCAAGCATCTTTTATTGTCTCCTGAAGTTCAAATGAGAAGCAAATTCATTGAGTGTATTCATGGGTTATATGCAGTCCAACTCTGGATTCAGTAGAGGGGTCTGGAGGAGAGCCGGGAAGAGCATCTTTAGATAGTGACAGAGGAGGAGAGAGCTATCTGCTGCTCCAGCAGCTTGCCCATCTCTCAGGCCTTAGGGTCCCCTGTTCAGGCTTAGTCCTGCACTGCTCATCCAACCCCAGGCACACACTACTTGCTTCTGCTGGCCACTTTTCAGTTCTTCACTTGTCTGTAACATTGCTGAGTGGTCTTGTAAGGGCATGTCACATATTTTTTTCATTTGTATGTGTATTTATGTTTGTCTATGTGTGTGTACGTGCACATACTTGAGAGGACATGTATGTAGGGGTCAGAGGTTGACACCAGGATGCAGAGTCTCTTATGGATCCCAGAGCTCACCAATTTGGTTAGTATAGTCAACCAGCTTGCTCCCGGGATCCTGTGCTGACATTTATGTAGATGCTGGGGATCTAAACTCTAGTCCTCAATACTTGCAAGGATACTTTAAAAAATTTTATCTGTCTCTCTATCTATCTATCTATCTATCTATCTATCTATCTATCTATCTATCTACCTATCTATCTATCATCTATTTTTGCATGTCAACTGCTTTACCCATTGCACTATCTACTCAGCCAACATGTCACTTCTTGAACCACCTTCTGCTTCCGAGTTCAGTTTTTCATGCAGAAAACAATAACTAGTTATTGATTTTTATTGGCTTTAACTGTTGGCTGGATACAGCCTAGAATCACTTAGTGTGCCAGCTAGTTTTATGCCAATGTGACACAGGCTAGTGTCATTTGAGAGGAGGGAAATTCAGTTGAGTAAATGCCTGTATAAGATCTGGCTGGAGGGTATTTTCTTAATTAGTGATTGATGAGGGAAGGCCCGCCCACTGAGTGGTACCATCCTTGGGCTGGTGATCCTTGGTTCTATTAGAAGCAGGCTGTATAAACTACAGAGTGTAAGCTGGTAAGCAACCCCCTCCATTGTTTCTGTATCAGCTCCTGCCTCCAGGTTCCTATGCTGTTTGAGTTCCTGTCCTGACTTCTTTCAGTGGTGAGTGGTGATATAAACCCTTTCCTCCCCATCTTGCTTTTGGTCACGCTTCATCACAGCAACAGAAACTATCATCTAGGACACAAATTGGTACTAGGACTGTGGGGTATTGCTGTAACGGACCTTACCGTGTGTTTTGGGGAAGACTGTGGGGGGCTTTGGAACTTTGGGTTGGAAAAGCCATTGAGTGTCAAGGCTTGGTGAATTGTTCTGTGGGAGTGTGGAAGATAAAAACGCTGAAGCATTGCAGATGATGGAGGCCCGGCTTGTGAAGTTTCAGAGGGAAGCAAAGATTCTACCAAGCCATTTGTGCGAAGAATTCAGTTTCTGGTCAGTGGGGTCTGAAGAGCAGGCTGTAATTAACAAGAGACCAGAACCACTGAAGTGAAACCATTGCTTTCCTGGCACAGTGGATGCTGTCAGCTGGGGCTGAGTGATCAGCTGTGATTTATTAGAGACCAGCATCATGGAGGTGAGCTCTTCTGGGAAGTGTTTCCTCAGGGTCAGCACACAGAAGCTGCAGTCCAGAGGCCTCCAAGGTTGTACCTCCTGTTGGCAGCTGAACTTGGCAGTGTTAAGAGCCACCAAGGTGGTGGTACTGGTTTTGCAGGTATAAAGGGGTCATGGGAAGCAGCTGAGGCTTGGCACAGCGTGGCATGACTGGAGTTCCTGGAGAGAACCCAAGAGAGGCTGCTGGTGAAAGTGCAGCTCAGCAGCAGCAAGGCTCCCTAGCAGATTTGGAGATGCCAGTCCCATGGATGATCATGGACAGCCATGACCACGGACAGTAGCAGTGGAGTGGCTCCAGCCAGAGCTTAGAAGATAAGCCGTGTGTGCTGCAGAGGCCAGAGCTGGAGAAGTGACCCAAGCCCCGGGGAGGAGCCCAGAGAACTGTGAGTGAATCCCAGAGTTAGACATGGACTTATTTACACTGTTGGAGTTTTTGTTGTTGTTGTTTTGTTTTGTTTTTGTTCAGATTGTGACAGTGTCCTGCCTCTTCTTTTTTAAAGTGAGAAAATATTTCATTTGTTTTTGATTTTACAGGTACCCACAGTTGAGAGCCTTTGAACTTTCAAACAGATTTTGAGATTTTATAATTTCCCTGGGTTTTAAAAGAGACTGAGTTTCTAAGGGTTTGAATTTTAAAGACTGTAGGATCTTAGAATTTGGAATGTTTATATTGTGGTGTTGATATTCAGGTGTGATTCTGGGGAAGCACAAGAAAGGAATGGTTCTGGTGTGACAGTGATGTGTTCGGGTGTTGCGTTGACAAGGAGTCAATTGTGCTGGCTAGTTCTACTTCAGCTTGGCACAAGCTGGAGAATCTCAATAGAGAACATGCCTCCATAAGATCCGGATGTAAGCATGTTGTAAATTGGTGAATGATGGGGACTGGGGTCCTGGGCTCTATTCGAAAGCAGACTGAGCAAGCCATGAGGAAGGCAAGCCAGTAAGCAGCACCCCTCCATGGTCTCTGCATTGGGTCCGGTGCCCAGGTTCCTGCCCTGTGTGAGCTCTTGTCCTGACTTCCTTCAGTGATGGGCTATGATGTGGAAGGGTAAGCTAAACAAACCCTTTCCTCCCCAGCTTTTTGTACGGTCAAGGTTCTTCTACAGTAATAGAAACCCTATTAGGACCCTTAGGGAGAAAGTCCTTAGAAGGAATTATCTAGATCTGACCGACATATGGTCCTGTCTGTGGGGGCTGTTTCGATAGTTAATTGAGGCGGGAAGATCCACGCTGAGTGTGGACAGCATCATTTCATAGGCTGGGGCTGAACTATTTAAGAGTGAAGAACGTTAGCTCAGCAGATGAGTCAGCAAATGAAAATCCCCCTATTCTTTTTGATATCATGTACCTAGCCCCTTGAGTTCCTGCCTTGATTTCCCTGAAGTGATAGACTATCCTCAGGCATTTTGAGCCAAATGAACCCTTCCTCCCCATGCTTGCTTTTGGCCCTGGCATTTCATCATAGCAACTGCTGCAAATGAGAGCTGTGCCTTGTCTTAGCAGAAATCTTCCTTCTCTGTCTCTCTCCGCTCGGGATTAGCACCGTCCATACAGAATGTGTGCATTGTGCTGAATTATTTAACCCCACTTTGCTAAAAGAAATCCACATGTGTCTGTGTAAGGGGAATCAAGGATTTATTAAGATATAAAAAGGAGGGGTGAATACACTCAGAATACAGGATATGGTAAATCCAATTGCTGAGTCCTTGGAAAGCTGGGGACCAATTACACACCGCTTCACGCTGCCTGACTTGCTCTTCATCACCCAAAGAGAGTGACCACCACTCCCCGCTGCTTCTTTACAAGAGGTCATGTAACAAACAAGAAGCACCACCTCTCTTCACCACCCAAATAGAGTGACCACCACTCCCCGCTCCTTCTTTACAAGAGGTCATGTAACAGACAAGAAGCACCACCTCTGTTGGGTCAGAGAGCCCATGGTCATTGGCAGAGCGAATACCCACTACACTACCTGGTCAAGCTGGGAGGGGGCAGCTGGCTTTCTAGAAGTTACTAGACTTGACACAGCTTCCATGTATTTGTTTCTTTCAACGAGTGAAGTTGTCTACTTTATTTCTTAACAAGTCAGAAATAATTTAAAAATTCTGTGACTAGCCTCTTTTAAAAGAAATTTGGACCAGGGGAGGGGGGAAGTGGCTCACCCTGTAAACACTTGCTTCTTTAGCAGGGGGATCTGGGTTTGAATCCTCTGCACTAGCTGGGGTGTAGCTAGGTGTGCCTATAACTCCAGGACTGGGCAGTGTGGAGACAGGAGGGGTCCTGGGGCTTGATTGCCAGCCAATTTAGTCACTTCAGTGAGGACTCTCTCTCTCTCTCTCTCTCTCTCTCTCTCTCTCTCTCTCTCTCTGGCACACACAAACACATCAAGTAGAAACTGAACATGAGGAGCATCCTCCAAAGGTATCTTTGCTGGCATCTTTCCCCTCAGCATCATTATGTCTGAGCCTAAACATGACAGGGAAGATGGAATCAAAAACCACTCATTTAGATGGTAGTGATTTTAAGCACCAGTGATTTATGAAATATAGGCAGAGTCACCCGAACAATAAGAAAACATCCCTGGGCCCTTAGAAACATAAATGGCACGTGTGGCATCTGGAATGTAAACCTCGTTGTTTTCCTCTTTGGATGCAGCTAACAGTTGACAATGACAAGGGCGTAGCGAGCATTGGAGTAATCTCCCCTCTAGAAGTATGTCTTGGAAACCATGAAGCTATTTCTGGCACAAAGGATGACTTTCCAAGAATTAACTTAAAGAATTTCCCAAGCCGGAGCAACAGACAGCGGAACAAAATGAAAATAAGACAGAACCCTCCGAGGGAATTAGTTCATTTGTTTTCTTTTGAAAAGGAAGCTCCGTGTTCCCTGTTAGTCCTGAAATTTTGCTGAGGAAATCACTTTCTTTGTAGAGCCAGTGGAATAAGAGCCAACTTCTCATGAGGGGAGTGACCTCCGGCAGTACCCATAGTGCTACCTTCTTCACTGCGTCTGCCCAGTGTGCTCCTCCAAGTCTGGGTGAGATGGTTTTAGTCCCCTATTTTGGACAGTTCGTTTGAAGGCCAGAGAGGCTGTTGTAAGCTATAGAACCTCCAGCCCTCCTTCCTGTGAGGCCCCACCTTCTACCCACCTTCTAAAGGTTCCACGACCATCCCAAACAGTACCACCAGCTGGGGTGCAGGTGTGTAAATGCTCCCCATGTACGGCACAGTTCTTACTCAGACCGTAGTATTATCCTAACGTGTTATGATATGTTTGTCTGGTATCACTGAATGTCTGCTCTTTTCTGATGAGAAACAGGGGAGCAGATGGTCTAGGCTGGAGGTAGGGGTGCTGGGAAGAGTGGAGGGAAGTGGAAGAGTGGTTGGGATGTATTGTATGAGAGAAGAATAAAAGAAAAAAAAAGAAATTGGGTTTGAGAGGAACTCTGAGATGGAGTCCTTTGGAATAAGAATTTTAGTAGGGGGGTTCTTACTATCAGGGAAAGACGATATGGCAGGGGTTCTGAGGAGAGCTCGGTCCTACACAGCAAGAATGATGCTCTTTCCTTAGTTTGGGAGAGAGAGGAGAGGTCCCATGTCATTGATGGGCAGGCCATAGTAAGCTGCTGTGGGTAAGTTGTCTCTGATCCCCAAAAAGCAGGGGACCTAACAGAGGTCCAACCCTTCAGTTTAAGCAATGCCCATAATGAGATCTGTCTCCTGTAGGCGCTGCTTGCCACGGAGAAGTGAGAAGCACAGGTCTTTGTGGGCTGTAATGGAGAGAATTATAGAATCAGATATTTGAGTGGACGGAGAAACGGCTGCTGCGGGCCCGTGAGCACAGCCTAAGCGCTCCCTAACCCAACCCCTAACAAGGATGTCTACGGCATTTGAGGAGTGGAAAAGAAACAAGAAGGGGCCACCATGAACGTTCCAGAAGGGACCAGTGACAGCCGCTAAGTAGTCCCTCTGCAGCATGATGCTGCGTCATGCTGGGCAAAGCCTTCGTCCTTGGCTTCTCAGAAATGTTTCAAAACTCAGGTTGTCTGATTCTGAGACGAGCATCCTGTCGGTTATTTCTCCTTCCCTCCTTTTGCACACTGTAGAGAGTACGCTGGGGAGGCTGACAGCCTTCCCGTACGAGGACAGAGATGCATATTCATTTCTGCAGTCTCCCTCGTTCTTATTTATCACACTTTAGCTGTGCTTCATGCATATTCCATATCTTCTTAATTTGAATCAATTCTATCCAAAATTCATTGTTATATGTTTTCTATTTTTTGCTACCCTTGTCAAGGGTAGCTTTCCTTCCACAGCATTTCCTGAGAGTTCGCTGTTTTTCTGTAGGCACGCCATCTGTTTTCTGGGTATTGTCATCCCACCCTGTGGGGTGACCCCACCCTATCCTTGCCATTCATAGACTTCTATACACTACCTGCTTTCACTGTTTGAAGTTGGCTGAGCCTCTGAAGGGTTACAGGGATACAACCATCTTCCCTGCAGAGAGTCTTGTTTCCTCCTATCTTCCTTTTTTAAAAATAAGTTCGTTGTCCTAGATAATTGTGTTGGCCAGCATCTCTGTAACAATGTCAAAGCTGTATGCAGGGGCAGTGACATCGTGGACTTTTTCCTGGCATGACTGTTTAGATATGTTGTAATTCTCTGCCTGGGGAGTATGTCTATAGAGCCATGCTATCATGATTGACAAGGACGTATTTATCTATCAGTACAAATTGTCCCTCTTCCCTCAAACTTTCCTGGTTTTAATACCCAGAGTCCCATCCAGGGGAACTTCTCAGCCTGAAGCAAGCCTCAAGAACAGCCGATGGGAGTCATGTGTGATCATTTTCCAGCCTCTCAGGAGATGCTTAAAAAGTTTCCATTTTATTGATGTGGTCGGAAGCATCTATATGCTTAATAAAGTTAAGTTGTCCTTTCCCTTGCTATGAGCTCCAGTTGATCTTGCTGTGTTAGTTCTCTTTAGTGTGTGTATCTGTGTGTACATCTGCATGTGTGCGCAGGTGGGCACACACAACTGTGTGGCGGTACGGGGAGGCCAGAGGTCAGTGTGGGTGCCTTCTTCAGTTGCTCTGTCTCGTTGCTGGAGAAATAGTCTTTCTCACTGTTGAGGGTGGGAAGTGTCACTGTGTCAGCTACTTTGGCTGGCCAGTGAGATCCAGAGACCCCTCTGCCTACCCAGCACTGAGACTACTGGGGTGTGCTAAGTGACTTACTTTCTCTAGCAAGGTTCTACCTCCCAAAGGTTCCCCATCCTCCCACAGTGGTGCCGCTGTTTGAAGAGCAAGTGTAAAATCATGAGACCCTATGGAGACATTTCACATTCAAACCGTAAAACAGAGACTTTCTTCTTTGGCCCAAGGAGAGCTTGTTTAAGCTGATGTGATTTTTACAGCCACATCCCGAGTGGTCCACATGATCCTGGTGTTAGAGCTTGCTATAAATGGGAGCTGTTTTAGAGGCCCATGTGCTGAAGGCTTGGTCCCCAGCTTGGGGAGGACCTTTAGGTAGGACTTTCAGGATGTGAGGTCTTGTTGGAGAAAGGCGTGCCACTTGGGTGTTCTCTTGAAGGAGACATTAGCATTGCATTTTCTCCTCTCATTCTACTTTATGGCCATCATCAATGAGTCTCTTCTTGTCAGCCATTTTCACCATGATGGTGCAGCCACAAGCTTGATGCCAGAGTTGCGAGACCATGGATTGAAACCTCAGAAACCACCGTCCAAAATCGATCTTTCATCTCTGTGAGCTGGCTATCATCTCTGCTCTTTTGTTGCAGTGATAAGAAGCTCACTCATATACTCCTTTTCTTATTGTAGTTTCTTTTCCTGGCCTTCCCTTGCCCTCTGAGGAACACGAATTCCGATGAGTCACAGGAACTGCTGGGATAGGCATGAGCCATCCATGAGTCAGTGCCAAGCAGCCTTTGAGGGTAAGGACATTATATTAACATAACCAACTGTTTGAGTTTCCTCTTCCTGTTATGCTTATTTGTATTCTAAATGTAAGAAGAAGGAGAATAAAAAAATGGCTTCCTTACCAATGTTGGTGGTAGCCCGGCTTTAGCTCTAGCTTCTTATTGGCTAACACTCATATCTTAATTTAATCCATTTCTAGTAATCTGTGTATTGCCATGTGGCTGTGGTTTACCCAGTACAGTTCTGGATTCTGTCTGTGGCAGGGCTACATGGCTTCTCCCTGACTTTGCCCTTCTTCTTCCTAGCATTCAGTTTAGTTTTCCCTGCCTAGCTAAGTTCTGGCCTGCTATAGGTCCAAAACAGTTTCTTTATTCATTAATGGTAATCATAGCATACAGAGGGAACTCCCACATCATTTCCCTTCTCAGGTCTTTGATGTGGTTGAAGACTTGATATTATAGTTACTTTCTTTTCATAACTTAGCCAAGCCATTTTTAATACAAGACTTAGACTCCTTAGGGTAAGATAACTATTGAAACATTTAGCATATGTTTCTTGCTTGATGTTGCTCATGATGGTTGTAATTCTAATTTTTATGTATGTTTTTGCTTTATCTTTTCCCTGGACAATACTTGATATTTGTTCTTATTGTATATCATTTTGTTTTAGGCTTAGAACTCTCTTATTTAGATAAAAAGAGGGACGTGCTGTGGGAACTCCTTCAACCAATAGCCTTTAAGATAGTGGCCCACTTTGGGCATGGTCGAATGTACTACAAATGCAGACGAAAAGCATGGGAGGGTCTCTTGGCTTCTGGTTTTGGCTACAGTTCCCAGGGCACACAAAAGACTGTGGATTGCTACTCTTTCTATGAGTTTATGCCCAGGTAAATAAACCTTTGTTATATTCCATTCAGGGCTATTGTGGAGCTCTTTTGTGTGCCAACAGGAGAAAGAGTAAGAAAGAAGGAGGAGGGGGAGAAAGAGTGAGAGAGAGGGAGAAAGAGAGAGAGGAAGGGGTAGAAGTGAAATGAAGTAGAAAAGAGAGTTAGTGAGAGGGAGGGAAGGGGAAGCGGGGAAAGGGGAGGGGATAGAAATGAAGGGACTTTGAGAGCAGAAGGACAGAAGGAGGGAGGAGGGGAGAGGAGAGGGAGAGAGAAGGGGAAAGGAAGGATGAGCTCCTGGGAGCACTTGGTTTTCTGAATCTGAGAACTGTAGGTTATTACTATCCAGGCACCTCAAACAGGAGTGTGAAGTGGACACTTGAAACTCTCACGGAAGACCAAAGCCGATGCAAGTGTGTTCCCAGAGGTCTGCCTCACCTCCTCGCTTGGGAAAGCAATTACCCTTGGCAGAGCATCCACCAATTGGAGCACTCAGTCCTGGCAAATGCTCATTTGATAGGCAGGGAAGACTGGTGGCCTTGCCAGCTACCTCCAAGCTGTCCCTGGGCCCTTGCAGCCACTTTCCTGCTTCAATAAGCCAGTAGTAGCCAGGGAGCCCAACTTCCCCTCAACATCCCTGTTGCACTCCTTGGGCAACAGCCTGTTGCGACCAGGGCTCATTCTCAGACAGCATCTCCTCCCCTTAGTTGGGTGACGGTGTGGCCTTCCCAGGAAAATGCAGCTTTTCCACTCAGAGTCAAGAGAGTGAATCTTCCCAGACTTTTTTTTTCCTGGTCTATTTGTTTAAAAGCTGTCATTTTCCCAAACTTTAAGTGGCATTCTTGGCCCTGTCAATCATTCGCTTCCCAGCAGGTTCAGAATATATCTAGAAGGTGTTTTTAAGCTCTCAGGTTTCCCGCAGCACGGTGAGCAGCATTGTGAGCAGCATTCAGATACTCCAGTATCACCAAAGCACTGTGCCAGGACTCCTGGTTTAATGAGCAATGTTTCAATGGCGACACCAGGAATGGCAGACAGAGGCAAGCAACTGGGGATTTGATAACTGTTGTGGACGTCTGGGCCACCTCCAACAGGCTGGAAGTTGAGGCAGACACCAAACCTGACCCCACTCCCAAGGATGCTGCTGGTGCCCTGCCTGATGTGCCTTCACCTGTCAGGATGGGCAGCCCAGAGCAGCCGGCTGCTTCCTGCTCAGAACCACCAAGCTGAGTTAGGATCCACCTATCACTGGCTTCCACTGGTGTCTGAGGCTTGGACCCAAAAGAGCATTCCTCAGGCCTCAAGTGGGGGTGGCTTTCACGGTGTATCTCAGACCTCTCAGCCCCCTAGGGTTCCCCTTCAGCAGACTCTGAGGACCACAGAGTCCAGCCCCTTGTGCTCCCTAAGGCTCTTTCTACCAAACCTCGAACATCCAGGCAACCCTCTCCTGTCCCATCTTTAGGGAACCCCAGCCAAACACTGGTTTGATGGTTAATATTAATTTTTGGCCTGAGAGCACTTAGAATCCCCAGGTCGAGGGGCCTCCAGGCATGCCTACAGGGCATTATCTTGTTTATATTAACTGAGATGGAAGACCCGCCATCTGTGGGTGGCATATTATCCTGGCTGGCATGTTAGGCTGCAGATGGAGAAAGGGAGCAAAAGGCTGCTATCTGCTTCCAGCCTGAGTCACCTCAGTTCGCCATCATGATGGACTGCAGCCTTGGGTTCCTCCCTGGGATGGATTGTACCATTCGACTGTGAGGTGTAGAGGAAACCCTCTCTCCCTCAAATTTCTCTTGTCAGAGTATTTTATCACAGCCACGGGAAAAGGAACTAAGATGCCAGTCATACCCTGTTGACTAACAACTGCAGTGCGGGGGGCGTAGCTCAGGGGTACAACTGTTTTCACCCCACCGCTGCCAAAATCAAACGAACAAATAAATAACAACCCCCAGGAAACAGTTGACTGGTTTTCAGAAAAGGAAAGCAGAAGCTTGAAGATACAGGAGAAGAGATAACACCAAGCCAAAACAGCGATGAGACGATGAGCCAAGGGAATTATTCTGCGTTTCTTCCTTCAGTTTTGGTTCAGTCCATCAGTCATTTGGAAGCAACCGCAGTTTGATGGTGATTCGTGTTTGGCCACCGGGAAAATGGCTACAGTGAGTGTGCGCTATTAACGTAAATCTTCAGTCGTGTCTTTCATCTCGGATCTTATGTAGCTGTGTGGTCACTGTGTGTTAAATTTGAGCAGAGAAGATTCCCAAAGCCCAAAGGATGTCCAAGGCTCCCGTACTCATCACGCCCATTATCAAATTCCCCAGGAAGCAGTGAACCTCTCTCTGTGTTGTGCACCTCTTGAGATAAGAGCCCCTTTGCGATTCTGCTGCCAGGTTGAAAGTGTAGAAAATGGTAGCGCTTTGATGGGAAGGAGGTTCCTAGGCTCTCTTCGGTTCTGGCGTGTCTTGCAGGGCTGGGGTGAACCACAGCTTCACGTATGTTAGACAAGTGCTGTCCCACTCTACCTCATCTCCAGACCCAGTTTAGACATTTTTTTTTTTACTTATTTATGTTTTTGAGACAAGGTTTCGTGTAGGCAATACTGGCCTAGAAATCATTCTGTAGTCCAGGATGACCTTGAACTTCTGAAGCCCCTCCTCCTTCCCTCTCTGGGATTACAGGGATGCACAGCCATGCCTGGTTTTCTGCAGCACTGGGGATGATACCCAAGGCTTCCTGTATGGGAGGCAAACACTCTTCTGACCCTCTGGCCTCTCCCTCCTGAATGCGGGAATGACAGACATGTGCTGCTATGCCCTGCTCTAGTTACTAGTTTTAATTTCATTTTCTCTTTGATTACTCGCAAGGTTGAATAATTTTCTTGCCGTTATTACAAATTTTGCCTTTTATGTCAATTGTCTGTACTTGCCCTTTTCCATTATTCTTCAGGACTATTTCTTTTCCTTCAATTTATCCATTTAATAAATTCTTACAATGCTCTGGGAATAGATTTAAGTGTTTTACATATATTATTAGTTTTGCCACCTTCACTCTATAATTATAAACATAATAATATATAATTATCATGTAATTTTTACTTATTTGATGTAATTATGATCTGGTCAGCATGATCCATATTTCTCTGTAATAGGAACCAGAAGGCATGCCTCTGCCCTGACAGTGTTCTGGTTGCATCTCTGTTGCTGTGGTAAAATAGGCTGACATAAAGCAATTTAGGAGAACTTTATTTTAAGGCTGTATTTGGCTTACGATTTCAGGTTGCATTCTGTCACTTCAGGTAAGTTGAGGCGGGAACTCTAAGCAGCAAAACACACTACCTCTATAACCAAGAGTAGCATGAAATGGATGGATGTGTACTTACTTGCTCTCAGTTTCTCTGCTCTTAACACAGTTCAGGAGCGCCTGCTCGGGGGGCTAGTCTCCCCACATCATAACTAATTGATTGCTTTAATTAATAAACAATCCCCTTACAGGCATGTCCACAGGCCAACCCAACAGAGGAAGTCCATCCCTGAGACTCTTCTGTGGTGATGTAGGCTGTGTCAGATTGGCCTAGCCAACCATCACAGGATGGGAACAATAGTCTGGTCCATATCCTCTAGCTCAGTGAGTAGAAGCCAGGCTTACTTCCCTGACAGCGCCCCCTTATAGTGAGCAACCTATACAACTGCCCATTTTCATAACAGATATTTGTACTGGGTGTACACTGATCAATGAGGGAGATGAGTTTCAGGGAATTTTTCAACTGTCTTGTCCAACCTCCCCCACTTCTAAACAATCAAACCAGATTTGTGCACAAATTGGTTGCTTTCAAGTCAGAACTAAATATGACATTGCACCATCTTTCTGTTATGTCTAGCAATGCCTTTTTTTCTTATGTTGAGTTTTCACTATTTTTTAAGTGTGGGTGATTTAAATGTTTCTACAGCTAGCTGAGCAATTGATCTCTTCACCGCATTTAAAATATTTTTGTTTTTCTGCTTAGGAAGTATTGATTGTTTTCATGATGGGTTTATCCATCTTTTCTTTGACTTTACTACACCCAGTTCAGTGCTACTTCAGCTATAAATACCCAAGGTACTGCTTCAAAGTCAGTGCCACGTCCCTGTTTCCCCAGCTTCTTGGGGGTGAGTGTTCACCCGGGCGGCATCTTGGAAGTCTTGCTTTCAGGGTAACCTTGCAGGGTGACTTGAGTTGTGGTGCCATGTGCACAGCTAAGGAATAGGAGTAAGACACTCTCCTTTGATGTGTCTGTGTTTAGAAACACCGGGGTTGAAAATAAGAAAAAGTAGGGCCATGTGACAAAGGAACTGGAGTCTGATGTGTCTCTGAAAACCTCTGTCTTCCTGTCTGTCTGTCTGTTAGGGGTGTTTTTGCCATGATAAACATCATGGCCAAAATCAACTGGAGAAACAAAGGGTCTATTTCTACCTATAGTGTCTAGTCCATTATCTAAGGAAGTCAGTTCAGGAACTCAAGGCAGGAACCTGGGAACAAGAACAGAAGCAGAACCCACAAGAGGACTCTGCTCACTGCCATACTCATGTGGCTTGCTCAGCCTACTCTCTTGTACATCAAGGACCATTGGCACATGGATGCCTCTCATAATAAACTGGGCCCTCCAACATTAATAATCAGTGAAGAAAATGTACCACAGTTTTTCCATAGGCTAATTTGATGGAGATATGTTTTTAATTGGGTTTCCCTCTTCCCAAGTGACTCTAGCTTGTGTCAAGCTAACATGAAATTTGCCAGTACAATGCCCATCACATATCTGCCAAGATTTTGGAAGCCAACCATCTTTTCTAACTCTAACTCAAGCACATAGCTGACTTGGTCTCTTGACTTTCCTGGAGCTGGTGGTAACTTTGAGAAACTCTTTTCTAAATAACCAAAGTTCAAAAACAAATATTCAGAATGCATAAACTATGAAACCACAGAACACAGGAGAAACAGACTTTCTATCTCACTCACCCTGGCTGCCCTGGGCCAGGGTTGCATCTCCCTGTGTGTAGGAGGGCAGGGACTTTCTGACACTTACTTAGAATCCAGGACTCACTTTCTGGCATAGCCTCTCCATGGACCATCTCTTCTTTCCATTCTAAGGGTGTTGCTTTATGCCCAGCCTATATGTTCTTGCTACCCAATGCTATATAGCAAAACATTCTCCAACCTCTATGAGCGCTTCCAGGTAGACATCTTATACATTCAGACCAGGGGAAGAGCCACCTGAACACGACTTCTCACACATCTCTCTATTGCTGTCTAATTATCCCGTGAGGGCCCTTGAACTCCTCTGGTTCTTCCCACACCTGCTTTGCCGCATTATTTCCAAGATGAAGGGGATCCTCCTCTATCCTGGACTCCCCCCAGTTGCTTACCTCCAAATTCTATTTGGTCCCACTCTCTGATGTCTTCTTGTCTAACTTCAGCTCTCTATCTTTTCTTGACTGTCCCATCCAGCTTACCAACAAAGTCAATATTCCTGAGTGGCCTTAGCTCTTGTTACAAAGACTCAAGCCACTCAACTGAGCCCTGCTTATGTGTCTGACTCAGAAGTCCGTGGACATAAAGAATGGTTAATCTTTTAAATTTTAGAATGTTTTGTTATATAGCATTAGATAGCAAGAACATACAGGTTGGGCATAAAGGCCACTCTGAGAATATCAATCCAGTATAGCTCTAAAGAAGCAAGAGTCTTAGTTAACCCCCACCATTCAAAGGGGTTCATTCCAAGCCCATCAGTGGGTACCTACAACCATGCATAGAACCTGTGATATTTACCTTTACCTGTCAGTTTGACACAACCTAGAACCATCCATGCAAAGAGTCTGATTGGGGGATTGTCTACATCAGGCTGGCGAAGACAGCTCTGGAGATGACTGAGGGGATAACAGGTCCATGAAGGTGCCATTCACTTGAGAAGATGCCTATCAAGGAGCACATTGGAGAAGAATGTTCATCTGGGGATCATATATAAATTCAAGGTGATTTTATACTGTCAAGTGAAGATTTCTAGAGCCAAGTGGGTGCAGAGATTGGAGATCAGATGACAGCTCTGGAGTGACAGTCCCATGTGAAGAGTCATCAGTTCAGAGACATTGTTAGGGTCCATAGATGGGGTTAGGTCACCTGGGATGAATGAATGTTCAGAAGGATGAGAGCCCAGGATCTCTGCCTGGGAAATGCCAACTCTTCTGAGTTGAAAGAGGAGGTAGAGGAGTCAAAAGAGGATTTGGGGGGAATGCCAAGAACGATAAGAAGAAAGCCCAAGTGTATTACTATGTTTTGGAAGCCAAGAGAAGAATTGCACTCTAAGGAAGGACTGATATTGTTCATGGTGGTTTGAATAATGGCTCCCATAAGCTCACAGGGAGTGGTACTATTAGGAGGTGTCACTTTGTTGGAGTAAGTGTGGCTTTTTGGAAGAAGTGTGCCACTAGAGAGTGGGCTTTGAGGTCTCAAAAGATCAAGCCTGGCCAGGGTGTCACTGTCACTTCCTGCTACCTGGGGATCCAGATGATATCTGGGGATCCAGATGTAGAACTCTCTGCTAACTATCCACCATCATGTCTGCCTACATGCCACCATGCTTCCTGCCATGGATTAAACCTCTGAACTATAAGTCAGGCCCAGTTAAATGTTTTCCTTTATAAGAGTTTCTGTGGTCTTGGAGTCTCTTCACAGCAATAAAACCCTAACTAAAACAGTATTAAATTGCAGAGTTCTAGTAAGATGGAGGCAGAAAGTGATTGTTAGAATAGACATCAAGAAAGTTGTAGATGGCTTTAGCAAGAAGAGTATCAGTTGAAGTCCAGGTGGTAAGATACAGACACTGCAGCAAGTGGGGAGAATTTATGTGGGATCAGACATAGACCTGGAGTTAATGTTTTGTTATCATTTGAATGTAAATGTCTCCTGAAGGCTTGTGTCTTTGAACGCCCAAACTGTAGATGGCTGTGCTGTTTTGGGAGGTCGTGTTGGAACCTTTGGGAGAGGAACTAACTGGAGGAAGTGAGCCTCTGGGGGCACACCTGGAGTTCATAGCCTCGCACGTTTCCTTCTGTGTCTGCTTCCTGATTGGTTGAGACGCGAGGCGGCATCCTCAGCCACTTGCCTCACGCTTTCTCCACCATGGTGGTCTCTCCCCTCAGCATAGACCTTTCTACCTTAAGCTGTTTCTTGAGAAAAGTAACTAGTACACGATGTAGTTTTTCAAACAGAAGATTCTAGAACAGGTTTAAATGGTACTAAAGAGGAAGAAAGAGAGGGAGGACACTTCCTATTTTATTCAATTGTTACCAAATAGGTTTTTTTTTTTTTTAAAAAAAATAAGTGTGTTTTGGGGTTTTTGGTGTGTGTGTGTGTGTGTGTGTGTGTGTGTGTACACTTGTGGGGTGCATGTGCATGCAATCACATGTTCACAAACACTCTCAGCCTGATCAGGTTTCTCCTTCATCTGCCTTCGCTGCTCTCAGAGCCTCCTCCACCTCTTGAGATGAAGCGCACAGGGCCGTCATTGTTGAATGGCTTGTCCATATTTTAGGCAGTCATATACACACAAAAAGGTTTTTGTTGTTGTAATTTTGTCATGCCTCACATGGCTCAGACTGTTCCTTTTAGCAGGCCACCATGTGTGGAATGAAAGCCCGTCATCTCTGGCTTCATTTCTGACTGTCTGTCTGTCTGTCTGTCTGTCTGTCTCCTTTACGTTGTCTGAAAGTGCAGATCAGCCGTTTTCCTAAACCAGCAGTTACCTTAGATTCCAGGAAGAGCAAGACGGTCCATGGAAGGACAGTTAAAAACAATGGTTAGGCTGAGACCTGGAGCAGAAGTGACTGTTTGGTCACAAGAGGTGACAATGATAAAGGCTTACAGACCTTGCAGACAAGAACTGAAGCAATGATTGCCCAGGCCACACTTCCATCAGACTTCTGGCCCAACTCTTCACTACTTAAAACTCACATCGGTACCCGAGGATAGACTAGACCTCTTTATTCTTCTTCCTCACATGGTTATATTGAATAAACCCTTTTCCTCCTTCTCTCTCCCCTTCCTCCTTCTCTTCATCTTCCTCCTCCTCCTCTTCATCTTCCTCCTCCTCTTCATCTTCCTCCTCCTCTTTCTCTTCTTCCTCCTCCTCCTCTTCATCTTCCTCCTCCTCCTCCTCTTCATCTTCCTCCTCCTCCTCTTTCTCTTCCTCTTCCTCCTCCTCCTCTTTCTCTTCCTCTTCCTCCTCCTCCTCTTTCTCTTCCTCCTCGTCCTCTTCATCTTCCTCCTCCTCCTCTTTCTCTTC
>NC_022012.1:87554809-87562274 GCF_000317375.1 Microtus ochrogaster
TTCTCTTCCTCCTCCTCCTCATCTTCTTCTTTCACTTTTATTCATCTCTTCTGTTGCTGTACTGGAGATGGGTCACTGAGTCAGCTCTTTGAGCTGCCATAGCCCAGGCTTTTGCCCTGCAATCTCTGGGAACACCAGCTGGGACAAAGTAGAGTTCTTACCCAGCACAGGTAGTTATAAAATGGTGATTTCCGCCCCCCCCCCAAGCCTCACATAACACATAACAAAGACTTCCTCTGTCTCCAACCACTGAAGGAAAGTGGGCTCTGCTCTAATTGGACAACCTTGGGTCATGTGATCAACTGGAACCAATCACTGGGAACAGAGAAATGTCACTGTGGATTGGCTTAGACTTGCGCGGACTAGAGTCAGCGGTGGCTTTAGTCCCACCTGTACTGCCCCATGTTCGTTCATGGAGGCAGTAGAAAAGAGTAAGCAAGAACTGCTCACACGCGGCTCTTCTCCATGCTGCCCCAGCATCCCACACGCCTCTGCATAGTCCTTAGAACAATCACTGAAATGTCCCTCTCTGGTCTCTTATATGAATACTAGGTCTTTGAGGGCTGAAACTAGAGATATTTGGTTCACCATTGAAAATATACCCATGCATAATATCATGCCTGGCATGAAGCAGAAATTCTCTCAAGTGTCTATAAGGTTGAATTAAAATAGAGGGAAATGGGATTTAGATGATCAAGGAGCTTAGACCCCCCCCCCCATCTCAAAGCTAAATGGGCTCTATTTATATGCCCAACACTGAGCCTATCTTGTTTCCATCCTTCCTTCCTTTCTTCCTTTTCTCTGATGGGCAAGGAAAGGCTTGATTTATTCATCCCCGGTCCTGCTATCCCCTAATCTGAAGCTTGTGTGATGTTTCCTTGTTTGTGCTCCCCGAGGTCCAGGTTCCAATGCGCCTGCTCCGTCTGCCTCGGGATGATGGACTCTGCTAACATCTGTTTCCAGGAATGGACTGCATTTTAATTTCATTGGAAGAGCAGAGCGCCTTGCATTTCCTTACCTTTGGGGTTTAGTGTGGAGGATTATTGGTTTGTTTATAATTCATGTCCTATTCACTTCTGATTTAAAAAACCACCAATCACATTGAAGCTGTGATAAGCAGAGGGACTGTGTCCTTGAAAGGCCATCTTGCTCTCAGATTGTCATTTGGTTGCAGTCAACTTGCTGTGTGACCTTATATAACTTGTTAGCTATTTGTGGGCCTGGCTTTGCCTCACTCACCTGGTGAAAGACTGGGTGTGTCAGAGCGGGAGGTGGGTGAGTGGAGAGTCCTTCTCGGAGCTTCCCCAGACTTCTCTTTTGCTTCTCATCAGTAGGTGCTGAGCCTGGCTGGGGCAGGAGTCCTGTTGAATATGCACGTTACAAGACAGTGAGCCCTGGAAACCCAGTAGGAGCTCACTTATGAAAAGTAGCTTTTCTAGCTACTCTGCTCCGGTGGTGTTTTCCCGGTGATTGACAGGGCTTTTCAGAAACCCACCTCTATGCTAACATTGATGGTGTGTGAGCGGGTCGTTCCTGGAACCCTTTGACTGTGGTCTGACTTTATTATTTACCCTGCCTTTGTTTTTAATAATGACACACCTTAGACAGATAAAGACATTTTAATAGCACTCTTTAGCATAGCGGCTCCGGCACCTGCGCTGTTCCTGATTGCCCAGAGCTTTCAGACGGGTTGCAGAATGTGTGCAGAGAGAAAGCTGCCTTCGCCTCGAAAGCAAAGCGATGACTGTAATTCCCCTCAATTGCAGTCTGGTCTCATTTGATTTGTGCTCGAGGGTGCTTCAGATGGATTGATTTCAACAGATGGGCTATCTCGGTACAGCTGGGAACCTAAAGAGAATGAAAATCTCTCGTGATTCTGTTAGATACTGAAAGTGACCAAGGAGAGGGGAGAGAGGAGGGGAACAGGGGTGAACTCGCACTTGACCTGACGTTATATAACAGAAAGCCCTGAAGACTGTCTCTCTCTGCCTGTATCTTGCTTTTGAAGGCGACTCCCAGGCATCACATAATATGCACTTTCCAGGCTGTTACTGACAAGAGATAAACTGGCAAGAGCATATGTGTGTAAGAAACTCCTGTATTAATCTCTTAGCTGGTCAGCACCCTGCCCTTCTTTTCTGTTTTTACCCCAACACAGACATCCTCACAAACCTTGTTTCCACAAATTTCAGCATGCTTCTTGCCAGAGAGAGAGGTTCAAAAAGACTTGTTTTTATCTATGATTAAATCTTAAAGAATCTCCCACACTGCTCCCCAGCTCCTTGCCTTTCTGGTAAGCAGTGCGATCCATACATCAAACCCCTGACAGTCCCTTAGTGCCAGGTCACGGGCACCCTCCCCCGGGAACGGTGTGACCACTAGGCTGCTCAGTGCTGGAACCCTGATGATTCCCCTCGCTTCTTTTTATTTGATAATAGAGAAAACACAGATGCCAAAATGCAGTTGTATTTATGAATCTTCTGTCACACTGTCAGGATTATTTTCCAGTTCGTGTGAAGTTTTTATAAATTTATCCTGAACACTAAGTTCTTAAATGTGGTTTTCAGCCCTTGAATCCATAGTAAAAGTTTTACAAAAGAGGAAAGAGAGAGGGAACTGTGGCACGTAATGGAAATGATTGATGAGAACATAGCGCCTTGTAGGATATATATTTTCAGAAAGGATTTCCAAGGAGGAATCTGTCACAGCAGGACTGTAAAGTGTATACTCCATCTCAGAAGTTCTGGACTGTAAAATCAAGATGCCTATATTTTGCTTTTGAAAAATATTCTATTCAGAATATAAAAACCACAGCATTTTTTTCCTAAATCATGCTAGCTTATGAGAAAACAAACAATAAGAAGAGATGCTCCAACTTCCTCGCCTGTAGCAATGGGGTGTAAAGAGAGGCAGGCAGAGGGAAAGAAAGGAAGTATTTTCTCCAATCCTGCACTGCCACCATCCAGCTCTTTAACAGTGAGTGAGGAAAGTGGGGAGTGCTTTGTGTTAGCTGGTACAGACTGGATTTTGTTATGATGGCAGGAGGCCCCACATCTTAAAGGCATGCAAGGGCTAAGATTCATTTTTTCCTTTTGTATACACAGAGTGTGTGTATGCTCGTGTACTCTCTATGCTTCGCTGGTTCCATAGCTTGTTGGGGTTACCTGTGGTCAGTCTTCCCATTGGACCCCTCTAAGTGTTGCTGGATTGAGCCTGAACATTTGGGGAACAATGCCCCATTGTATCTTGACATATATTAACATTTAACTGTGCCATATAATAAAAGTCTGAAGAACTTTTTGACAAGTTTTGGGGCTGGAGAGATGGTTGAGCAGTTAAGAGTGCTTGCTGATTTCTTGGAGGATCTGAGTTCTGTTCCCCATAGTCATGCTGCCGAGATGCTCAAAACTGTCTGTAATTCCATTTGCACAGGACTGGGTGCAATGGCCTCTTTTGACCTCCATAGGCACCAAAGATACCACATTCATGGTATATGCACACAATCACACACACACACACACAATATATATGTACATATATATATATGAATGTATATGTGTGTGTAAAAAGTAAAATGTACCAAGTTTTGTCTTTTAGAAAAGTAATTCCTTTTAAAGAAAACAAACTTTATTATAAAAATTCTTTGAACAAATAAAAGTAACAAATACCATCATTAGCCAGACTCAAAGTCTATCCAATTGAATGAACTTATGTAAGATTAGAGGGGCATTCAATGGAAGCCATGAAGTTCTACATTAAGTTTGATACTTTCAGCACTAAATATGTAGTTAGGCATTTTTTTAAGTAAAAATGTTCCTTTATGTCTTTCCTTCCTTTATAGTTTGAATGAGATAAACCCTTCAGGCTCATGCTTTGAACCCTAGGTTACTGAGGACTTGAGGAGCCAGGGCCTCGCTGGAGGAAGTAGATGGCTGGAGATGGTTATCTAAAATCGCCAGCGCCTGCCTCTCCTGGTTCCTGTGCCCTGTGATGTGAATGATGTTCCACATAGGAACACGGGGCCAAGCAGCCACAGATGAGCCCTTGGAACTGTGAGCTGAAACAAAGCCCTCTTCCTTGAAGTTGTCTCTGTGAGATCATTGGCCACAGTGACACAATGACGTGTAAATAACTCATCTTCTGTGGCAGATCTTGTTTCTCAAAGACGTTCTCACCAGCTCCCCTCCTCCACACTCCCTGGGATTTTACTGGTGCCCCTAGCATTGATGTCCAGCTTCTTCCTTAGCCATCTGGGTCTGCTTGTAATTACCTCTAGTGACAGATAGTAAATATGATCTTCTGTGACCACAAGTCTGCACGAGTTAAGGCCATGGGGATCTATGGTTGACTTGGGGCGTTGATCTTTGAACTTGCCACCATACTTTGAGGGAGACCAGATTCTTGGAAAGGCTCACACAGAGAGGAGCTGTGAGGCCTCAACAAAAACCTCTGCATGGCTTCAGTTTCCAGTCTTCTGCGTCAGTACCCCCAAAGAACTGTTGCAGACTCCAGGTAAGCTGCTCCAGTAGAACGCATGGAAATAGGAACCTCCCCCAGAATCCTGCATGAATGGCAGGGTTGTAAACCAATGGAATGGTTGTTACCCCTTTATGCTATCACATTTAGGGGTGGTTTGTTCCCAACAATGCTAATCAGAGGATCTTTGCTTTGTGGCCCCTTGATGATAATTTGCTTCTGTGTTTTTTGCAGCTGATATGACGGGCGACTCTATTATATGTCCACTGTGCAGGATCCACAGGAAACTGCTTTTGGATAAATGTGGTGCAACTTTCCAACCACACGGCTGCTTCTAGATGGAGGGGCCTGGGGGCTTCATGAACCTTTCATCCTGATGAAGCCTGCACCGTCCTCCTGGTTGTTTTTACAGATCCGTCAGTGTATCCTCACGCCAAGTACAAGAAGACAATGCCACCTTGTTCTATGGTTTAGATGTAAATTGTCCCCACAGGCTCACGTGTTTGAGCACTTGGTCCCTACCTGGCAGTGCTGTTTAGGGAAGCTGTGGAACTCTTGGAGTTGGGACCTCTCTGGAGAAAGTGAGCTCCTGCAGTGTGGGCCTTGAGTTTTAGAATTGAGCACGGTTTCCAGGCCCAGTATCTCTTTGCTTCCTGGGTCACTACTGAGATATGAATAAAGTACCAGGTGCTCACGACAAGGTCACTGCCTATTCCCTCCCCATGCCTGTGTGGCAAGCCCTTCACCAGCTAAGCATCTCCCTAGCCCCTTCAGTTGTTCCCACCAGGGGTCTGCTCACAGTTATGATGGAACGGACCATCAGACCCAGTATTTCTTTCACAAGGATCTTTGACAGTGAGGGCTCATCCTGTTACCTTCCCTGAATATCCACAGTACCTCAATTCCCAGAAAGACTGTCCCTTCTTACCTGTGTGTGCCACAGGACTTTCCCAATTGTCCCCCCAGCTCCCAGAACACTGACAGCTTATCTACACAGAGAGAGCTTGGTTTAAGGACTGCCAATACTTCATTATTTTCCTGGAGATGGATAAAGCCCATTACTACCAAGAGCCTTGCCGGGAGGGGACCAGCTTCAATTATTTATCCACACAAATGGTGCTCATTATGCGGCTGTTCTGACACACATGTACGCGGATGCCGGGTGAACTGTAGTGGGCAGAGGAGTGTCTGGACCCTCCTTTTACAGCGGCCGGGAAGCAACTGTAATTGTTAAACTGAGTTGATTGGATTTAGAGTCAACATGCCTATGGGGTGGGTCTGTGAGGCATGTCCGGAAGGAGTAGCAGAGGGAGATCTTCAGGCACCTTCTGGAGGATGCTCAGATATAAAGATGTCCAGGGGAGAAGCAGTACCGATTTGCCTGACCACCTTCAATCCTTGCTTGTGAGTACATCCGATCTGTTGCTGCTACCACCACCACCACCATCCTTTGGTCACATTAGAACACAGCTTCCTTGGCCTTTCCAAGCAGACTGAAGACCATCCTCTGGCCTTCAGCATCAGATTGGCATCCTACCTTATGGACTAAGCAGAGACCAGGTTCTCAGATGGCCCAACACACAGGCAGCCATTGCTGGATGATCCTACTCAGTCCCTATCATGTAATCCAACCCCCAGATTTGCCTTTCATAGTAAAATATTTATTCTACTGGTTCTGTTCCTCTAGAGAATGGTGATCAATGCAGGTGTAGGAGAGACCCAGCCAATCACTTTAATTGGGGGCAGGGTCCCCTGAGGATATTTTTTACCTAAAAAGATTGTGGGCATGCTCCCAGGCGCCCCTTCTGCTTTCCTCTTCACTGTGGGAACCTCTGGTTCTGTAAGTCTATTTCCCCATTAAAGCTGTATATATTTTTGCAATCTGTCTGTATTCATTTTATACCGATATGCAGAAGCTAATTACAAACCATAGGGACTGCTGGGAAGGAAAAAGATTGTGGGTCACAGAGAGAACAGTGAGGACCTCTGAGAATGAGAGACAGGAAGAATCTAAACTGAGACTGATGAAAATCTTGGTGGCAGCCAGTTGTAGAGTGTTCTGGGAAAAGTAAGTGAAGCTTGCAAAAGCCAGGAGGTAAGACCAGTGCTGGCAAGGACAGTGTGGTGAGGTTGACCAGAGGTGAGCAAGGCCAGGAAGGTCATTGGTTAATTAATAAAAAAACTGCTTGGCCTCATAGGTTAGAACATAGGTGGGTGGAGTAAACAAAACAAAATGCTGGGAGAAAGAGGAAGTGAGCTCAGAGGCCATGCTCCCCTCTCCTGGGCAGACGTGATAAAGCAAGCTGCCAGGTCAGACATGCTAAATCTTTCCCTGTAAGATTGGTGCTACACAGATTACTAAATAGGGGTTAGGCAAGATGTAAAATTAGCCATTAAGAGGCTAGAACAAATGGGCCAAGCAGTGTTTTAAAAAATACAGTTTTTGTGTAATTATTTCGGGTAAAGTTAGCCGTGTGGGCGGCCGGGCGCCAGGAACGTAGCCCGCCGCTCCTCACAACAGGCCAGGGAGGATGGAGAGATGAAGGAAATGCTATCAGCCACCATTCTTCCTCCGTGACCCCTGGTGTGTGTTAGGAGAGTCTCAGAGGAAGCCAAGAGCCTAATGTCCACCTACTGTACCCCACAGAGAGGCAGAGGCTGGGGAGGCTATGGCAAGCTTTACTGGGCACAGAAGAGAAATTCTCATTCCACAGGCTAGGGAGGAATGAGACCCTGTGTGATTTGGCTGACCTCCTGGATGATGCTAAGGCTGCTGGGACAAGGCTTCAATCTAAGAGGAGGAGGTGACAGCCACCATCCTTATGTCAACCCTTTTCTACTCCCTTGGCATCTCTGGGTCCCAGTCCTGCTTCATGTTCTTTGGATAAAAAGCATCCACCCATCCATCATCCATCCATCCATTATCCATCCATTAATCCATCCATCCATCAACTATCCATCCATCCATCCATCCATCCATCCATCCATC
>NC_022012.1:87562374-87563952 GCF_000317375.1 Microtus ochrogaster
CCATCCATCCATCCATCCATCCATCCATCCATCAATTATCCATCCATTAATCCATCCATCCATCAACTATCCATCCATCCATCCATCCATCCATCATCCATCCATCCATTGTCCATCCATCCATCCATCCATCCATCCATCCATCCATCATCCATCCATCATCCATCCATCCATCCATTATCCATCCATCAACCATCCATCCATCCATCAACCATCCATCCATCCATCATCCATCCATCCACCCATCCATCATCCATCCATACATCCATCAATCCATCTATCCATCCATCAACCATCCATCCATCCATCCATCCATCCATACATCCATCAATCCATCTATCCATCCATCAACCATCCATCACATCCCTTTCTGAAGTTGCTCCCTTTTCAGAATAGGCTCCGTTTACTTCAATCTTACCCTACGAATAAATTGATGACCAAATTTGAACATTTCTTGAGTAAGATTTGGCTACTAAGAGTTTGTGGCTGGGGCAATAGATCAAACACTTTGTCTGCTGTGAAATACCAGCACTTGAGTTTGAATCCTGCACCCATGGACAAGCCAGACATGGTGGCAGGCATGTCACCCCAGCAATGGGGTGGGGGCCAGGGCTGAAACAGTGGATCACAGAGCTGGCTGGCCAGTTGGTCTAGACAAGTGGTGAGTTCTGGGTTTTGTGAGAGACCCTGTGTTGAAAACTAATGAGATGAGCTATAAAGGAAGACGCCGACTCTAGACTTACAGCCTTTACATGCACATAAAGGTACATGCATGTATGTATACCTGCCCCATACACATGATGAGTGCGTATGCGTGAGCTAATTCACACTCATGAACACACACACACACCTTTAGCTAATTTTATCTTGCAGTCATCAAGCTGCATATTTCACAGTTAGATGGAGGGTTGATAATGAACCCATAGGAAAGCATCTCAGAAGTTGTCCTGGGATATGGCCTTTTATCCCCTAGAGGAAAAGCAAAGCATTGTTCACGTATCACAGAGGAACTTGGGCAACAACATTCTTTGCAACACTGTTCACAATAGCTGAGTCAGGAGCCAACGCTGGTGTCTGACAGCACAGGAACGTGGAGGAATATGCACACATGCACACAGTGGAAGCTTCCAGCATGGAGAAGAATGGAGCTGTGCTGTTAACAGGTGCAGCTGAGACAATCGAGCCAGTCTCAGAAAGACAAACAGTGGGTTTCCCCCTCATTTAGAACCCTGGGTTTTATCTAGGTACATAAAATCATCACATATACACGTATTCACAAATACACACACACTCACACACATATTCTCTCTCTCACACACTGTACACACAATTCTCTCTCACACTTTCATACACACTTGCACACACACATTCTCATACACTCTCACATACTCACACACTCATACACACTCACACACACTCGCACACATTTGCACACACACGCTCTCACACATATATAAAAGGAAAGTTTTTGGGTAAGCACAGGGCATAAATGGGAAGAGAAAGAAAAGGGAGGGTGAGGAGCGGGACTGAAGAATGTACTCAATGCACATATAAATGATGTATTTGAACTTTTTTTTT
>NC_022012.1:87565537-87570522 GCF_000317375.1 Microtus ochrogaster
TTTGTTGAAGAGGCTCTCTTTTTTCCATTGTATACTTTTAGCTCCTTTATCGTGTATTTGAACTTTTTAAAGTTTAATTAATTTAAAGGGGGAACTGGAGAGCATAGGAAGAGCTGGAGTGGTACAGACGGTTTGGGAATGGTGTAACTATAGTTACTCGCGTGTGAAATTCCCATGAATCCCGTAAATGTAAGTAAAGAAAGTGTAAGGCCACCTTAAGTATATGTAGGGTGGTGGGCATTCCTAAATGAAGGGTGGGTCATGCCTACTCACTCCACATAGTTCCATCCCTACAGGGTTGAAATGGCTGATTTCTGTCCAGTTCTTTATGGTTTCAATGTCAAAACTACCTCCTCCAGAAAGCCTGTTGAGACAAGGCAGGAGGAGGTCTGAATTTAGGTGGGCAGCCTGAGGCCAGTGACAAGGGCTTTGATTTACAATTAATTACTGGGGTCCTGGCCTCCTGTGGAGGGAGGGAGCAGAGGCTGGAGAGGCAGGCCAGGTAGCAGGACCATTGTTTGTCTCCTGAGGGCTTGACTGGAGCACCCGGTGAAGCAGGTCACAGGCATGGCTCCCTCCCAGGTCTGATGAGCAGATTTGTTTCTCTGAACCGCACTCAACATTCTTGGGCATTTATCGACTAGTTACTAGCTTTTTGGGCCAGTTTCCCAAGGGAGGCTGGTTTCAGGGGGTGGTACCTTGGAGAAGGTGTACATAGGATCTTATTTTAAGGGTTGCATATTTTAACAAGTAGTAGGTGGTGGTGTTTTGCCGGTGACAGCCACAGCACTGTGGTGGCACGTTAGCACAGCAGCGGGACAGAAAGCAACACCATACACCAGAACTCATGTGAGAGGCTTATGGGGGGGCAGGAAGGGAGACAGAGAAGCCGACATCTGGAGCAGGTCTTACCTTTTATGAGGGACTTTTTATGTGCATGGGCACAAGAAATGGCTGTAGCTGATGACATATCCTGCCAGGTCCTCAAGGGCAGGCCAGTACAAGTGCCTGCATGTACATGCACACTGGGAGTGTTCTCAGTGGTTGCAGTTGAGGACCCAAGGGCAGGCAGGCCAGCATAATGCCTGAATGCCAACATTCCTTCCTTCTGATTATTATAAGAAGGTGAAGAGCTAGAAAGGTGTAGCAGGTGAGGCAGGAATGAGGGCATTATTTTCTTATTGTTTTCTTGCTTCCTGTTGACCTGGGGGCACCGGAATCTTTGGGGGACTTGAGAAAGCTGGGTTGCTGGGCAAGTCCAGGAATAGCTAGCTGCTTCACTTAGCTGGTCAGGCTCTGTGGGACCATCCAGTGCCACTTGGACTTGGCAAGATGTCGGCATAGCAAAAGATAAAGTTAAGGTTAAATTTTTTTCTTAGGTCCTGGCAATTGAGGGAGGGGAGTCCCAAGACCTGGGAAGAGGTGGGCAACTTAGGCTGTTGATTGCCAGTTCTTATCTGGACTGCATCTGACAGCAGAGCTGACCTGGTCGAGGTGGATCCAAAGTTGACTCCCTTGAGCTCACTAGAGGGTTTTGAATTTACAGAAAGGTCTAAGTTTTAGACACATTAGCAGTAGGGAAAGCACATTGATTGGACTCAAGTCTATCTCATTGCCTTGAACTCACCTGTAAAACCGTTTCTGCAGCTGGGCCTAGGGTGCAGGCATATCACCCCAGCTTCTCGGGAGGCTGAGGCAGGATGATCAAAGTTCAAAGCCAAACATGGGCAATTAGGGAGACCCTGTCTCAAAAGAAAACATTCAATAAAAGAGCTGGGGAGGGGTTCAGCATAGTGGCGGAGCACTTGTCTTGCCTGTGAGAAGTCTGGGCACTGCCTCCAGCATCAAAAAAGAAAATTGCTGAAGACCCTTTAAAGAAACAACAGTAAATAGCAGCGTAGTGGGAGAGCTGGAAGGGAGTCTCGGAGGTAGCATGGAGGTGGCCTGCAGATGACAGGATTCTAAGAAGGTTTGAGTGTGCGTGTGCACGTATGCATGTCCCTGAGAGGCCAGAAGGGGGCGCTGGACCTAGAACCAGAGTTAAATGTGATTATAAGCCAGCTGATGCGAGTGCTGGGGTCCAAACTTGCATCCTCTGGGAGAACAGCGAGCTATTTTAGCCTCTAAGGCCCATTTATTCCTCACTCCCCTCCCTGTCCCAAGGTTGCCGATCATTAGTATAAAATTGGAGCTACGGATGCTAATGCCGGGGCCACTGGAAGTAGGGCTGGTATAGGGAGCTCATACCCAGCTAGACAGAACTCCTTCAAAGAAAGGCTTTGAAAGCAAGAATAAAGGCAGATCGTCCTTCAGCAGCTTCAGACCACCCTGGGACTGAGATGACAGAGGCCTTCCAGCACACTTCTCCTAGGGAGTCTGGTTGCTGCAAGCAAGTCCAAGCTCAGACTCAACCTCCTCATCGCTGAAACTCCTCCAGAGCCTGCCTTGCCACCCTATCCTGAAGCGCTCGGCCAACTTTTTCAAACTGTAGACAGGAGTTGTCTGGGAGAAGGTCCGTTACTTTTGAAGTCATCTATCACCCAGCACATTAAAATAATGTCTTTAACAGAGTGTCAATAAATGAATAAACTTGGCTATTATTGTGCTATGAAGACTTTTTTCCAAGTGTAAATGGTATTTTTATGGCCTGTGGGCTGAGGAGAACTGTAGGTGTGTTTCAGAGCTCATTTAGATTCCAGCTTTTATGTATTGAAAATTGAAAATTAGTAATCTATTTCAATAACCTGGGACATTAAAATACTATCTTTTTCTTTATAAAATTTGAAAATCAATCACTATATCTTTTTTTTATGGAAGTTAAATGAATTTTAAAATCACCTTTTAATACCGCATACATTTGACATTTTTGTTATTTTCTCTAGATATGGAGCTCATGATAGCTCACTTGGCACTATGGTAATGTTGCCTTACATAAAGTAATTAAATCCAGTCTGAGGAGGGTTCTTGCTGGGTCCTAAGCTCCTCCAGGTCAGCTCTGCCATAGAAGGTATGCTATGAATACATACCACTCTGGGTCTGTTAAGTTCCAAGTGAGCCACAGCTGTTGCTATGACTCCTTGCTGGAAGAAGTGTATCACTGGGCTTTGAGGTTTCAGATGCTCAAGCTAGGCCCAATGTGTGTCTCTCTCTTATTCTGCCTGCCAAGCCAGAATTATAGCTCTTGTTCTTTCTCCAGCACCATGTCTGTGTGCCACCATGCTTCCTGTCATGACGATAATGGACTGATCCTCTGAGCTGTAAGCCAGCCCTTTTATATAACTGTTTTCCTTTGTAAGAGTTGCCCTGGTCATGGTGTCTTTTCACAGCAATAGAAACCCTAGCTAAGACAGGTGCAAAGTAGATTTGTCTGTGAACTGTAAGCCATCTGATGGGGAGATTTAGAGTCACGTGACACACCCTTTGCTCTGCATAGTCCTGAGTCCCTAACAATAAAGAATGACAGGAAGGGAGCCCTCAGCTGCATTCAAGCTCCACAGTCCTGTGGGCCAGGGATTTTCCAGAATCAGATGGGAGGTGGGCACAGGAGTGTGTGTGTATGCGTGGAAGGTTAGGAGCTTTGCATTCTGACATTCTGAGCGGGAGAGATGACGTGATGGAAAAAGATGCTTGCCATGGAAGTGAGAGCTGCAGTTAGAATCCCAAAATCCATGCAAAAGAGCCAGGCAGGGTGCCGGAGAGCTCAGTGTGAGGAGTACCAACTTCTCCTACAGAGGACTCAAGTTCTGTTCCCAGCAGCCATGTTGGGCAGCTCACACTGCCTGTAACTCCGGCTCCAGAGAATGTGGCGCCTCTGGTCTCCACAGACACCTGTGCTCCTGTGCGTGTGCCCACAACCAAGCACATAATTAAAGATAACAAAAATAAATCTTAATTAGAAAGGCCAGGCAGCAGCTACCTCGAATTCTAGTACTCAGGGGGTAGACAGGGAGACCCCTGGAACAAGGTGGCTGGTTAGAAGAGAGGACTCATCAAGCTCGGGGTTCAGCACGAGTCCCCACCTCAATAAATAACGTAGAGGGCAATTAGGGGAACGTCTAATATCAACTTTGGGCTTTCACAGCAAGTGCATACTCATGCTAGGAGTGTGGCTGCTTCCTGTTCTGCCTCTGCTTCCTGAGCTGTGGAAATTCAAGCAGCCAGTCTCACACCGGGGTTGCTGTAGCCACAGGCTGTCCCCACAGCTGTGCCTTCTGGACCAAGACGGACTGTAACCCCAAACTGTAACCCAGAAGACGTCCTTCCTCTTTCAGGCTTCTTCGACCAGGTGTTTATAGTAAGGAGACAAGGAGCTTGCTTGCTGCAGCTGGAGGGCTGCCCAGGTGTTGCTCTGCTTCTCTCTTTAAATCAAACCAAAGCGAGCAAGTTCAGTACCAGGAGTGGGAGGTTTCTGCATCATTAAAGACTTTTCTTTTATTGTCTCTGGCTGTGTGCTTCGAGGAACACACCAGCTGTTTGTGAGCCTCCCACTGTGGGAAGGACACACATTTGTGACTCTGGCAATTACCAAAGGGGCTTGAAAAGGAGGGAAAAACTTAAGGCAGATTTATCAGGTAATTTATCTCAGTTTTTAATAAACCAGGGAAGCAATGATATGAGCTGAAGAAAAACAAGCCAAGGGCAGAGGCAGAAATAGCCGATGGAAAAGAGGCTTGCCTGCAGCAAGTAAGACACCCCTGCTAGCTGCTAGCCAAACCCCTTAATGTAGCTGGGGCTCCTTCATAGTGTTTCAGAACCAAGTTTGGGATGGTTCCCCAGAAAACAATGCTCTAGTTAGTCATAACTGTCAACAATATTTATGTCAACATGAAATACCCTCAAATCACTGAGGGAACCCTAATTGAGGAGTTTCATCCATCAGAGTGGACTGTGGGACATTTTCCTGATTGTTAATGTAGGAGAGCCCAGCCCACAGTGAGTGGTACTGTCCCTGGTCAGGTGGGTCCGGGATGTAAAGGAAAGGTAGC
>NC_022012.1:87570647-87575514 GCF_000317375.1 Microtus ochrogaster
AGAGCCCAGCCCACAGTGGGTGGTACTGTCCCTGGTCAGGTGGGTCTGGGATGTATAGGAAAGGTAGCTGAAGGTAGGTAAGCCGTGGAGCAAGTCCGTAAGTGATGCTCCGTTGGGGCTCTAGTCCTGCTCCTGCATGACTTCCCTCAGTAATGGACTGTGACCTGGAAGTAGAAGTCAGACAACCTCTTTTTCTCCCCAAGTTGCTTTCAGTCAGAGTGCTTTATCACAGCGATGGGAAGAAAACTGAGCAAGCAGTTCATGTGTAGCTGGAGTTCTGAGTATCAGTGTACTCTGTCCTTACTCAGGGTTCATTCAGGCGACTTCCATGGTGACAACTCTGCTAAGAGTAATTTTCCACCTCTGAAAATCTTTTTGTATATAGTTCATCCTCCATGTTTCCCACTTCTCCCCAGCTTTCCCAGAGAGGCCTTTGAGCTATAGCAAAGAATATTTCCATTCATAGCCATGCCTCTGGCTACCCTCAGGAGGAAACGACACACTCAGGTGGTTTCCACTGAAGAATGCAAGGCGCTTCTTTCAGTAACACAGGACGACTACCTCAATGCAGATTCCGTCCAGAAGGCCGTATCTTAAATAGGCTCATGGTCCAGCTGCACCTTCAACCCATCTTCCTTCCCTTGACACTTTGGAGTGGCACTGACTCCGCCTCTGGTCAGACTAGGCCTTCCATGTGCTCACACTATCCCTCACCAGTGACACACATGTGTGGAATGGGGCCCAGGCCATGCTCCCTAAAACTGCTTCCTCCTTGAGTGCGTGTTTGTTTTTAAGACAGGGGTTTCAATAGACACCCCAGGCTATTCTGGAACTCTATCTGCCTCTGCTTCCCGAGTGTTGAGATTAAAGGTGTGTGCTACCATGCCAGACTGATGGGATGCCATCTTCAGAATTGGTTTTAAGAGCTGGGTGGTGGTGGCGTATCCTTTAATCCCAGCACTTGGGAGGCAGAGGCAGTTGGATCTCTGTCAGTTCAAGGCCAGCCTGGTCTACAAGAGCAAGTTCCAGGACAGGCTCCAAAGCTACAGAAAAACCCAATCTCAACAAACAAGCAAGCAAAAACAAACAAACAACAAAAGAATTGATTTTAAGGTTATTTGTTCTTAACAGTTAAAACAAGATAATCAAAAAGAGGAGATGTGACAGTGAAACAGGGACCCTGAAAATCCTAGGACAGGTGTGGAGGGACCTCCTCCCCCACGACTGATGCTTGACTGTGTCCTTGGAAGCTGGGTCCCTGGAACCTCTCTTAGGACCTTCCCTGCACTTTCCCTCCACAGGCCCCAGGACTCCCAGGCACTGAACAGTTTTCCACATCTATGGACTTGCACAGCTTCCCACTCTGTTAGATTCTTACGTCGTCTTGACAAATAACTGAGACAGGGCATCTGCTTCCCAGGTTCAACACCTGCCGGCTGTGGTCTGCTGGATCCTTTGCTTTGGGTCTGAGGTGAGGGAGAGAGAGCATCATGGTGGCAGGTGCTTACTTCATGGCGGTCAGGATGCAGATAGAGTTGGGGGAGGGAGATGGACAAACAGCCTGAGGTTTGGGGGATAAGACATAGTGTCCATGGATATGTCTTTGGTGATTTGCTCTCTCCAACCATGCCTGACTTCCAAATATGTACAGCAGCTCCAAATAAGACCACCCTGTTGTGACTCCACTGATGAGCTCAGGGCCCTCAGGATTCAATCCGTTCCCTAAAACCCAGCAGCTGGCAACCAAGCTTTCACTACAAGGTGCTGCATGGGATGCATCCAAACTGCAACACTCACACCTAGGGCTACACACCTTGTTTAAGAGCCTCCGTGTGGTGGTTTGAATGAGGGATGTCCCCCACTGACACATGTATTCCCAGTTGGTAACACTATTTGGAAACGTCATGGAGGTGGAGTTCCATGAAGGCTGTCCATCACCAGGCAAAAACAAAGGCTTCGTAGCCTGACCACTTCCTGTTCTCACTACCTGCTTCCTGTGTGCCTCACGCTCCTGTCGCCTTTCCTGCTGTGATGGACAGCATCCCTCTGGAACTGTTGGCTAAAATCAACCCTTCTCTCCTCTCAGCTGCTTTTGCAAATAGCATCTCTGTTGCGATGGAAATGTAACTAATACACATGGCACTAGGCAGACAGGGCAGAAGGCAGCTAATGGTCCGCCAGGCGAAACTGTGCATGTTAAGACTCTTGGACTTCCCACAGGTCAGGGAACCCTGATTGCTCTTTGGGCTGATGAGGGAGGGGGACTTGATCGGGGGAAGGGGGAGGGAACTGGGAGGCAGTGGCGGGGAGGAGGCAGAAATCTTAAATAAATAAATAAATAAATAAATAAATAAATAAATACTCTTAAACTAGCACATCTTCAATTTCCTCATTTCCTTCCTGAAGGAGATGTAGGCTTACACCGCCAGAAGCTCGCTAGCTCACCGGTGGGAGCTCACTGGAGTTCTTACTGCTCTGCTGGTTAATCAGGTGTGCGCCCATCTCCAGGTGAAACCACGGTACCTCCGGAAGACATGGAGCACATGGAGGCCGTGCGGTTAAGAGTGGCCCGGTTTCACAGGGACAGTTTGGACTCTGTGAGTTTCCCACATTGTGTTTAATACGATTGCCTTCTATTTTCTGAGAAAAAAAGACTCGCTGGCAGCGCCATTGTGGGGTTTCTCTGGAGGGGCTGTCAGCAGCTTAGGTTAGCTGTCTCTTTCACGGGCTACTTGTCAGGTCATTTGCGACAAACAACATCTTTCTGATTTGCTTCATGTAAACAGTGTTTACATGTAGTTTGGCTTTTATTTCATCCTCAGTCTTAGCTGCTGAGTTATGAATTGTCTAATTAGAATTGAAGTAGTGGAAATTCTGGCCCGTGTAAGAAATGGCTGCTGTGTTCCGGTGTCTTCTTTTAGTTTTTTTGTGTATGGGACATTAACTTGTTTTGTTTGATTGTTGTCTTGTTTTGAGATAAATTTTGTTCTATTTTTTTTGAAACAGGGTCTCCACATCGCTTGTGCTGGTCTCAAACTTTCAGTTTTTCTGCCTCATCCCTGCTGAGATCACAGATGTGTGCCACAGTTTATATATAAATAATTTCAGAACATATTTAATTGATCTCTCTCTCTGTCTCTCTGTCTCTCTGTCTCTCTCTCTCTGTGTGTGTGAATGCAGATGCCTTCAGATGCCACAAGGAGTTCAGGTGGTTGTGACAGACCTGGTGTGGGTTCTAGGAGCCAGACTCAGGTCTTCTGCAAGAGCAGTATTGGCTCTTAGAAGCCAAGCCATCTTTCTATCCCCATGCTTCATTATGTTTTCTCCCATAGCTCCCTGTTGCTATGTTCCTGGCCTTCTGTTCCCACTTAGACAGGAGAGAAGCTGGTGTCCCCTGCTTATGGGTTTGTCCCTACTCCATCCGTTTGAAGAGGAGCGCTGTCTTCCTCATCCTGAACTTGTTTGGGAGGTCTGGTAGCTCCGTGTGTATTTGCCATCTTCCCCATCCTAGTCTTGTTTGGGAGGTCTGGTAGCCACGTGGATCTTTGTGCTCTCTATTGGACAAATAGGAAGGTAGCAGCTGTTTGCAAGTCCAGGTCAAAGAGACAAAACTGACTGTGTCACTGTGTGTTTAAAGGATGCTGAGCCAGGGGCACCTGGACCTGGGCTCACGGTGGACAGTAGACACAACTTTATTCACAGGACAAGGTGTACACACAGGTAACTGGACCACTCCTGGACTGGCATGACCACCAGGGGTTCCGGAGCATCTGTTGACCTTGGACCCTGGAAAGCCCATGACAGAAGCAGAGACAGCAGTGGTGATGACTGGCAGGTTGACCTCAGTGGCCTCTCAGTCAGTGGGGGAGGGCACTGCAGGATCAGGTTTTGTATGGCTTAAGGAGAGGCAGGTTCTGGAGGGAAGAATAACACTTGTAGTGTGGCAGGGGGACTGAGCGGGGCACTGAGATCCAGATCTTTGTATTGACCCATGTTTTGTGTATGGGTGTTTTGCCTGCATGTATGTATGTGTGCCATGTGTGTGTCTCATGCCCACAGAGACCAGAAGAGGGCACCAGATTCCCTGGAGCTGAAGTTCAGATGGCTATAAGTCGTCACATAGGTGGGTGCTGGGAATTGAATTCAGGTCCTCTGGGGGAGCAGCCAGTGTTCTTAACTCCTGAGCCATCTCTCCAGCCCCTGGGACCCCTTCTAATTTGACTTGAGAGCATTAGATAAATGACTATTGAGATATGCCCCCAGACCAGTTGCACCTATAACTCCTCAGAATGATTTAGAGAGAATGCAAGCAAAATCTTTATTTTTCCATTAAAAAAAAATCAAGCCTTTATTCTTAACTTGACCCTGATATCCTCATGATTCCCTCAGGGAAACCATGGCTGAGGTAAAGGGTATGAAATTTTCAGGGTGGATTACTTTTGTATTCCCGTGAAGACTATCAAATTTGGTTTCTATTGCAAATAGAAAAAAAAAACATCATGTAGATATTTAATGACATGGAAAAATGTTCTCAACAGAGTGCCAAGTGTTAAAAAAAAGCAAGTTCATTTCCACAATTTTCAATGTGATCTTCTATTGCAACATTAAGTGGATATATCTCCGTAGAGAAAAAAGTCTGAAAAGATGTATTCCAACATGCTCGCCCTGCCTATTCTTTGTTTGATGCAATAATGGTGCCTTTTATTTCTCTATTCTGCTTATCCATGCTGTTTGAATATTTTTATGACAAACATGTATTGCTTTTGTAGTAAGAAAAGAAGCGCAACGTAGATTTCTATTTTTAAAAACCGAGCACAAATCCTAAACAACTCCAGACGGGCTGCCAGCATGCTGGGTGGCAGGGCAT
>NC_022012.1:87575679-87579544 GCF_000317375.1 Microtus ochrogaster
CAGGGCATGGTGCAGCCCCTTCACCAGACGGGCTGCCAGCATGCTGGGTGGCAGGGCATGGTGCAGCCCCTTCATCTAATGGGGTGTTGGAGTGTCAGGATCAGGGCTGGCGGGTAATGTCTCAGAGCTATGGAAATAAAGCATGCCAGCAGATGGGTTTCAGGCAGGAAAGAACTTGCGCTGTGACCTCTGGGGTCAGCCTCCGGGGGCTTAGTGCAGATTCAGAGGGATATGGGTAGGGTCATGGGGCAGGTGAGTTCCTGGTTTGAACTTTGACCTGCTTGAGTTGGAGACTGACTCCTGAATACAAGGAGTAGGAAGTGATTAGCATACATCCCCAGGAGAGCATTCATTACTACAAAGGGAAGCCACATAGAGCCCTTCCCACAAAGAAGCATCAGAGATTTGGAAGGATGTTACTCTCTTTGCTACATTGTACATAGAGGTGTTTGGTGTTTTCCCCATCCTCTGCAGTGTCTAGAAGGCCTTTTGTGCATGCATATGTGGTACATGTATGCATGTTTGCATGTGGGGTGTGCCTGTACCTGTGTGTGGGAGGGTGCAGAGACCAGAGACTGACAATGCTGTCTGCTTCAGTTGCTCACCACTCTACTTATTCAACCACAGGGTCTCCTGCTGAATGAGCTGAGATCACACCAGTTTGGTTGGTCTAGCTAAACCAGCTTGCTCTGGGACTACCTGGTCTCTGCCTCCTGAGTGCTGATGGGTTTTTTGTAGATGCTGGAAATGTGGACTAAGGTTCTTTTTCCTGCATAGCAAGCGTGTTTACCTACTAGTCTCCCACACACTGATGAGTTTTATAGACTCTTCCTAGGGTTTAATCACTGTTCTACCAGGGCGGGAGGAAGGGGTCATGTGCCATTCTGTGTCAGGCGACTAAGGCATGGAGCAGAGATGGGGGAGGAGAGCATGGGGGTGTCAAGTAAAGGGATGGGAAGTGGGAGGTGGGAGGAGGAGGGGCGCTGAGATTAGCATATGAAAGAGTCCAGTTGGCAGAAGACCAGAAAGCACACACACACACACACACACACACACACACACACACACCATTAGGGCTGCAGTAGGGGACAACAGAGCATGCAGGATCTCCAAGGGTGGGAGAAGGTGGGTGCTGAGTCACCCCAAGAGGCTCACTCTTCCAGTGACTGTCGTTAGTGTTTCCAACCTTTCCAGCTCTCTTTCTTAATAAAATATTTCTGTCACTATCCATCTGTCCCTGGTCCGAGTCTTTATTCCAGACATAAGAACCTGGGACTTTCAGCAGATGCCTCCCTTCCAGGCCGTGCTCAGCACCTACGAAAACTCCCCATCCTGTGATGAAGTCTAGCATCCCAGCTGAGGTAGACCAGGGTTCGCCCCGGGGTTCTCCCTACCCTGGCTCCTATTGCCTTCACTATGCTGTATCCCCTCACTTTAGCGCAGTTTAGCCTGGGAGAAGATGGAGGCTCATTTTAGGATCAACCTTCCTTGATAGATCTCATTAGCAGCTGTACCACCATGCGGGGCTTTAGCAATGTAAATCTTTTTCTGTAAGATGGGTCACTGTTCCTTGAAATGCTGCCTGGCCTCCAACTGGCTTTGTGATCTCTGAGTCAATCTCCCTGAGCCTAACCTTTCCACCTCTGCCCAACTGGGATGGCCCTCTGGTGTCTGGGGTTGTTCAAAGGGCTGGTGGCCCTGACTCCCCGTGTTCCTGAGTGGGGCCAGGTATCCCCTTGTGTATAGGTGCCACTTAGAAGTTGCTTTTGCTAAAACACATAGATGCCTTACATGGTAACTAAACACAGGATGAAAGCCTGGTACCTCTGCCCTTCTTCTTCATATGTCTGTCTTCCCTGCGAGTCAACTACTTAACCGCACACAGGCATATTAACTACTTAGGGAGTGTCTGCCTAAAAACTTTTGGTGCCTATCTATCTCTTTCCCATTGAAGGCTGAAGGCACAGGCAGGAATGTAGGTATCTTACAATGTCTTCTTTCAGATCCTGCGAGGATGCCTTCCAGCCCGGAGTCATTATCCCAAACCTGCAAACACTTTCGCATCCAGGCATGGTAAACAGAACTTCTCCGTTCAGACAGTGCTCCAGATGAGAACAGTTATTCCCGAGGGCAAGGCTGCATCACACCCCGGAGCAGCACCAACCCTGTCCCCTCAAGCAACAAGGACTGCTTTAGGCCAACTTGCAAAACTAGCCCCTAGGTCATGATCAACCAGAACACACAGCAACCAGGACTGTTGAGTTTTGCCTGGTACTCCCCTCTCTGTTCCAGTTGTTTCTCTGTTTAAATCTACAGCTCAAGTCAGTAGCCCAAAGACGGATTTGAGGTCATAGGCTCCCTGGTCCCCCTCAAAACGTGTAACTTAACCCTCTGTCTGCTGCCTTTCACCACAACTCCTTGTCTTTTTAATTGCTGCTTTGTGGCTAGGTCATTCCTTTAAGGCTGCTGGTCCTGGGAAGTCTAGTTATGTAAGCAGACACCGCAGGAGGGGGGGGGTGAGAATCTTACCCAAGAACAGGCCAGCGCCCACATCCACTGACCCAATTGTGGGCCAAAGCTACTTAAAAATGTGTGTTAGAGCTCAACACAGCAGACTTTTATTTTTTCTTGTTTTTCACTAAACAATATAGCAGACCGGCCATTTACATAGCATTTATATTGCGTTAGTCATGAGTCAGGAGATTGGGCCTTGGGTAGGATGCACCTAACACTCTATTGTTTTATGTAAGGATTTGAGCATTCAGGGACTTAGGTGTACCCTGAGGTGGCTGGGGCTGGGACCATCCCCTGTGAATGACAAGGGCCATAGTGCCACATGTGAGAAGGTGATTGTGCGGGTGTGTTTCCCTAGGAATCTCCGCCCCACATACCTATGGGGAGAGAGGTTTGGCCTCGTCTCTGCTGTGATAAGAACTCCGTAGGTCTGCCTTAACGAACCTGAATTGAGACAGTGAGCCCTCAGACCATGCCTTGAGCAGGAAAGCTAAATTAAGTTAATATCTTGTACTGTGTCCAGGGGGCATTGCAGAACCAGCCTGTGCCACCCGAGAGGGAATGGGTGGAAGTCCGTGTGTAGTGGCTGCTGGAAGAAGCTCTAGCCGGCGGTGGGGAGGTGCCCTGTGTGAAGAAGCAGGTTGGGGTGCTGGGACAGAGTCTTTGTAGAACCCGTGAACTTGATTTTCAGCAAAGGCCATGCTGGTCATTGCCTGGCAGGAAAAGTTTCTCCTTCACCTGACCCTACCTCCCAGGAGCAGGAGTCAGTCTGGGTTGTGGTCAAAAGTCTGGAGGAGCCCCCAGCAAGGCAGGGGAGCTGAGAGGAATTGGGGTGGTGCTGGAGTTCAAGGTGGAGATGGCATCCCAGGCTGGAGTCACCAGCACGGAGAAGAGCCTGGTTTCCGACTGGAAGGTACCTGCTTACATGTAAATATGGCCACAAATAGTAAGGAGGTCACCATCTTTCCCCAGGGAAAGAGGACACCCTCTCAGGTGGCACAGGCTGGTTCTGCAATGCCCCCTGGACACAGTACATGATATTAACTTAATTTAGCCGTCCTGCTCAAGGCATAGTTAGTGCTCACTGTCTCAATTCTGGTTCACTAAGGCAACCTACAGAGTTGCTATCACAGCAGTAATACATGTCTACAGAGTAATTTCCAAGTGTAGAGGTGAGGGGGGAATGAGGTGATTTTCTATCTGATCCTTAGTCAGGGTTCTCCAGAGAAACAGGCAAAAAGATACATGCCTATGCAAGCACTGTCTGCCTGACTGTCTGTCATTTATGTATGTATACATGCATGCATCTTTCTGTCTGTCTATCATCTATCTATCTATCTATCTATCTATC
>NC_022012.1:87579669-87607621 GCF_000317375.1 Microtus ochrogaster
TCTATCTATCTATCTATCTATCTATCTATCTATCTATCTATCTATCTATCATCTATCTATCTATCTATCTATCCTCTATCTATCTATCATCTATCTATCATCTATCTATCTATCTATCTATCTATCTATCTATCTATCTATCTATCATCTGTCTATCTGCATTCTCCCCAGGCTTTTGACCTCTTTACACTTTTTACTTTTCTATCATCCTCCTTCAGAGAAGAAACATTTAAATACGTGCTTAAATCTTCTACAGAGATGGAATTCTACGGAAGAGGGGCCACAAGTCTGGCAGTGTCCTATTGCTTCCTTTAGATATTTGGATATTGAATCTGTGAGACTCTTCCTCCCTCCTTTCTTCCCTTCTTCCCCCTCTCTCTTTTCCCTCCTTCCTTTTTCCTTTCTTTCCATCCATCTATCTGTCCATCACACATTTAGATTTTAATGAATCTGCTTGTATGACATGAAGGTTTGCAAATACAAACATGTTTGGTTGTCAGCAGCCTATAGACTTGGAGATGATCAGAGGCTGCAGTTGGAGCCCAGAGGACATCTGGGGGCATAATGTCTTGCTGTAGGAATGTCATCTTTGGTCCCCCTTTAGCTGAACGAGGCAAAGCTGCATTATGGAGGGTAACCTGTTATAGTCAGAATAAAGAAGTCTCATGCAAGATGTAGTAATATCAACAGCCAATATATCCGTGGACCACATGCATTCAAGTTGACACAAGGTTATCCATTACACTTACCATGAGTACTGCATCCTCAAGGGCTCTGTTTCCTTCCTTTATTTTTATGGATACTAAATTCCATAGGATATATTTCTAGAGTGAAAGCTTATGGAAAATTATACAATTTAAAAAAATATATTGCAAAATTATCACTAAGAAGTTAAAAACATTTAAATTTTGCTGTACATATCCATGAGAGCATGATTCTGACATTCTCCTTACACACATGATGTGCAGATCCTCTCTCCATAAACCTTGGGATTTATATTTTGCTAAGCAGAAAAGGAATTGCTAATGCAGTGGGCAAAAAATAGTCTCACTGTTTAAAATCTGCATTTCCAACTCAGACTCTGATGAAATTTAATATTCATTAGCATATCCATCCACCATTTATCTGTATTTTTCCTTGGCTTTTGACCTCTATGCTTTGTTGCTTTCTTTTCGTCCTCCTTCAGAACAGAAAGATTTAAATCTTCACTGGGATTCTACAGAAGAGAGCTGCTCTGGGACACAAGCCTGGCGGTGTCCCATTGCTTCCTGGTGGTTGGATGCTGAACCTGTGAGCATTCTTCTTTCATGCCTGCTGGCACCCTGCTCAGCCTGATATTATGGTTTGCACTGCAAATGTTTCCCACAGTCTCATGCTTTCGAACACCTTGACACTGGCTGTTGGTGCAGTTTAAGGAGGCTATTGGAAAGTTTAGGAAGTGAGGCCTCCCTCGGATTTCTGTGCTGGTTATTTTCCTTGTCATGGAGTCACAGTATCTAGCAAATACAATGTAGAAGAAGAAAAGTTTCTTTTGGCTCACAGTTTCAGAGGTCCATGTGATGGGAAGGCGTGACAGAATGGCTCCCTGGCAGCACAGGTATGCAGCTGTGTACAGGTGTGGCAAAATGGCTCCCTGTGCAGAGGTGTACAGCTGTGTACAGGTGTGACAGAATGGCTCCCTGTGCAGAGGTGTGCAGAGGTGTGCAGCTGTGTATAGGTGTGGCAGAATGGCTCCCTGACTTTGGGAATGTGTAGCTGCTGCTTCTTAGTTAAAATATTAGAGAGGAAGCAGAGATTACACATGAACCGGGGCAGCTGTAACCTTCAAAGACTGGTTCCAACTCCTTCCAACCAGGCCTTACCTCCTAAACTTTTCCACAGCCTCCCCAAATTGCACCAACAGCTGGTGTCCCAGTGTTCAAAAGCATGAGCCTGTGGGAGACATTTGTCATTAGAACCATGATGTCAGGTTGAGCAGGATGCCAGTGAGCATGACAAAGAAAGAATCCAAGGACCAAAACCTTCCCAAGAAAAATAGCAACACCACCTATAACACTTCAGTACAGAAAAATGGTCTATGTAGACAGGGCTGTGACTGCATGGCTCTGTCACTCTGCATAGGGCCAGACCCATAAAACACTGCAATGGCCTTATAGGGCTGAATTCCTTGTATCATAGCCAGGCATCGGAAGCTAATCCCAGCCTTAGCAACAGCGTTTGGGGCCCAGGCTCAGTACTTTGGCAGGAAGGTTTTGACTCATTTTATCAGCTAAACAAGCCCAGCCCCAGCTCTCAACAGGGAAAGAAAAGAGGATCTTTGGTTATACAGGTTTCTAGGAGAGACTTGGGGTTTAGAAACTCTTAGGACAAAATGTCAGTTTGTGCTGGGATGAAACCTTCCCAGGGCTTATGCATACAAGGTCAGAAGGGACAGCCCAAGTTCCTGTCTTTCCTTAGGATGGTCAGTGCAGTGTGCTGTAAATCAGAGCATAGCGTGGCTTTTATTTTCCTCATCCAAAATGGGTCTCACAGACCCCTTTCATCCGACTGAGATGATAGCCAAGATGGTCACTTGCCTCATGATGAGCAGAACTCCACAGAGATAACTAAGACTGAAGGAAAGAAACCGACCGGAGCCCTCAGCATTTTGTGCATTGGCCATTTTAGACCCTTGGAGGCTCTCTCTCAGAGCTCTGAGCCTAGACAATGACACAGAACAAGTGAAGGTCCTGGGAGCACTGGAGGATACCCACAGCTATTTGTGGCCTTTGAAGGCTTTCTTGAAAACCCACACCAGCATCATTTTTTCAGGTCTGATGTTTTTGAGTGACTCCTGGTTGTTTGGGAGAGATATTATTGACATTTGGAAACTAGAAACAATGGTGCATGCTTGTCAACCCAACATTTAGGAGGTGGAAACAGAAGGATCAAGAGCTCTCAGGTACACAGTGAGTTCGAGGCCAGTACAAGCTACATGAGACCTTGTTCTTCTCAAAAAAGAGGATGAGGAAGAGGAGGAGAAAGAAGAGGAGGGGAAAATGATCTTCCCGGATATAGGAGAAGGCAAGTCCTGTTTACATAATTGAGAGGAGGAGGTGACATTTCTGTGGTCATCTCTCAGTGGTCACAGGATTCTGTTGTTCCTGGGGTTATCCAGGATGGGGTCAGACACTACTGAAAGCCTTAGGCAGCCCAGCTGCCATAGTGTAGAACAGATGGTGGCTTGAGCAACTATCCGTATTCCCGGGTTGTTCATTTACAAAGAGATGCCGCTCTCCTGAGTCCTGCTGCCTTGAGTCATCTGGAGGGCTGATGAAGGAGGCTGCTTTCTCGTTGTGTCCTTACAGGCAGACAGATGCAGGGGAGAAGCCATGAGAAAGAACATGCTTTCTTGAGGAACACTGAAGGAGAGAACATAGCTGCCTGTCTAGATAGTATCGCATCATCATCGTCTCCAGAGGACAGCCCACTGTGGCGCCAGGAGGGAAGATGAGAATATCTTCTAGGAACTAAAACTTTAAAAATCTTTGTGTATTTTTCAAATGTTATATAGTTTCTTACGAGGGAGCAATTATTTTGTGAATGGCTCCATTCTTAAACCTTCAGCTAAACCCTTCACAGCCCTTGTCTCCAGTACCATATTAATGACTGATTGATTGACTGTGTGTGTGTGTGTGTGTGTGTGTGTGTGTGTGAGAGAGAGAGAGAGAGAGAGAGAGAGAGAGAGAGAGAGAGAGAGAGAGAGAGATGAACTTGGGGTTTTAACATATGTTTGATTCCTGGGCAGCCACAGTTTGGACAATAGTCATGAACTTGAGGGAAGTGTTGAGCCATGGGGTGGTTTTTTGTTTTTTTTTTTTTAATTACAAACTGTTTTTTATTAGCTCAGACTTATTGTTAAGTAGCTCTTACAACTTAAATTAACCCATTTTTATTAGTCTATTTTTTTTACCACAAGGCTTGTGACTTGTTACCTCACAACTTGCTTCCCTGGCAGCTGCTTGCATCTCTCAGACTCCACTTTCTTTCTCTCCATGTCTCTGTCTGGATTTTCTACCTGGCTCCATTCTGTCTGGCTATTGGCCAAATCAGCTTTTTTTTTTAATTAACCAAGGCAATCCTTCCTGTCTCTCCCACCTGCAGCCATCGTTCTTCTGTCAGAGCAAGACAGAGTGAACGTGGGTCCTCCAGTTCACTCAGGGGCAAGTAGACCACAGTGGGAAGAGTCTGTCTCTAAATGACCGCCTTGGGTATTTAATGTTCTTAGAGACACCTGGCCAAGTTCAGAAGCAGCCAGCTTTGCCATGGCACCTTGAATGAAGCCATAACTAATTAATTACTTCTCAATAAAGAACAATGTTTACAAATAACAGGCAAGGGTGCATTTGGCCTGCAGACCACAGGTGCTGACCCCGAATCACCCTTTCTGCTGTCTCTTACACTCTCCTTGTTTTCAACACTGACCCATCAGATGCCATTGTCCTTATATTCATTTGCTTTGTCTTATGTAATTAGCTTTTTGACTCTGCCTTCTTGGTCACCCCCTCTCGGAAACTTTCTGCAGTCATGAGTTCGTGAGGTCCCCTCTGGGAGCTGTGGCCCTGAGTATATCTCGTGCTGGACCTGGGAGCTTTGGGAGTAAAAGCCAATCAGATGGAATGAGATGTGCCTGACTATACCAGGATTTGGATACCTGTTTCAGGGTGCTGCTTTCATGGAGCTTGGAAATCTGTGGATCAATGGCCATCAGGCCCATTGTGGTTGCCAAGAACCTGTAGCTATGGTGATCCACCAGGCATCTTGACTTGGATCTTGACTGCATTCGATGACTGAGTGGGAAGAAGGTGCATGAACTAACAAGCTCAGGTCTGAAAAACCCAGTGAGCCAAGGCCAGTCGTGGTAGCTGACTGTGTGCAGCCCTCCTCCTTGGCAATGCACAGCTGCGCTCCTTGAAGGGGCACAGGATGAGGAGTTGCCTGCCAGGAGTTATTTCCCTGCAATGAATCACATTTCAGGGCCTCGCTCATTGCTGCTTCTAGCTTCTAGGCTGCCATGATCCTCAGTGCCTGAATGATGTTCTGGCTCTCCCCAGGCAACACGTTTAATTTCAACCCAACAAATAGCATCGACATTCAAGGTATCGCATAGCACAGCTCTTCTGCTCACAATGCCCCAGTGCTTAAACTATCCAAGGTCCACAACAAGTGGATCCCCTTCCCCACTCATTGCTGTTCTGATTGCATCTTCTGTCGTTCTTCATGCTGCTGGATTCCCTCCAGCCATGTCTCCCTTGCCTTCACGCATCTGTTGCAGCCCAGGTCCACTCTTCACTGTTGAGTTGATGCCTCCCTCCCTCCCTCCCTCCCTCCCTGCAGGTTTTTGTTCAGATAGTTCCTCACTGAAGTCTCCACTCCTTTACTGAAAGCAGAGCCCCTCTTCCAACCTGGTCCTCAACCATTTTTCTCTAGAGTCTTTAAATGGACACACAATGACATCACCTACTTATCCCACATACTCTGCTGGTTTCAGTTTGTGTTTTCCAGTGTTTGGGGGTTTTGAGTGTTTTGCTGTGCAGTTCTGATTGATCTCAAGCTGTTTCTGCATGTCTCTATGTGTTAATGAATAATTGAATGAAAGTCTGGTTCTTTGATTTTTTTTCCTTACCTTGTGGCCCAGGTTAGCCTGGAACTCTCAATGGAGCCCACACTGGCTTCAAACTCACAGCAATCCCTTGCTTTCAGCCGTCTCTGGAGTGCTTGGCTCCCAGGAAAGAACCACTGCTTCTGTATTAAAGGAAAATAACTTTTGAATTTTTTTTCCATGTCCTCTAACTTCTCCGTTTGCTAAGTGGTTCTCGTTAAAACTGACATACACAGATATTAGGCTCTTTCGCTCCACCAAAGATGCAGAATGAATGTAACTCCCTGTGAGTAGAAACTAACCCTGTTCTGGGTTATTAATGCCTCTAGAATCAGGTATATAGTCTTATTATATTTTATGTGCTTGTATATGGCATCATATTTCACCTAGTTTCTTTGTTCATAAACACAAAAAGTGTTTATAAAATATTAGTAGGGATTGCCAAGTAATATCTTTCCTGAAGTGAATTTCATGGGACATTAAATCCAGAAAGTTGTCCTGTGGATGAAAGGGACCCTTTGCGTGTCAGTTTGGGAAGGCTCAGATCAATGTAGCCAATACTAATAATTATGAGAGTTAATAATGATTGGTAAGGGCCACATATGAGCCACCTTGCTGTGTGTTTTACAAATATCTCTGTAACTGGGTTTGTCCCTCTGACTCATGAGTCACAATAGCACGTTAGAGGCTCTTAGAAGCCCTGTAATGAAGAAAACATTTGGCTTTGCTTCAGCTCCACATCTCCCTGTCCCTGTTAACTTAGCAGCCATGTCTGTAACCCAGAACATTTCTCAATAGCCCCTGGATCTATTGTTCTGTAGAACACAGATGGGAAAATGTAGTGATATTTCGTTTGTATTTTAATAAATAAAGCTTGCCCAAAGATCAGAGAGTAAAACAGCCATCCTAGTCACCTTGTCAGCCTTACAGACTAGTTGCCACAGAAACTGAGCTGTAGTGGTGCACGCCCTTAATCCCAGCATTAGAGAGGAATTTAAGACAGGAGGAGACAGTTGTCAGTCAGTGTCATTCTGAGATTCCTGGAGGCAGGGCCGCCATTTCGGACTGAGGTAGAGGTAAGGGCCAGTGGCTGGCTGCTTTGCTTTTCTGATCTTCAGGTTGAGCCCCAGTATCTGTGTCTGGGTTATTATTAATTGTGCTACAGGAAAACTTGCTGTGTGGATGAAGGGATTAAATGGAAGAGCAGAATTATGGGAAAACAGATGATACACAGAACCAGGTAAGTAGTATTAGCCTTTCAGCTCTTCTAAATTAAGGCAGTTGTCTGCCGGACTCCACGTGATAAGTAGAGATGCCATCTTAAACCTAGTGGCATAATTTCCTTTTAATTGTCCACGGAAGTAAAACTGTTCTCCTAAGGATCGATACGTTCCGACAAAAAACTGTTTCAAGCTGCTGGGATAGAAGCTGTTGTTTTACGACTCTAAATCCTTTCTATTTAAAACTGTTGGCATAGGCAATCAGGGAGAGTTCTTCGCAGCTGTGGGCTGTTTCAGAAGTTAGCTCTGTGAGAGTGTAAACGGCATTGTTTAAAGGAACTGAGGTCTAATCAGCTGCTTCCATGTCACTGTGATAAAACCTCTGACAAATGCAGCTCAGGGAAGAGAAAGTTCACAGGGGTTTCTCTCTAAGGGTCCATCATGGTGTGGGCAGAGTGGAGGTGGGAGTGGTATTAGCTGTGGCGGCAGGACTGGGTGGCAGTTGGCCACATTGTGTGTGTGTGGTCAGGAAGCAGAGAGAGGTGAATGCCTGGCTCATCTTTCTCCTTTTACTCAGTCCAGGGCTCCAGCTGTGGGCTGCTTCTGCCCACATCAGAGAAGGTCATTTCTCTGCAGCGGCCCCTCTTTGGAAACACCTCCACAGACACACCCAACAATGTGTCTTCCTACATGTTTCCAGTTAAGCTGACAGTGAAGATCAGTATCACAGAGGGTCAGAGGGTGAATGTACACTTGTGTGAGTGAGTGCACACACACGCACACACACACATCCACATACATACACACACAAACACGCACACATGCACACACACACACATTCATGTGTTACTAAGGCAGTGGTTCTCAACCTGTGGGTTGCAACCCCTTTGGAGGTTGGATGACCCTTTCACAGGGGAAAAGACCATCAGAAAACACAGATATTTACATTACACTTCATGACATTAGCAAAATTAGTTATGAAGTAGCAACAAAAGTAATTTTGTGTTTGGGGAGGCAGAATCAGGAAGGTTGAGAACCACAGTGCTAGAGCATTCTTGGCCATGGAATGTGGTCTTATGCCTTGATTATAGATGGGACCCCAATGTATAATCTCTAGGACAGCAGCTGATGGACATCTGTGCTGGGGACTGGGGTGTCCACGCAGAGTGAATTGAGAGCTCTGCTCTGTCATCTTTTCTCTATGAGACAAATGTCCCCTTTCAGACTTAAGCACTGAAGACAGGTGGCTAAGTAGGAGTGGAGCTCGAAGGAAAAAGAAATTGTGGGTGCCCCAAGAGAAAACTGGTGAACATTACTGCTCAGTGTACCGGAAAATATGGCCTGCCTTCTGAATATGCCTATATTTCCATGTAAATTTGTTCTTCTTCGGTGTCTTTTACACCAGGACTTCCTCGTTCCTGCAAGGATGATCGATCCCATGATCCTCGGAGTGGTCATTTGTTCCCAGGATTTCCTTGAGAAGGCACCTGCTGTCTTGCTCTGATGGGGAGTTGGCACCTTATAAGGCGACGAGGAAAGGAACATGAGTGACAAATTATAATGTCACGTCCTCCTCCGAAGTGCAGTGGAGAGGGAAAGGATTCTGTGCTGCTGTTGCCTCTGATGATCTGGTCCTTGCTTTCGAAGGAAAAGAAGTGAGTTATGGGCCACCTGGGAGTTGCCTGAAGCCATAGGCTTTCATTCATTGCTATAGGGAACACAGCACGAGGTATAGGAGCCCCGGTGTCTCCTGGGAATGCAGGAAGAGCAAGGGTGAAGGGGCAATGAATAAGCACTCTATTATCCAGGACATGTGATTCTGTCCCTAGCTGCTGGTGCGTTGCAGGAAGGAGTTCAGGCTGGAGTCAGAGAGGGGCATGGCCTCGGAAGTAAACACTCCTTTAGAAAGTCTGTCTGCCGGTGCCGTGCTGCGCGCTCTGACTCTCTAGTCCTCGTAATGACTGAGTGGGACATTTGCTAGCTGCATCTCCTGATGGCGCTCCTTATGCCTACAGGCACTGGTGAAGACATCAGGAGCCACACTGGATGAAGGGGTGTCAGAGATGAGACCAGACTCCCCGGGAGGGAGCCTAGGCAAAGTGGGGTGAGACGCAGGGATTACATTACAGCCTGCTCAGTATCACATCTGCCTGAAGACTGGGTCCTTTGGGGAGGTCGATCACTGGGTTTGGGGACTCATTACAAGACTTCTACATTCTCTGAAGATGGGTGTTAAAGGCCCAGGTGTGATTTGAAATTGCAAAGGTGAATGGAGTCTGTGAACTATAGCAAAGCCACATGGTGTATCCAAAAAGGAAGAATCCTGTACCCTTCTCTGGGACTGATTCTGATGATCTGGTCCTTGTAAGAACCCCCTCGCTCACACTTCTCTTACTGATTCCAAGAAAAACCCATTGGTTTGCCAGGTTGGTGTAATCCCCATGCTAGGGAGGCAGAGACAGGTGGATCCTCATTGGCCAGACAGCCTAACTTACTTGTCAAGTTTCAGGTCAGTGAGAGGTCCTGCCTCAAAAGAAAACCCCGAAGTGGATGGTGACCAAAAACTGACACCCAAGGTTGTCCTCTGGTCTCTGCATAGATGCCCACATATCTGCAGACACACCAGACACACCAGACCCTCCTCTCCACTCCCACACATACACACCATTCAGGAATCTCCAAATTGCTGCTACTGGGCACTGAAGCCAAGAGGGTACCGTGGCCTTGTGCCTGGTGCAGGCTGCTCATTCTACTGTGTGCCCCGCCATCTGGAAGTCTCCCTGCCCAGGAAGATTGGCCTGTGCCCTGGTGCTAAAAACTCTTTCCCGAGTACAGAATTGCTTTCTTCCAGCAAAGCACTGGCATCAGGCATAAGCCTGAAGACGACGGTTGTGTGGAAAGCTAACATCCAGAGGTGTGGGGACTTCTTGGGAGTGACTCTTAGCAAAACAGAAAAAATGCTAACAAACACCCTGGGCTTTGAGCCTTTAAAGTAGGGGTTTTCCGGGTAAACAGAAGCAAGAATCGGCAGAAACCACAGCCAGGCGGAGGTGGGACGCAGTTGCCTGTCAACCAGGACGTGTCTGGCAAGCCCTTCGAAGCTTTGCTTCCTCCACACAACCCAGGCCTGTGGTTCCTTGCGTCAGGTTCCCACGGAGCCTTCCTGTGCTCTTGGCCTTAGCTTCTTGTTCCTGAGCTTGCCCTTTCTCCTCAGGAAGCTGTGGCTTCCCTGAGGACAGGGTCTCTACAGTTTGTCTATCTCCCAGCAAGGGTTTTGAGCAGTTTAGATAGCTGAGTTCTTGAACCTAATTCTTAATATGAATAAAGACTATATATTGTTTATTAATATATTAGTCTGTATTATAATATTTTGTTTATTCATACAAGTATACTAATCTATAGTATATACAACCATTTAAAAATTTCCTTGTACATCTGTCTGTGTATCTGTGCCACAAGTGTCCACGCTATTCCCTCAGAGGCCAGAAGTGGTGTTGGATCTTTGGAGCTGAAGTAACAGGTGGCTCTGAGCACCCCTGTGTGGGTGCTGGGAACTGAATTCAGATACTATGGAAAAGCAGCAAACCCTTTTGACCCTGAACCCCTTGAATTTAAGTCTCCTGTTATCTGTGTAAGGTGTTGTCTCTGAGGCAAAAGCCCTGTGATGTGTACCCTAGGAGTGTGAACTCCCTAAGCCCTTCAATCCCCTCTGAAATATGTGGTCTTGAGAACTGGGAAGGGAAGACACATGCCCTGTGTTTCAGGCCCATAGGCTAGCTGAAGACTATGGCCACAGAGCATACTGTCACCATAATGGGTAGCAGCCCTTTCAGGGGCGCATGTCTCTTGTCTACCGGGGGATTTTATTTTTTTTTAATTTTAAACTTTGTGATAGGTATGTGTTGTATATGTGTTCATGTGTGTGAGCATATACACGTGTATGTGGAGCCCAGAGTTAACGTAATGTATGTTCTCCGGAATACTCTACTTTATTTTTTGAGACAGTTTCTCATTGAACATGTGCTCACTGCTGTGCCTGATCTATCTGTCTGTCTGTCTGTCTGTCTGTCTGTCTGTCTGTCTATCAGCATGGGTGCTGAGGGTCTGAGCTGAGTTTCTCAGCCTTCTGTAGCAAGCCCTTTACTGACTGAGCCACCTCCCCATCCCCCTCATCAGGACCCGTAACCTTCTCCATGGCATTCATTCTGTCTCAGAACCGCAGGGCTGCCTAGGACCTCTTTCTCAGAATTAAATTCTTAAATGCATCAGAAGTAAAATACACAAGATTAGTCAGTCCTAATGAGATGCAACTCTCAAACCAATTATAACGAGACACACTGATAATGAAAAACAGCTATATAAATATTCAGACTGGTCTAAGTTGTTCATTTGTGAGATCACAGCGCACCTATTTCTTTATTAATTCATTAAGTATCCAGAACAGTGGGGGCAAACACTCTGTCACTTCCTGTCTGGAGTGGTAAGTGGTGATATCAAAGCCATCTGGAGATGCTGCCGCCACATAGCAATGACGACTGAAGTTTTTCCCAGAGCTTTCGGGTGAGGGCCTGGGCCCTGGCAACCAGAAACCAGCCACCCAACCTCAGTAGCCCAGTTAAACAGGTGACAATGAAAAGTGACAAGGAACATCTGCTCAGTGTAGCCTCATTAGGAAGAGGAAGAGACAGTGACCTGCTTCAGGTCCATCATCACGGTCCTGACATGAGGTTCAGGTTTAAATGGAATATCCCAGGTCTGCAGCTCTGGTCAAGGCTTGGTGCTGTTCATTGTTGTTTGGGGCCCAGCCTGTCCTGCAAGGTGATCTGACAAGTTGTTAGAACTGTGAGGAATTTCTTTCCGAGAGACAAGCTCCAGTTCTGGCTGGCTCCAGGACTTCAGATTTTCTTACACAGGTAGCACCCAGAAGTGTGCTGGAGTCCGGAATCTCACCTCCCACCCCAGGCCCAAGGGTTGGAATCTGCTTTATCACAGCACCTGTGGGTGATGTGGGTGTGTGGAAGTATTGACAGGGCCATGCAAGCAGATGCTATTGAACTATTCCAGCAAGGAGCTGTGCCTTTGAGCAGCCCAGAAAGGTGTGAAGACAGGAGGAACACTTGGGGTGTCTTCCCTCCCCTTTCCTTTGACAGGGCCTCTCACTGGGCTGGAGCTCGCTCAGTAGGTTAGGTTGGTTGGCACGGGATCTCCAGGGATTTGCCCCAGCTCTGAGTTTGTGATTGCAATTATGCACCACGATGCCTGGCAACTTTTACTTGGGTTCTGGGAATCAAACTCAGATCTTCCTGTTCGGTAGCAGTTTGCCAGCTGAGCTCTCTCTGCAGAACCCACTACCTCTCATAAGCGAATTCCAGGGCAGGGTATAACTTAGCTGATTGGTGACCTTACACAGCGGTCATGGGCACTGCTGCAGCCTCTGGGGCTTCCTGTTTTGGGCAAGGACACTCTTGTCCTCTCTGTCTTCTTCAGATGCTGACAGGCTGACAGGCAGACCTGCTCAGTGGGGAGGCCCACCTGTAGGTGGAGACTGCCCCTTTGTTTCCTGGCTGCCCAGACTCAAATAATCACACATAAACTATATTAATTACAACACTGTTTGGTTAATGACTCAGGCATATTTCTAGCTAGCTCTTATATCTTGAATTAACCAATTTCTATTAATCTGTGTATTGCCATGAGACTGTGGCTTACTGGAAATATTTTGGGTTCTGGGTCCTTATCCTTCGGCAGCTACATGTCATCTTTGACTCTGCCTACTCTCTCTGTGTATCTTTGTTCAGATTTCCCACCTAGTTTTATTCTGCTAAGACACTGGCTGAAACAGCTTCTTTATTAACCAGTGGTAATAAAACACACTCATAGCATACAGAGGGGAATCCCACATCACCCACCAGCAGTCTCTTGCTCTCCTCTCAGAGATAAATCCACATTCTTCCTGTAGAAGATTATTCTGGTCTCAGATCCAAGATCAGTTTTCCAATCCAGCTTTCCCAGAGCCCAAAAAGGATCAGCATTCGAATGATCTTTTTGCTGTCTCTTAGTCATTCTGAAATTTCTGAGGAAGCATCTGATGAATTAGCCCCCTTTAGTCCCCACAATGCTGGCACCTAAAAAGCTGGGAGCCCCATGTAGAAAACCCTGAGAAGACATCTTGTCAGCACCTGATTCCCAGTTAGCTCTATCCCCTCCCATCGCTTCCCTTTTCTTTCTCTCCTCTGTAGAGTCTGTGTTCTCTCTCTGTTCTCTTATCTCATCCCATTCTTTCGACTTTTATATGTCTCCTGAAATCATTTTTTGGAATGTATTAAGGATACACATTCATAAACAAAGATACACGTATAAAGGCAAACACATCTCAGTAGCGGAGGCCTGAGCGTAAACCATTGCATTGCGTACCTGCAGGGGGTGCTGTTTTTATTTTTTGTAGCGGTCTTCTAAGTATAGGAGACAAGGTAATTAAGCTACCTGTGACTGTGATCAAAGATGAATTTGTTCTCGTATACTTGTTGATAATGCATTATTGAAAAAGATAAAGGAAGTGCTGGTAACCAAGGCATCTGGGGGAGGCATTTCATTTATGAAATGTTCTTAAAGCATTCCGAAGGTGTTCTGCACTCCTGGGATAGACGGATGAGCGGAGCTGGCATCTCTCTTCACTTAGTGTAGAGTACTCAAGGACTTGAAAGCCAGGAATCGAGGCGTTGCGTGGAGATAGGATAGTGCCATTTTCCTGCTAAGTGAGTGCAGACGCCTCCTGTTGCACTTAGAAGGTAGCTCTCATCTTCACGTGGCACACACTGCAGGATCCAGCAGCCCCAGACTGCGCCACTGTCTCCAGCTCTCTCCGTCTACAGAGTCTGCATGTATTTACTGCTCCTTCTACTTAAACGCCTGCCCCCTTCCCCATACCAGTCCAAAGCTTTATCATCACACTTTAGGACTTAAATGTCGACAGGAGGCAACTTAAGGGAGGAAAGGCCTATTTGGGGCTGTGATGATTGGTATTAGTCTCAACACCTGGGAGGCAAAACTCTGGGCACACCTGTGAGTTTGTCTATAAGGTTGTCTGATAAGGTTGGCCTCTGAGAACCGTGGGTCAGGGATTGTTGATTGGTATGGGAAGATTAGTTCTAATTGTGGGTGACCCCTTCCCTATGGGGAACCCATGTGGGGGACGTGAGCTGTGTGGGTGGATGAAGCGCTGACCATTGTTCTATATCTGTTTCGCTCTTTGTTTCCAACCACAGAAAAAAAAACCTCTAGATGGCTGAAGCACCTGCCTCTGTGGCTTCCTTGCTGTGACAGGCTGCGGTGAGGCACTGTGCCCTAAAACAATCCAGCCCTGCCTCCCTGAGTTGCTTCTGTTAGGGTGTTTTCTCACTGCAACTAGAAAGGACCCCAAGATACCGACCAATCTCCGGAGAGTTTTTGCTGAACGGTGTGTTCAGTAATCTTTTTCCTCTTCTGCCAGATATGGGTGGTGAATACACCCATCGGTGATCCGTGTCTGGAGTGTGTGCTTTGGAATCTGCTCGGATGCTACCTGGTTTTTGGTGTCCTCTCCCTGGCTTCTGATCCCTAAAGGAGCAATGTGTTACGTGAGGTGATGGTTGTCACTTCATGGTCCAGGGAATATGGTCCATCATGTCAGGGAAGTCACCTGTCTGGGGCAGTGCATGCTGGTGGCTGTCACCTTGACAGTTCAAGGAGAGGGAGAGAAGAAAACCCTAGCACTCGGCTGATTTTCTCCTTCTCTACTCTTGAACTTGAGCCCACGGGACATTGCTACCCTTGTTCAGGATAGGACTTGGTGGTTCAGGTTTTACTCTCTGAAAATGGCTTCATTGACACACTCAAGGGTGGCTTAGGTAATCACTGAGGAGGAGTTCCTTTTTTTCCTTTTTTCTTTTCCTTTCTTTCTTTCTTTTTTTTTTTTTCCAAGAAGATGTTTCTCTGAAGCTTTGGAGCCTTTACTGGAACTTGCTCTGAAGACCAGGTTGACTTCTAACTCACACACCCAACCTACCTCTGCCTCCTGAGTGCTGGGACTAAAATCATGTGCCAACACCACCCGGCCCAAGGAATTTCTTAAGCTAATCAAGTTGACTGTTGAAATTTAGCATCCTAGATGCTCTCAGGGAAGCATCTTCTGACTCCTCAATGGGTCATGTCAATCTTCTGGTACATCTCCACAGCCTCAGTCACAGTGTTTGCTTATGAGTAAGCATTTCCATTGAGACTTCCTTCTGTCGCATCTACTGGACTGCAAACTCCCAGGGGTGTGGTGTATGCTCATCTTGTGTGAGCATTTCCTGGGAGATGCTGCACCTGCATATCTGCTCACCTCAGAAAGAGAGCTGATGGAAGACCCAAGTCCAGTGAGGTGAACCCCGAGATTTTACTGGAGTTCCTGGAAAGAATATCAGTGAGGGGTTACCACCAGGAGTAGAAATGACTCACAAGCAGCTGGGTCATGGGAAGGCAGACCTCAATGCAGGCAAGGACTCATGACAGCTGCATCCCGGGAGCTCTCTGTATGATGCACAGGCAGTTCTACGGACTCCAGAAGCTCTTCTTAGCATCTCTGCTGGCCAGAGTCCACTCCCTGCCAACACCCCTCCCCCCACCCGGAACATCACTATTCCTACAACACTAGGGAGGGCCTTTTGTGAATCGTGCAAGATTGAGCTTTCCCAGACAAATGAAATTTACTTCTTTCTGAGTCCACTGTAGGACTGGTTACTGCCACTCCCTTGGCCGGGGTGTCAGCAGTGCCCAGCACATGGCAGGAACTCATTGGTAATTTGATGGAGCAGTGGGAATCAGATCTCCACCCGTAACTAAAGGCTTGTAGGATACATCCAAAGAAGAAAAACACAAGCATGACAGAATACGCCTATACCTGTGCAATGAGAACGGGAAGAACAAGTGCTGGTCAGTGACTGTCAGATGTCCCCGGAGCTAGCAGGACCTGAAGATTGTTCACCATGAGGACCCAGTGTGAGTGCTTACAGAGACTAATCTGCTTGGCATGGGCAGAATCAAGCCTAGTTTGGCTATAATGGCCATGTAGCAAGCAGCCAGGGTATTTAAAAAGTGTAGTCAGAAGATATGGGATGTGGGAGACACCGGTGTGCTTCAAAGATGGTCAGATGGTCAGATGTCCCCCCATATAAGCGCACATTCTGAGCTAGGGTAGTTTTTTTCTTCTTTTAATTATATGACTTTTTTTTCCTTTTTTTTCCCCTTTTTTCTTTCTTTTGGTTTTTTGATACAGGGTTTCTATGTGTAACTTTAGAGCTTGTCCTGGAACTCACTCTGTGCACCACCATCACCTGGCATTAAATGTCATTAGTTCAGGAATTTTTTTTAGGATTTCCAATGAATAGCAAACATTTACCCATCCATCCATCCATCTATTTTTGAGACTATATCTCACTCCATTTTCAGAGTTAGCCTGGAACTCACTCAGGGTGACCTGGGACTCATACTGTCCTCCTGTCTCAGCCTCTTGAGTGCTGTAATTGCAGATACAAGTCCCCTCTCCTGGCTTCAATCAAGGCGAGGTTTGTTTTTATTATTACTATTACTGATATTATTAGTACTAATCCCCCCACCTCTTGTTTTCTGTGTATGCATGCACACCTGTATGCTGTATGTGTGTGTGCACACGTGCAAGTGTGTGCAGAAGGGATGCTGAATACCCTGAATCTGAGGTTACAGGAAGTTGTAACCCATCCAACATGGGTGCTGGGGACAGAACTCAGATTCTCTGCAAAAACAGTATAATAACTGATGAGCCATCCCTCCAGCACTGTTAAAATAGTGACCAGCAAGTATCAAAAGTAAAAATAGGAGCATTGAGACAGAAAGGTTTTTACCATCAAGCCTGGGAATCTGAGATCTCAGAGGAGGTTGTGGCTTCTGGGGACCCTTGGACTGTGGTTATCAGTCTTTGGACAGCTGTGTCTGAGGTATTCCATGTTCTCTTTGCCAACATTGTCTGACTTAGCTTTCGGTTGACCTTGGCTGTTTTTACCCCTGTGAATAATATATATAATGCTGTACTTTCTTTTTAAAATAGTATTTTGCGTGCATTGGTATTTTGCCCGTATATGTATATATATGTGTGTGTGTGTGTGTGTGTGTGTGTGTGTGTGTGTGTGTGTGTGTGAGGCCATCAGATCTCCTGCCTCTGGAGTTACAAACTCTTATGACCTGCCATGTGAGTGCTGGGAACTGAACCCAGGTCCTCTGGAAGAGCAGCCAGTGCTCTTAACTGCTGAGCCATCTTTCCAGTCCCGATGCTGTATTTTTAATAAATTTGCTTGGCATAACTCATCAGCTTATGCAGGGCCTCCTGGTCCCAGCGATTACTTTTTTTTTTTTTTTTAATTTCTCTCGTTCTCCTCCCTGGTCCCATCCACTCAACTCCTTTCCATTTGGGACTCTTATTCCTTCTGCTTTGGAAAAGGTGCAGACAGGGTCCTTTCAGTTCCCAGAACTCACAGCTCTGTAGTCAAGTGTGGAGACCAATTTCAAGACATCACGTTCACCTGCTCCGTGACATGACCTGGGACACAGGAACGCCTCACATCGAGTCCCCAGAACCTGTGGTAACAAACTCTTCCAGGCCTTAGGAAGCTGTTGTAGAGTTGATTAATTAAAGCCAGATCTCAGGGCTGGGGAGATGGCTCAGTCAACAAAGTGCTTGCTGTGTGCACCTGAAGTCTTGGGCTTCATTGTCAGAATCCGTAGGGGGGAAAAAAACTGGACATGGAAGTGTGTGCTTGTAATCCAAGCACTGAGGAGTGAACAGACACAGGCAGATGTGCCAGCCTAGCCGAGTCACTAAGCTCTGGTGTCAGTGAGAGGTTCTGTCCTCCCGAAACAACATGGGTAGCATTTAAGGAAAAGATCTCCATGTGTACATGCGTGCACACACACAGACACAAACAGGCATAACAAACTCTTGGAACTTTCCATCTAGGGAAGACTGGGGTAAAGACAGCCTATTGCTTAGCATCTTCATCTCCAGAAGTTGTCTGTAGGTGGTGGGTCAGACAACAGTGCTGGCAGCAGCTCTCGTGGTGTGTTTAGCACAGGCTTGCTTCCCAGACCCGCTGGCAATGTGAACTCTTGGAAGCACCCGGGGATGAACGGCTCTGCAGCGTGGGGTGACAGAAGAACAGAAAATGAGTGGTCCTCAGAATATTTATGGGGCATTTCATGCTCCCCGGCACATGCAGGGAGGTGTGGAGTGGAAAGACGTGTTTAAATCAATACTTGAGATTTTTTTCCTGGCCTCAAAGTGATTTAGGTTTTTCAAATATATGTAATGCTGTATTTCTAGCACGCGGGAGGCAGAGAATCCACTTGGCTCTTTTCTCCGGGATGGTAAATCACAGAGCTGTGATGGAGACATGAAGCAGGCATTAACCAAACAGCGAGCAGGCAGAGAGGAACGCTCAGGAAGTGTCATAATCTATTTCAGTTTGGAAATGGAATTGGGTTTTACGTTGAGCCTAAAATGGAGTTTTCCGTCTCTAACTCATCAAAGCTCTTCAGAGTGGGTAGGGAGTTTGCGAGTCTAATGGGGAGTGGAGGTGTGGATGGCAGGGGCAGAAATTCAGGATGAGAAAGGACCAGAGAGAGAATGAGAGAGCACGCTTTAAATCTTATGCAGTGTGAAGTTGTAAATCAAGTTGGCTTGTCACCGGCTTTATCACAGTCCTTCAAAGGTGTAGGCAGGCAGGGAGCTGACCAACAAATGCTGAACTTGTTTGGTTAGCAGTGGGTTTAAACAGAGTGACGCTGCCTTATGTCCAATAAGACGGCTAAAATTAAAAAGACCGAATTCTGATGAGGCTGCGGAACAGTGGGGATGAGCGCCCAGACACAAATGGCTGCAGGCTGGCTAAAGGATTTTCTTCAACATTCCTGGATGTTCAGGAAGAATTCGATAGCTAAACACAAGGCTTAGCAATTCCATACCTCATACGCACTAACCCATAAACATGAGACGTTCATATTATCATCAGTCAAAATAGCTAAAAACTGAAAGGAACTCAAGGGACTCAGTTGTTGTCAGTAGTAGAATAGAGCTTTGGAGATGGCTCAGTAAGTTTGTGGAAGCTGGCATCTCTACCACCACAAAATGAGTAAATAAATGTAAAAAAATTTTTTTAAAGGCTTATTTTCTTTTATGTGTATGGTTGTTTGACCTGCATGTACGACTGTGTACCAAGTACATCCCTGGTACCCATGGAAACCAGAAGAGGTTGCAAATGGTTGTGAGCTACCATGTGGGTTCTGGAAACCAAATCTAGGTCTACTGGAAGAGTAGCCAATGTCCTTAACCACTGAAACATCCCTCAAAAGTTATTATTTTTTAAAATGAGAGTCTTGTCTTAAAAAAAAGAAAAGCAATTAAGAAAGATAGTTGAATTTGAACTCTAGCCTCCACGTGCATGTGTAGGTACACACACATACACACACACACACACACACACGAGCATACACACAAATTATAATGAATAAACACATTGTAGAGTGTTTGCACACCACATAACAATGAGAAGCAGAAAACTATAACTGTGCTCCAGATGGTAGAAAAAAACCTCAGAAATACAGGGTTGAGACTAATAAGCAGGATTCATAAATTCATTTAGTGTGTGCTCCTATTACACAGAGTTCAAATAAGCAATGCTATTCCATGGGGCCAGGAGAGGTGGTTTGGTGGTTCAGAGCGCTGGCTGCTCTTGCAGAGGACCTGGGTTTGATTTCCAGCACCCTATTGCTGCTCACAACCATTTGTAACTCCAGTTCCGGGGATCTGGCACCATCTCCTGGCTTCCCTGGGTACTGCATGCACATGGAACACATACATGTGGGCAAAGCATTCATATACATGCAAAATAAAAATCAAATCTTTAAGCATTAATATTTGGTGATAGAAATAATGAGGGGCATGAGAGAACCTTCTAGACTGCTGGAAATTATCTGCTTTTCAACACCAATGGTGACTGTACACGTATGAACATAGTAAAAGTGACTGAGATTTACACCTTAGATTTTCACTTGAGGTTGTGTCAATCAAGCCTGTAAAGTCAGTCTAAAATGAAAGTAAAAATCAATTAAATTCCATTTATTTTTAAACTACTGTAAATTAGACTCTGCTGGTGTTTGCTGGGCAAAGGAGGCTTGCATGTGTTGCCTGATTATACCACTAGTCCTTGAGGTAGTGGGGTGTTTATAGTGTCATCACAGAATCCACAAACATACAAGGTGGGCAGGTCTACTGATAACTTGGTGGGGCAGTCTTTACCGTTGATATGCAGGTGACAATACCATTGTACCAATAACTGGGTGAGGGCAGTCTTCACCGTGGACGTGCAGGTGAAGACACCATTGTGCTGTTTTGACATTTTCCTCCATTTGAGGAAGTGATCTCAGTGCTGGGGAGGTGGAGACAGACAGATCCCAGGAAACCCCTGGTCAGCCAATGCTCAAGTTCAGTGAGAGACTCTGTCTCAAAATAAATTGAAGGGAGGGATGGAAGCAGAGAGAGACTAAGAGGGAGAGGGTGGAGAGAGAGTTTTTAACTCTAATGTCATGGCCCAGTGGGTGGGGTAGAGAAAGATGGAGCTATTTGGTACACCCTTTTATTAAAAGATGATAATGTATAACCATGAGTAAGGCTTTCCCTTCCCCAGCGACAGGACCTGTGCCAGAGAACTCAGACTTTAGAGTAAAATACGTTATGAGCAGACTCTCAGCTGTACTGTCTCAGGTGTTGTCAAAATATGGTCAGCAATGTTTACAATGCACACTTGTGATGTTGGTAAAATAGCTGTTCTGTTTCAGAAAGTGGTGGGTTCACGGTACGCAGTACCAAGTGTGTTTATTCCAGGCAAACCTCTCCTCTCGTCTGTCATCTTTAACATACTCAGGCTCAAGGCCCTGGGCCTCTGACTCCGTTTCCAGCAAGCAACGTTCAGTTACATAAACACTGTGCCCCAAATTTCTGCTCATTGTCTTTGCCTGTGTAACACAGCGAGCACTTCAAAATCTTCCTCCATGAATTTTCTTTTTAACAAGACAGAGTCTTGCTATGTTGCTCTGGCTAGCCCAGCGCTTCCTAGACTTGCGTCTCAGCCTGAAGAGTGCGGGGAATGGCTTTCGTGTGGTTGAGACTTTTAATGGAAGAAAGGGCTCCTTCAAGGTTGTTGTAGGAATATAGAAGTCTGGATGTTGAAAGGGTTCAGTGGGTTACACACGGTAGAAGGGGAGAACTGGCTTTCAAAAGTTGCCTCTGATCTGTATGTGTGTGCTGTGGCATATGTGCATCTGCGTGTATACACATGCACACACATGAAAAATGTAAAAATATTTTCAAAGAACACAGAAGTGTGTAAGCAAAACTCACTTCTTGATGCATTTCTTTAGAACTTCCCATCTTTCGACTTTAAAACTTATCCCAAATCGTTTATTGGACTCTTTGGAGCAAGTCCATTAAGTAAAATCAAAAGCACGGAGCATGCCTCAGATCCAGCGAGATGAAAAGATTTAAACCTACACTTAACGCCCACTGAGCTTTAAATTCCTTTCCCCACGATTTCCTCCGAGCTCCCCAAAGGTCAATAGTTAGTTGTTAAAATGAAATCATGGACAAGGAATGGCCTCCTCGTTTTAATTTGAGCAGAAAAGGAAACAGGAAACCACATGCAATCAAGCGGTCAACTGTCCTGAGAATTTACAGTTCTGATGAGGTTAAAGAAGTTAGGCTAGGTGTCGGACAACCATGACAAGCATGTGTCACTGGCTCTGGAGGATGACCCGGTTCCCTCCACTGCAAAGAAAGAAGAAAGTAGAACATGAGAACTAAGAGGTTATTGTGCCTTTTTGTGTGTGAATGCACATATGTGCAAGTGTAGGCACGTGTGTGTGCACACACCTGTGGTGGCCAGAAAGACAACCTTAGGTGTAATTCCTCGGGCACTATCCACCTTGTTTTGTGAGACAAGGTCTCTCAGTGGCCTGGAACTTACCAGGCAGGCTAGGCTGGCTGACCGGTGAGCTCTGAGGAAGCCCTTGTCTCTACCTTCTTGTGCTGGGTTTTAAGTGGGCGCCACCACACCCAGCTGTTGTCTGAAATGTGTGTTCTGGGTGGTGTGGGGACTCACAAGTCCCCACAGGGTGAGCACTTTACATACTGAGCCATCTCCTCAGCTTGGTTTTTGGTTTAGTTTTAGAGACAGGATGTTGGTGTTGCGTGTTACCCAAGCTAGTCTTGAACTCATGATCCTTATGACATGGCTTCCCATGTTCTGAAATTACAGTTGTGTGCTACCATGCTTGGCTTATTCTTTTCCATTTATTTGTATGTTGTTAACTCTTGTCTATGTTTTATGTTGTCAACATTTGCACAGCCAGACATTTCCCAAGCTCGTTATCATGGAAAATGCATCCTGGCATATGATTGATGACATCTACATCCCACGACAAGGGGGAGTGGTGGGCATCCTGTTATATCTTACTTTCTTTTGGAAATGTGTATATGAGAGGTAAGTCCCCAAAGTTTTGCTGCTAAATCTGCATATCTCCAAATGACTTGAATCCTGGAATCCTATTTAGTTTTAGGAGGACTTGTCCATGGGACATAGTTTGGAGAGTGGTGGCATACAGACATCTTCAGTGACTAAGACCTGAAAGCAAGTGTCTTTTCCCATTAACATTACTTTTGTGTTTGGTTTTCCAGAGCTGTTCCAGAGCCCATTCAATTAAAATTGCCAACTAGTGCAATTTAGACCCAATTAAATTATCCCTGCGACTTAAAGTCTATCATCAGTTCCATAGAAAACCTATTATTTTACTCTTTGTGTTCATTTTGATTAAAGTTAATATCCAAATCCAATTATGTAAATGAGGTGAAGTGGCGCTTGTGATCTTGGGCCTCTTGGAAGTGTTCCCTTATCATCATCGTGGATTCTCATTCCTGTGGTGGACACATGTCCTTCCAGAACATGGGTCTCCGGGTCCCGACTTCTCACAATGAGAGTTCCATTGTGAACTCTCTTACGTGGTGAAAGGGTAGTGACTTTGGGGTCAGATTGCTCTGAGTCTGAGCTCACATTCTGGGGGAGTCGCTTCAGGTCCTCTTGGCTTCAGGAGGCTTTGAAGCTTGGATGTCACAGTCACCCTTCACAAATGGATGGGCTTGATGGGATTATCTGTCTATCTATCTATCTATCTATCTATCTATCTATCTATCTATCTATCTATCTATCCATCCATCTATCCATTTTTCTATCTATCTATCTGTCTGTCTGTCTGTCTGTCTGTCTGCCTGCCTGCCTGTCTGTCTGTCTGCCTGTCTGTCTGTCTGTCTTCATCCATCAATCATATTTATCTGTGTATTTATCATATATTAATCTATTCATCTATCTATCATCAACCTACCTATAATCTCATGTATTTATTTAATATATCATCTGTCTCTTAACCACCTCTGCTACTTATCACCTGTCTGTCTCTGTCTGTCTGTCTATCTATCTGTCATCTATCTGCCAATTTATTGTCTGTCCCTTAGTTTGGCCTCACTACTGTCCTTCATTGTTTCATACTGTTGGCTTTCCTCTCTTGCAGATAGGGTGGACGACCTTCTGATGTCTGTCCCTTCGGCTTTGATGGACACCTGGTACACATGTCAGAGAGACCTGCTTTCTATATACTCCTCCATTGCTGAGCTCCTAGTCACATGATTAACAAGAGGGAATAATGGAGGTTTGTTTCCCCTCTGTACTCGCCTCATTACTCTGTGATGGCTACTTGTAAAGGGTGTCTTGACCCTAGCTGTGCAGTGGGGGCGCACACCTTTAATCCCAGCACTCAGAAGACAGAGGCAGGTGGATCTCTGAATTCGAGGTCAGCCTGCTCTACAGAGCAAGTTCCGGGACAGCCAGGGCTACACAGAGAAACCCTGTCTCAAAGAAAAAAAAGCAGAACAGAAAAAATAAAACAAAAAAAGGGGGTGGTGGTGATGGTCTTGATCCTGAAGTTTCAGTGGTATCAGAGGCTGTGTGTCTCTTCTGAGGCCATCTGACACTTACTTTGCAGTGACCGATTCTGTGTAGTTCATGTGCTAAAAGTCTAACCCAGGGAGGTTTGTTTTCCCTTGCAGATGAAAACTGGACACAAAGGAACACAGACTTCAGGCTCCAAATTATGCCCCACTATGGAGGCAGCAATACTAACTCTCATGGAAGGCTGCTTCTGTCTGCTGCCCTCTGCAGCGGGAAGGCCCAGATTGTGCCAGGTTTGGCTACAAAGGAAATTGGCATGAAATAAGTTTTCAGTTGTGAATTAGAATGCGACTGAAGTCTTCACCTCCTTCTTAAGTTGGTGAAAATGGAAATGCTTGTGTGTTCTGCTCAAAAGCTGTTAAGACTGGGGTCTGGAGAAGGGGAATGGAGAAGGGGCAGAACTGTGCGTATAACTATACACTCTAGGTGGTCTTGAACATCAAGACTGTAAGCTTTGGTGATTTCATTTGTATGATCAAGCACTGTGTATGCGCAAGCATTCCCCTTGTTCTCCCACTGGGCTGTGTTCCTCCAAAGGCAAGGAGAGACGATACATTTTACTCATCCATCATAATTGTAGTGCTGGACAGTCCTGAGTATATGACACGACCGCCAGCATCATCATCATCATCATCATCATCATCATCATCATCATCATCATCATCATCATTATCATCATCATCGTTTTGTAGAACTGCCCAAAATTAAGGTTGTGAATCCAATATTAGTGACTTTTCACTTGTTTTAATTCTTTAAAGTCAGTATCTAATGCTTAATTATTCTAAGCATCACATTATTTTCTTTTTAACTGGATGTTTCTATAATCCCAGAGCTGCCAACAAGGATCTGGATGCTGGCAGATCCATCTAGATCTAAGACATGGGATCAATAGATTTGTTTATCTACAAATATTACTCTATAAAAAATGTTTGATTTGCTTTGTGGTCCTTTTTCCTTATACGGTGACAAAGGATGGCAGACAGTGTATAAAATCAAGAACTGGTGTGGGTGAGACACCTTGTATGGGTCCTTCTGGAACTGATTGCAGAATGCTTGTGCCCGCATAGCAGAGGGGTTGAGAAAGCACCACAGGGAAACTATGGTGTACAACTCCGTGAGAGATTCATTGCACATTTCAAACGTGAACACACCTTTTAAAACTCTTTGTCAGCTTGGTGACAGCAGCAGCTTTGCTCTGGCCTCTCAATGACTCTGTGGATACAACACTCAAATTCTGCTCTTTCAAAGCTCACAGTTTAAAAAAAAAATAGTTGATTGGAGGTTATTTGATTCCGTGTCTTAGATCTGGGTTTCTCAGCCTTGGTACTATTGATGTTTGAAGCCTTGACGCCAGTTAGTATTGTAGATGCTCAGCCGCTAACCTCCCTCCCTCCTGCCAGATACAACAGAAACTCGGCCCCATAAATACCTTCTCCACCCGAGGATCAGGGCTGCTGGCCCATGGGGTCACACTGGACATTTTACATGGGTTCTGGGGATCTGACACCAGTCCTCCTGACTGGAAGGCATTTGGGGTTGGGGAACTGGATAGATGGCTCAGCTGGTAAAGTTCTTGACTGACAAGTAGACCAAGTTGAATCCACAGAACCCATGGTAACAAATACACCTCTGATCCAGTCCCGGGGAGGTAAAGATGGACATTGCCCTGGGGTTTACTGGCCAGCTAGTTTAGCCTGCTTGGCAAGCTCCAAGCCAGTGAGATTCTATCTAAAAAAAATGATGGTGGACAGTGCTTGATAAATGATAGTCAAAGCTGTCCCGTGGCCTCTGGGTACATGGCATGAACACACACACACACATGCACGTACACACGTACAGGCACACGTGCGCGCGCACACACACACACACACACACACACTCTGTTCCTTGTCATCCCCCCATAAGTACTCTGCTACACTAACAGAGCCCTCTCAAACACTGCATCCTTGGACCAGTCAACAGTCCCCCTTCTGCACCCAGTTTCTGCTAACCACTGTTTTATTCTCTACTTCTATGGGACCAACTTCTTAGACATTTAGTGAGAACATGAAATACTTGTCTTAATCTGCCTGACCCATCTTGTTTCATATAAAGTCCTTTAGCTCCATCCATATTGTCGTAGGCAGCAGGATTTCATTCGTTTTTCAGGGTGGAATAATATTGCATCATGGGAGGGTGGGAGAGACATATCTCAGAAGAGGCAGCATTTGAACACCCTGTGGTTACAAAGAAACAGGGTTTCCAAGATTACCATAAAGAGGAAAAAAATTGTGAGCATAAAATACTGTTGTCGTTGTTTTTGTTTGTTTGTTTGTTGCTGTTTTGTAGGGATTTTTTTTGTTTTGTGAATGCAAGTGAGCACCTAGCACAAGGATCCTGCATAAATTTGGATATTTTCTATATACAGGTAAGACTTACACATATAAATATGGGACACTGGAGAGGTGGCTCAGTGGTTAAGAGCTCTGTCTGCCTTTGCAGAGGACCTGGAATAAATTCTTAGTACCCAACTGGTGGCTTACAACTGTCCATAACTCCAGGTCCAGGGCATCTAATGCCCTCTTCTGGCCTCTGTGGGCACTACATGAAAGTGGTACATAGACGTACATTCAGACAAAACCCCCATCCACATAAAGTGACATTTTATTTTTTTTTTTTTTTTTTTTGTTTTGTTTTGTTTTTTCGAGACAGGGTTTCTCTGTGGTTTTGGAGCCTGTCCTGGAACTAGCTCTTGTAGATCAGGCTGGTCTCGAACTCACAGAGATCCGCCTGTCTCTGCCTCCCGAGTGCTGGGATTAAAGGTGTGCGCCACCACTGCCTGGCCAAAGTGATGTTTTAAGAAGAATATAAATATGCATTATCTGTATAGAAGAATAAATGGACAAAGCTTGTCACCAAGTCAGAGAAGAATGATAGAATGCTATTGACAGGCCAGTCAGGACAAACTAATTGGTATTAATAGCTTTGTATGCTAGCCAAGCAGAACAGTCCAGGAGGTAATTTACGCTGTAGACACAACATTCTCTGCTAAGGAAGAGTGCCCAACAGTGTGCTAAAATGTTATGAATTGGCTCAACACTGAAATGAGAGCTGATTGCAAACTTGCCCATGTCTCAGACAAAGAAACTTGCAACCCACTGCACAAATGTTCAAATTTAGCCTTGAAGGTTTAATAAAAGACCCATAAAAAGAATGGTTTCAGGTGTGTCTAACCTTTTCAGATTGTGAAATGATGCTGTCACCTACGAAGCCTGTGCTTGAGAACCGTGAAATCATATTTTAAGTAAGGTTAGGATTTCTTTTTCTGTTGGGCTCCATTTATACATATTCTTGGCCCTGCGGCTTCAGGTACCTCAAGACTGCAGGAACTGAGCTCTCAACCTGTTCTTGAGCGTATTAGTTCTTTGTCTATCTGGCTCTTTCTTTGTATGTATGTTGTATGTGTGTGTCTGTGTGTATGTACCTGTTCAGGTGTGTGTGTGTGTGTGTGTGTGTGTGTGTGTGTGTGTGTGTGTGTGTGTGTATGTGCATACAGGTTACATGCAAGTGGACATCTGTGTGCATGTGTAGGTGGATCCTTTATCGTTCTTCATTTTATTTTATTTTTTTTTTGAGACAGGGTCTCTCAGTGAATCAGGAGCTTCTGAATTCAGCCAGGCCGGCAGGCAATGAGCTGGAAGGAGCTCCCAGCACAAGGGTTTCAGACATGCTTTATTTACAACAGGCTTTTCCTTGGAAAGTTGAGCGCAGGTCCTCATGCTTGTGTGCCAGGCACTTTATGGAATGAGCCATCTCCCAGCCCTGCTTCTTTCTTTACTGTCTCTAGTTTGCTATGGAAATCTCCCATCTTCCTTAATCTTCAAGCATATTAATTATGAGTATTTAGAAATAGATGCTTTGTAATTTAAATACTAAAATCTCCAGTACTCAGACTTTTCTATTTTAGCAAGTCTGATTATTCTCCATTCTTTTTTTCTTTCTTCATTATA
>NC_022012.1:87608344-87614567 GCF_000317375.1 Microtus ochrogaster
AATGCAGGAGTGTTTTCTTTACCCCACATCCTCTCCAGCATAAGTTGTCATCAGTGTTTTTGATCTTGTGCTAAGCAAAATAAGCTATGGACAGACTGAAAAGCACCAGGCGTTATCACTTATGTGTGAAATCTGAATAAAAACATCAAACTCCCCGAGCTGAGCACAGAGTGGAGGTGAGCAGGGGAGGAGGCTGTGGTGGAGGGAAGAGGTATGTGCTGGCACCATTAGATAAAGTTCTGATGCAGGATTGAGATGTGGTGACTATAGTTATCATTCTGTATTCTGTCCTTGAGAGTTGCTGAGAGGGTAGCTAGCTCCTGAGTGGTCTCACAGAGCAGAAAGTGCTGACTGTGTGGGTGGTGGAAGGGATAACTTGCCTAGTGACCATTTCATGATATTCATGACTAGCAACTTATAACTGTACTTTTTACATACATATGATGTCATTGCCATTTTCAACTTAGTGAAACTGAAACTCAATGCACATATCCCCACATAAAAACACAAATTAGTAAACTGAACATTTTAAAAAGGTGTCCGGTAGAATTTGTGCAGAAATTGGAATCCATAAGAGGGATGGGCATTTTCAACAAGGGTTCAGTCCATGCTGTTCACATTTGTGGGGACATTTTCTGGTGAAAGGATTTCCAATAGCTTTCCAGGCACTGTGCTTTTCTTTGTTTTGACTGTTGTTAAAGGCACTGGGAGCTTTCAAAAGAATCAGTCATAATCAATTTGTAATTGCTGTTCAAATTGTGTAAGGGAATTGAATTAATCAAATGCCATCAATACCTAAATGGTCAAGAAAAATAGGCTTTCAAAGTCTCCTTTATTAGATATATGAGCAGAATGAATTGATCATTAAACAAAACACAAATAACAGAAAGCACTTTCCACAGGTAAGAGCCCCATGGACATGAGAGAGAGCACCTGTTACAGTTTCAGTTCTTAGAGTTATTTGATGTTGTCTCACCAAGAAAGAAAGAGCAGTTAAGCCAATAAATATCTACATCTAAGAACTAGGTCTTAAGGGCTTATTAGTTATTAGGAAATTATTCTCTTGTTCTGATATGACAAGCTGGGAGTTAATGGAAAAGCAGTAGGGTTTTTTTTTTGTTTTTTTCGGGGGGGGGCCTCTGAATGGCCACAGCTCAAGAAACTCCATAAAGTGTGTCTCCAAGGACCCCCACCTCAAAGGCAAATTGTGAGGTCATCTTCTCTGTTCTCTTTGGCCAGGAGTGGACCCTGCAGCTGATAGGGTTGAGCAGTGGTGCTTTCTTTGGTGACCAGGTCTCTTTTTTGTTCATAAAAGGCTGTGGTCCAGAGGATACTGTGTCTCATGTGGCAAAGTTAAGGATGGTTAGGGAATCTGCTTCTCTTGTGTTAGCCTTCATTATCATTGCCATTGTGTTTTAGAATCACCTAGGAGACACACCTCTGGGTGTATTTCCAGGGAAGTTTAAAGGAGAAGGGAAAACTCAGCATGAGTGAGGGTGTCATGCCCTGGAACTGAACAAAGAAAATGTAGGACATGGACAGCAATCGTGTCCCTTAGCTTCCTGACAATAGACGGAGTGTGACCAGGTACCTCACTCTCTTCCTGCCTTGCCTCTCCCTCCAGGACAAATAGTCTTCCTCTCAACTGTGAGCCAAAATAAACAGCCACTCCTTTAGGTTGCTTTTGTCAGAGCAACGAAGAAAAGTAATTAACACATTTTACTTTCAGCTCCTCAGGAAAACCTCAAACTCATTTGCACTACATTTTCCCAGCTTCCCAGAAACGGTTACAATATCTGAGTTAAGCCCAGGCATTGTAGAGGAATCTGCTAACCTCCAGAAATGATCCAGGACACACTTGTGTCGAGACAAGATGCTCGGGTCCAGCTGTGGTGATGGCTGATGACCTCTCCTAAGAAAGCATGGCTGGGGTGGGATTGCAATCAGAAAATCACAGACAGGCTTTTACAGCACACTTCTTAGCATGTCCGGCCTGCTCCCCCGAGCAGAGGCCAATGAAGCACTATTAATCATTTTTTTTTCTTCTTGAGAAGAATCCCTCAAGCTTCAAAAATGGGGCAAGATAGGCTTTTAAAGTCAACACATTTTCAGTTGTAGAAATCTTTGAATACTTCTAGTTGCTGCTTATCCCATCTCCTACATTGAGATCAATCTCATTCTTTGCTTTAGGCTAGACAGATGCAGACTCTGAGAGATACCACTGTGCTCTTCAGACTAAAGCGTTTGGAGAGTCCATAGCCAGAACCAGTCTTCAGGCCGAATGGATTTCAACTGGTTAGAACTAAGCACTTAAGATAAAAGGGACTCTCACTCCAAGAAGAGAGCATAGAATACGGTTTTATCCAAGGGTGCCATGGGGCAGCAACATCAGTGGTACTATGAGGGATAATCCTGAGGCCAGGTGGGTGGTGGTGATGGCTGCTGTCATTGACGGTCCCAGATGTTATTTATAGGCTCCCAGCTTCCCATACCTCTCTCTGTGTAAACAACTGCTTTATTAAAAGTCTTTGAACCATGTGTTTGACAGTGTTTCCTGCCAAGGGCCTGAAGAATACATGATTGAGGGGCAGGGAGAGGGGTAGAATTGGGCCCAATTAGGGCTGCTCAGAGACTCTTCAAAGAGGGGAATGGCTGAGCTGAGGAGATAGTCAATAAAATGCTCACCATGCAAGGATTGAGACCTGACTTGCAACCCTAGAATCTATGCCAACAAAACAAGCACACACCTGTGGTAGAATGTATTTTTAATCCCAGCTACAAGCAGGGAGGTAGAGGCAGGTATGTTGCTGGCCAGGATCTAGCCCACATGTTGAGTTTCAGGATACTGAGAGACCCTGTCTCAAAAAACCAGGGTGTATGGCTTCTGGCATCTGAGGTTGGTTTCTGGCCTCCACATGCATTCACACACATATACACCCCCATACTCCTGAATATGCATGCACAGAAGGGCCTGGCTGCCTTCAGGTGTTAGTGAACCATTTATTTAGCTACTCAAAAGATGTGTTTAGCTGAAGGCTTTTGAGGACTCACTGTCTGGACCAGTCATTACAGTAAGCACGTGGCAGACTTTTCCATCTTATGATCAGAATGGCAGGTGAGCAGCTAGTTTCATCCCCTGTAGCGTATGTCATGTCTTTTTACTTTCAAGGGACTTGGAAAATCATCGACAATGAAGGCCACATGGGCAACCCAAGCATGACGTTGTTTGAGCAATCATGCTGTTGCCTAGAACTCTGGGGAAGTGGAAGGAAATGGAGCGAACAGACAAGAGGCCAACTTACTTGCAGATGTTTTCTCTGCCACAAGAGGCACCCCAGGAGATGTACCCTCTTCAAACACATCAGTAAAAACATGTCAGTCCTGACCCTTCAAATCTAACAAGGCTCCTTAGAGTCATTAGGACAAAGAAGAACTTTAAGTATGTTGGAGGAAGTGTGCCACTGTAGGGATAGGTCTCCTATGCTCAAGTTATGCAGTCCGGCACACAGTTCACTTCCTGTTGCCTGTGGATCCAGATGTAGAACCCTCAGCTCCTTTTCTAGGGCCATGCCTGTCTGCATGCTGCCGTGTTCCGTCACGAAGATAATGGACTCAACCTCTGACACTGTAGGCCAGCCAATTAAATGTTTTCCTTTGTAAGAGTTACTGTGGTCATGGTGACTCTTCACAAAAGCAGAAACCCTAACTAAGACAAGCCCCTCCTGGCACAGCATACCTCTCCATCACGGAGCCTCTTGGTGTTTTCTCACTTCTTTTCTGGTTACTTGATGCATGCCTGTCAGTCTGGACCACAATCATAGCTTCTTCCCTGTGTTGACCCCTTCATCAAGGGTTTTACATATTCGGTCTCCCTGGACCCTGGGTGACTGGAGGAGACAAGGGCTAGTTTTGTAGGTGTGCAGACTGCAACACAGACAAGTTTTGACCCTGGCTGAGGTACAATAGCTTTTAAGGATGGCGGCTCATCTTGATTTGGCAACTTGCTGGAGGATTCAGAGTCACCATGGAAACACGTCTCTGAGCATGCCAGTGAGGCACTGCCCAGTTAGGTTCATTAGGTGGGTCTACCCACCCTAAGGCTGGGCAGCTTCATTCCATGGGGTGAGGTCAAGAACTAAATGAAAAGGGGAAAGTGAGTTGAGCCACTGCACTCATCGCCCTCGGCTTCCTGACAGATAACACTTCGATGAAAGGTATAGAGTGAGCCTCGCGGCCCAAGGACGTATGTCATGAGAAGAGAGCTGTGGAAAGTCTTTACATCCATCTCGACTCCAGAGAAAAGAGGTGCACAGAATGCAGCCCTGACAGATTGTCCCGGGCCACTGGACTCTGCTGCTGGATAAAGAATCACTGTGAAGCAACCTTTCGGAGGGGTCATCTCCACCATTATAGATTTCACCCTTAGTCTGTGAGCCCTTCCTTCCTTTGGTTGCCTTTGTCAGGTATTTGTCATAGCAATGAGTAACTGATACAGGTACCACACCTGTTTTGTCTGTCCATGAGTGCTACCAATGGGCTGCATTGTACCCTCTGTTAACATACCAAATCCCCAGACTCTGAGACTCTATCTGGAGATGGAACCTTTATGAGGAAATTGAGGTTGAATCAGATCATAGAACAGGTACCCAGTCCCACGAAGGAGGACAGCATGACAGATGGAACCCAATAACAAGAGTCCCCAGGGCTGGTAAGGTAAGGGCGGTGGACTTAATATCGCAGAACCAGCCACCGCCGTTATTTTGACCTCCCCTATTACCCTGATGAGATTTGTATGAACCTTGGTGTCCACATTTTGAAAATACAGGTAAATAGGGCTAGGAAGATGGTTCAGTAGGTAAAATCCAAAATACAGGAGGACCTGAGTTTGAGCCCCAGGACCCGTGTATCAGTGGTACATCCTTAAAATTACAGCCCATGGAAGAGGGGTGCAGGCTGATTCTCGGGCCTCACTTCCCTGTCAGCCTAACTGATCTAGCAAGCTCCAGGTCAAGTGTATAGAAAATGGCTTTCTGTCAGCCAGAAAGTTCACACACTTTCCAGAGCCCCCACATTCTTGGATAGAAACTCTAAAAATGGGGGTGGGTGAGCTTAATATGTGAGAAAGTACTGTGTCCTCTCCAGAGGAAGCCAGTGTGTGCATCTCAGGGGGAATTATTTTACACAGAGACACGAGCACACAGGGACTAAGTGGAGAATTATTGCAGCTGAGACATGAGCACACAGGGACTAAGTGGAGAATTATTGCAGCTAATATGCCCATCCCAGGGACTCGCTCCATTTCCCGGGCTCTTTCATGAAAGTTTCGTTCTCTGAATTGCCAGGGAAGGATCAATAGCAACTAGATAAATCATCAGAGTCCACAGTCCTGCCGACAGAGCTCGCGAGGACTGATAGCTGAAGTGTCTGTCAAGGCTGATGGACACTTCCAGAAAGGTTTGCTCACCTTTTCCCGTGCCAGGCTCAGCTCCCATTTCATCCAGACGCCGAGCCCTGCAGAACACGGTTGTCGGAGCCTGGCTGGACCTGGCCATTCAGACCAATTTAATTTGGGATTTCCCGGGAAATGGCAGCGATGCCCACTTGTACTGTGTTTGTCTTCTGGCCACCGAACACATTCAATTTAGCTCTGCAAACATGTCACCAAGTGACTTTTTAGTGGGAGGCTGTGTTTGCATGGAGTGACAGGTGATTTCACTCATACCCCTGCTGGGGGTGAGTGTGTGTGGGGGGAGCTGGGTGATGTAAACAAGCAGAGGAGGAGGAGGGCACTTCAAGGCCACAGAGCTCCATGGCAACCCACCTGGGCAGCAACCAGTCCTCACATTTTTCTCATTACAACAAATGAATATCATTTCTGGTTTAAAAAGGAAGAGAAGATGGTGCTTTGCGGCCAGGACTCCAGCTTACGCTTCCTTGTAATTGCTATTCCTGGTTCAAATGGCGAGGATACAGAGAACCTGATGCTTTCTCGCGCCACAAAGTTGTTCATTGAGACACCTGGGGTTTAATCCAGGTCTGCTCCAGAGCTGTGACCTAGTTTTCCTTCTTCAGGAAGAAGCAGAAGAGAGATTGGGCAGGGTCCATATTAAAAAGAGTCGGGGCGGGGGGCGGGGTAAGGGGGAGAGGGAGAAGCTCTGAACTAAATCCCCTCTCAGTTCCTCAACTCACGCTGTCCTGTCTGCTCTCCTCAAAAAATTGTTGG
>NC_022012.1:87615115-87649797 GCF_000317375.1 Microtus ochrogaster
GGTGTCTTCTACAGTCTCACTCCATCTTACAGTTTTGAGATAGGGTTTCTCACTGAACCTAAAGTTCAAGTCTTCTGCTTGTTCAGCTAGTCCAGCTAGGCCAGGGAGCCTTGCCATTGGCCTGTTTCTGCCTCCGTCTAGGGTTATAACACCACCCCTGGCTTCTTAGGTGGGCGGGGCTTTCAGGTGGGTGGGCTTCTCAGGTCCTCCTGTTTGTGCAGCAGGCACTGAGCGTCAGTTTTCAGCTGTTCTGCCCGAGATGGAAACCCATGAAAGCCGATGAAGAGCTCTTACTTTTGTTTGCCTTACTAATAAATTCAGGAAACGGCTCGCATGTCTCCTTTGATGATTGCCTTCCATATTCCCTCGCTGTGTAATATTTAGTTAGGTGCTGCTCAGTTTCGCTGGCTCATTCACGCCTCCTTTTGACTCCGGCTACACCAAAGCTTTAATTCTTTCTTTAGTCCAATTTATTATTTTGAATCCTCTCTTGAGATGACTGATGAGAGAATTAAATGAACTCGAAGGGGAGCTAAGTGCCAGTGAGTGGCGGCCAAAAGAGAAGCAGCAGGGGCATCCAGGAACGGGCTGGCATAATGGTGAGCTCCAGAGCGCAGGTGCTGGACAGAAGTGATTTCCCAGAACGTCAGTTTCAGGTGAGGCTTCACTCTGTGGCTGTGATGGAGCAGAGCAGAGCGAGATGTGTCCTGGCCATGTGTGAGCGCTGAGGAGACGCGAACGTTAACTGGCAAGGTGGTTCATGCTTGTAATCCTAGCACTTGGGACAGGAGGATTGCCACAAGCTGGGGGCTGGCCTGGAAACATCCAAAGCCCAGACATGGCCATAGCCCCCCACCTCCCACCCGCACCCACTGCTGTGGCTAATGCAAGTGACTTCTGCTTCTTCGTTGCTTATGTCTTTAGCCTTTGTTTTATCTTCGCTCCTTCCAGAGAGATGCTTCCCAACGTACCCAGGCATTAAATAACCCTGTATCCTACAGCATCCAATACAGACCAGCTCCCTGCACCCCACATCACTTAGCATAAACACAGATCTCATTAGTCTTTGGAATGCCCTCTTCCTAGCATGTCTCAAGGGCTCTCACAGTGTGGCTTCCAGCTTCATTGACATGAGGAATAAACTCAATAGGATTATCATGATCTGATGGTCTCTGGCTGCAGATCACTGGCAGACAGAATAATTGCACGGATGCTCCCACTGCGGAGTCTTTTCATGTTCCCCCCCATTCATCTAGTAACTTTCTACCCCCTCATAGCCTGACTTTCTTTGACTAACAACGTAGCTGGAGAGCACAGGTGTGTGTCTGTTCTTTTCGGGGCCCTGCTGCTGCCCTGAGACCAAGTTAGAACAAAGGAGCGTGAGACATGTGCCAGTCAAGAGGACCCTGTTGTCTAGACAAAGCCAGGGGTAGGAGAGGTGGCCTCATGCAGACTCACAGGACTCCCTGGCCAACCCCTTACCTCACGAACAAAAATAAATGCTGATTGTTGTATCTTATTAAAGTTTGGTGGGTTTGCCTGTTGCCATGGCAACAGATAACAGGTTCAAGTCGCTGTCTAGAAATACATTTCTTTGACAACCGTTTTGGAAAAGAATATTGGGTCAGATCCTTTGCTTCAGAATTGTAGATTTTTCTCCATTCTAGTGATGGGACTCGACTTTTGCTTCTGGTTAAATCATTGTGGTTTTTCTCCTTGTATCGCTAATTATTTATAAGTTTGGTCTCTTGTGGGCACCCTATTTATTCATTCCCTCTTCATCTTCTAAATCTTTAATTCCATTTTCTGTTCCCATGAGCATTTTATTTCCCTTTTCTTGTTTTTAACCCCTAACCAGCTCTTCCTTCCTAGGTTTTTACCTCTGGTTAAATTACGCTGAAAGGGTAATTTTTCTTTTACCAGTAATTACTCTTTTTTTTTTTAACATATGCTATTTTTCTGCTTTGTCAAGGAAATACTTTCTGTCTCCAGGAATTCAAAACTGCAATACTTCTTCAAAGTGCATGCATGCATGTGTGTGTGTGTGTGTGTGTGTGTGTGTGTGTTGTATATGTGTGTTCAGGTGTGTGGCATATGCATATGTATGCACATGTATATGATATATGCACCCCTGCATGTGTGCAGAGGCCAGAGGTAGGCATCAGGTGTCCTCCTTTGTTACTCTCTACCTAATTCCTTTGACATAGGGTCTCTTATTGAACCTGGAACATCATCTCTCTGCTATGATGGCATTCAGCAAGCCCCAGGGATCTCTGCCTTCCACTGGGATTACAGGAGCTTGTGGTCAGGCTTGGCTTTTTCATGAGTGCTGGGACTCTGAACTTGTGTCCTCGTGGTTCTCCAGAAAATGCTGTAGCCATGAGCTATCTCCCCAGCTCCAGCAGTACATTCTCCTACTCTTCCCAATGCATTGGAACTATCTCGATCATGGATTCATTTAACAGAAAGTCATTTTCCTTGTAGACCAAGGTTGTGAGAACTATGATGATGTGTTTTAGCTGATAAAGGATGGTTTCCTTAGTAATTATTTGTCATCATCATTGTTATTCTTCACCACAGCACACAGTAAAACAAAACAAAAACCAAAACAATCACAACAACACAAGCAAAACCTGACAACATTTCATGTATCACTAGAGGCAAAATTAAGATGACCACAGGACCTTGCTCTTAGGGGAGGAGCTATTGGGAGCTAGTGGCTGCCGAGGGAGGATGAGTTGCTCTGCTTAGGGGACTTGACTGCTGGTAGATTGCTCATTTCTCAGTGGATGGTCACACAGCCATGTGCATGTGGACAGCACTAACTGGAGTTATTGATGACAAACAACAAAAAAGGGGACATGCAGCTGTGAGGGAAATAGGGGTCACTGGGGAGAGTTGGAGGGAGGTAGTGGTGGATGAATATGATCAAAATTCATCGTATAAGTGTATGAAATTTTCAAAGAATAAATATTAAACTCTTATTAAAGTAAAGTGGGTATTGATCAAGGCAGGTTTATTTATCCATACAAGGTTGAGATGCTACACTTCAAACAAAGAGAATGCTCTCTCATTGAGGAAGCTAGTTTGGTAGGCAGAAAGGTCAAGACAAGTGTTTTCTTGCAGCCAGCCAGTCTGACCATGCTGAGAGAGGTGACCCACTGAAACGTTTGCATAGATTACAGAGGTGGAATGAACCATGGAGAGGTTTTCTTTGGAGCTGGCCAGAAGGAACTGGCTTGCCAGCTCTGCTGCCCAGCAGCCACTGGATTGTCAGCAAGCCCCTGCTCCTCTCACTTGAGCGAGGCATCCTGTCCCTTTTTTGCAGAAGGAAGCTGATGGATTTCTACTCAAGGAGCAGCTGGGAGAATGAGATGAGACAGCTCTGTGTCTGTTGTGGTTTCTTTTCTCATGGCTTCATCCGATACCCAACACGAAGAAATAGAGAAAAGGGAGGATTTAATGTGGTGCACAGTTCCAGAAGCAAGGCAGCAAAACCTCAGGGGCCACCCATCCTGATTCTCTTTTCCCAGCAAGGCTCCGCCTCCAAAAGGTTCCCTAACCTTCCTAAACAGCATCACCAGCTGGGAACAAGTTCAGATGTGTGAGCCTATTCAGGCATTTCTCATTCAAACTACAACAGAGTTTGGCAGCAGGCACGTGCAGGAAAGGGTTGCTGCATACATATGCTCACACTGTACCTATGTATCTAATCTGTATCTGTGTGCACTCTACTGGATGGGAATGCTCTGGGTATATTGTGATCACCTCAGCTATATCTTAGCTGGCAACTGTAGTCACAGAGAGCTGCTGAAATATCTTCCAGTTACACCCACCCTAGTTTGCCTTCTATTGCTGCCATAAAAGCACCATTACCTAAAGCCACTTTGGGAGGAAAGGGTTTATTTGGCCTACACTTCTAGGCTATGGTCAGTCATTAAGGGAAGTCAGGGCAGGAACTCAAAGCAGGAACCTGGAAACAGGAACTGAAGCAGAGGCCATGAAGGAGCTTTGCATACTGGCTTGCTCCTTGGGCTCATATTTAGATAAATTTCTTACAGCTCCCAGGACCATTTGCCCAAGGGTAGTACCACTCACCATGAGCTGAGCCCTCTCAATGATTAATCTATCATTAATCAAGGGAATAGCCCACAGACTTGACTACAAGCCAGTTGGAATGGTGCAATTTCTCAGTAGAGATTCCTTTCCCAGATAATCTAGTTTGTGTCAGTTTGACAAATGTGTGTGTGTGCGTGTGTGTGTGTGTGTGTGTATCTATGACATCTTTTATTAGTTTTTGTGTACATTGTTAATACATCTTTTTTTGTTTGTTTGTTTGTTTTTTCGAGACAGGGTTTCTCTGTGGTTTTGGAGCCTGTCCTGGGACTAGCTCTTGTAGACCAGGCTGGTCTCGAACTCACAGAGATCCGCTTGCCTCTGCCTCCTAAGTGCTGGGATTAAAGGCGTGCGCCACCACCACCCGGCTTGTTAATACATTTTTGCATTGTGTTTTGCTTGGACAAGCATTTCCTGGCTTCATAGGGTCTGTCCTCCTGGAAAGGACACTGAAAGAGAGTTTGAGAAGGAAAATACTCAATAAAGATAGATACCTGTGAAGGTAAGAGCACGGAAATAAGACTGAATGGAGAGTTCTGCCCCCATAAGACACTGATAAACTGTATGTCAACAAACAGGAAGTCAGTGAAAGAATCTGGGACTCATGTTATGTATTGGAATTGTCCCATGGCGGCATCCTTACAACATGGCTGCCTTGCTCATTCCAAGACTTCTCCAGAAAGGATGTGATCTCCAGCAAGGTCATGTGTATTACACAAGTAAAGACATTGCATAGGGGTGGCAAAGCCTTCTTCAGAAAGGAGCTGGGTGATATACATCTCTATGTCCATAGCTGGTGACTCTGTGGGGCAACCTGGGGCCTCAGTCCTGAGAGGGAGAACAAATTCCTCCTCTGTGCAGCTTACAGCAGAAGCCAGTTTTGAGACTTCTCAGCTTTCTCTCTATGCTGCAGAATGATCTTTATATAGTCTTAGCAGGAAGTTGAGTGAATAGATCATTGCCTCAGGAGATCCTCAGGAGGGAAGGGAGCAATGGGTGTCTTTGTATTACTGCAACAGGGAATTCCATTCCTTCCGTTTTCCTTCTGAGTTCAACATTCCCAGCAATGCTTATCTCCAGTCTGTGACAGCTGTAGTGGTGGGTGACAGAGGCGGGGTGATCAGGAGTCTTATAGGGACATACACACACGCGCACACGCATACATACACACACACCATACGCGCGCACACACACACACACACATGTAAAGACAACCTCAAGGAAAAGGAGTAACTTATAAGGCCTGCTTAGGACACACAGGTAGGAAATCTTGCCTTGGCCTGAGCATCAGGGCAAGCGTCTGGGAGGTAAGCTGTTTGGTTTGAAACCAGAAGGAATGATCTGAGTCAACTGGAGAAATAACATTTCTGTTCTGAAGTGGTTTCCTTCTTATTTGTCGGAGAACAAGCCAGAAGTCTTAAACATTTACAGAAACCATCATGCTAAGAGCATAAGGGATGTTAAAAGGCACAAATGGACTTTCACGATCCTTAAATGAAGATGTTTCCCTTCAATTCTAAGCTTTGAAAGCTAAAAGGGTTCCTGTGGGGTCAGAAAGCCTTGCTTCAATGGTACTGGCTCTGTGCAAATGATTTCACCCTAGATGTCTGGCTGCAATCATGCCCATAAGAGGCATCTACACAGAGAAAAATCTGCATGCCCCTAAACATTATGGGATGCAATCATTCAACTCCATTTGAGTTCTGTTGGGTTGCTTCTATTTACCAGGGGATGGTGAGGAGCCTGGAAGAGACCACGGGAGACCGCGAATGTCACTTTGCCAGCTGGTTGTCCCCCCCCAGCAGTGTTTCTCTCCCCTCCTGTGATGGAGGAAGGCCATTGGTTAATTAAATAAAGAAGCTACTTGCCCTGATAGGTTAGAACGTAGATGGGAGGAGTGAACGGAGCAGAATGCTGGGCGGAAGAGGAAGTGAGGTCAGACTCGACAGCTCTCCTCTCGGGGGCAGACGCCTCAGAGAGACACGATGCTCCACTCTTGCGGGCAGAGGCGAGAGCTCTGCTCTCTGAGGCACACGCGATGAAGCTCCGACCCAGGATGGACGTAGGCTAGAATCTTCCCTGGTAAGCGCACCTTGGGGTGCTACACACAGATGATTAGAAATAGGCTAGTCCAGGTGCGAGAGTTAGCCTAGAAGAGGCTAGATAGAAATGGGCCAAGCCGTGATTAAAAGAATACAGTGTCCGTGTAATTATTTCGGGGCATAAGCTAGCCAGGTGGCCGGGGTGCGGCTGGGGTGCTGGGGACGCAACCCCGCCGCTCCTATTACTACACTCCTGGTCTGCACTCTTCCCACTTTCATTGAGTGACAGATATTTCCAGGTTGGGAATAAGGAAACATTATAGAGGTGCATTAGAGTGAGCCTCCTAGTCACAGATTTTGTGAATGATCAACAAACCCCATGTACTGACATGTATTTGCTAATAAAAAAATGTTAGGGGTGCGTGTGGAGAGATGGCTCAGCAGTTAAGAGCACCTAGGTTCAGTTTCCAGCACCCACATGGTGGTTCACAACCATCTGTAACTCCAGTTCCAGGGGATCTGATGCCCTCTTCTGTCCTCCCCGGGGCACCAAGCACACCCAAGGTGCATATAGGTACATGCAGGCGAAACACGCTCTTAAAAATAAATAACACCTTTTCATTTTAAAGTTGGAGAACTGATCAAAAGATCTATTTACAGAGTGTAGCAGACGGCTTTTGTTGCCTCCACGAGACTTTGGTTAGCATGGTTCCTGTAATGATGGTTTCAACATAAAATCTGAAGTGTGCAAGAAATTGGTATTTCAACATGTCAGGGTTCACTGCTATTACTTTTAGTTGCTGATTTGAGATGGGGATGTCATAATCTTGCCCCTGACTCACTTGGAGTTTCTTATGCTTCCCTGGTTGGCCTTGAACTCAGGGCAGTGCTCTTGCCTCAGCATTCTAAATATTGTAGATGAAATGTGCTCCCAGGGTTCTCATAAGAGCATGGTGGTGGGCTACACTTCCCATGGTTTTGTTCCTGGGTGCCTCTGACGCATTATCGTGAGTTTTTTCTGTCCCTTCTTATTCTGCATCATCCCTTGTCAGCCTAAATGATGATCACTGGTCCTTCTGTCTCCTCTGCCTGCTCCATCTCTTCAGAAAGCACAAATATTCGCTGGTGTGACTGCTTTCACTGGGAGACAGCAACTAGTTTCAACAGCAGTGGCTGTCTCTGTGTTAAGGAGGACCCTCCACCATTCTGCTGCTGGGTTTCCACCCCTCACCATGGTGTAAAGTGGTCTTCCTGTGTGGCTTTTCCCAGCAAGAGATAAACAAATGTCTACTCACCCTAGATGGGGTGCTAGTGTAGTCCAAAGAAATAACTCCACTGTCCATCCGGTTAGTGAACCAGCGGACTTTGAGGTCACTTACAGGAGCACAGCCACAGAAAAACCCACCCAGCTGTCCGACTTGGAGGCAGTGTGGCCAGTGGGAGATTCTCCTCTCACCGGCAAAAGTTGCTACTGATAGAACTTTGGGGAGGGCCTTTGTGAATCTTGTCACTCTCTGAGCTTCGTAAACCCTGTGAACTTCCTGAACCTTGTTTAACCCACTTCCCGAGGTTCATGAGCCTCTTTTCATCCTCTAGAAGGGATGCTTCAATTCGGAAGAAATAGCCACATAGACTCTCCTCTCTGTAGATTTCTTCTTTGTTTGATTCATCTGTTTATCTTTTGTCCCCATCTTCTTCCTCTTCTTTTTTCTTCTTCTTTGTCCTTCTCTTTCTCCATCTCCTCCCCATCTTCCCTCTCCTCCTTCTCCTCCTCTTCTTCCTCCTCCTTTTCCTCCTTCTTCTCTTCTTCTTCCTCTTTCTCCACCACTTCCTTTTTTATTTCCTTTTCCCACAGTGGAACTCAACATCAAGCTGCACTTGTGAAAATACTAAGGTTAAGTTTTAGCCATCATCCCAAAGACTTCTGCTTTAACTAATTTGCTGTCTAGTTAGGTACAGGTTATTTTTTAAGTGTTATTTTACTATGTATATGGGTGTTTTGCATGCATGTATATCTGTGTGATCTGCCATGTGGGTCCTAGACATTGAACCCAGATCCTCTGGCAGAGGATCTGGCAGAGGACCAGTGATCTTAACCACCAAGCCATCTCTCTAGTCTCAGGTACAGCTGAGGATGAACAGAAAAATCTGAGCTGCAATGTTAGGGGTGAGGATGAGGAACATGGCCAAACACTCTAACTCCAGCTGCCTCTAGACTTGAACCTTTACCAATATGAGCTGACTTCATTTGTGTAGTGAGGACCTCATACCCCGCCCCACAAAGAAGACAATTTCCAAGTAAAAACAGTCATAGTCTACCGACTATAGAGATTATTTTATTGCTGACTTGACTGTTGCTCCCTGAAGGTGTCCAAATAAACTGGTCTTCTGCTCTGGTGCGACTCGGGTGAATTCTTTCTCTGTTCTCCACCCTACTGTATCAGAGCTTTCCCAGCCCTGCCTCACTCATGAAGAGGCTGAGCCTCTGGGAGATCAGAAAACAGCTCAAGCTTCCGGGGCCAGGAGAAGGGAGAGTGGATTTCAGTCTAACTGTGAAACCCCAGTTCTTGCAGGTTTTATTTTGTTTTCATTTCTTTTATTACTTAAAAGGTTTGTATTGATTTCACTTTCCCGTCCCACGCTTGTGTCTTCAACACCTTCACATTTTGTGCTTCTCCGGAAGGAAAGTGCAATGGATCCTTCTGCCAACACGGCAAGCTGGCAAGCGCTGAACACCGTGGGCTCTGCTCTAATGTTCGCGTTAGACTTTGGGTCTCGCGATACAAACCCCTCACAATCTGCCTGGGCTCGGCCACACGCTACTTATACTTTGGTGCTTCTCTATACTTTTTGATATAAAAGGCAATCCTAGTACCAGGAATTTGAGACAGCCTAGTTTGGTTAGAGGCTGTATTGCAGTCTGTCAAATGCTGGAGCAACCTGAGCGCCTCTAAACACAGTCATAGAAGAGTCTTTTTCCATTTTTGCCTATACCTACTGTTAAGAATATGTCCTAACCGAGCATCTCCGCCGACACAAAATAATCCCAATCAAACCAAATCAGACCAAATTAAAAGATACCCAGATTTAATTAGATGCCTGCCCTCTTGGGTGGCCCCAGGGCGAATGGAAAGCCATCAAGGCGACCACTGTGTTTATTTTCTGGGGAACAGTTTAAAGAGCCCGTGGGAGTGGTCTTGACCTTTTCTGGGAGGGGTCAAGGTTTGGCAGGCACAGGGGTGGGGCCTCCAAAGATGGAGGTCAGAGACTGGGATTACACTTACCTTGGAAAATCACTATCTCTGCTACCCTTCTCTGGGTCCAGGGTACCTTTTGCCACTTTAGATCCAGTTGATACTGGTTTTTTTTCCCAAAGCATCTCTCCTTGCCCAAAGTCAAGGACATTCTTCTATATCCTAACACATCAGCCGATGATGGTTGAGCAGGCACACTGACATTCTTCTCTACTCCTAAGGCATTAGCTGATGCTGGTGGAGCAGGCACTGATAAAGAGAAGCTGAGTTCGTTTCTGGGTCAGCTTCTCGTGGTTGTAAGAGCAGAACCCCAACTCGAGGACCAGAGCAGAAGGACAGCTTCAGCTTCTGCAGGTCTGCAAGACTGAGAGTCTGCTGTCTGAGCCAGCACCAGCTGGTGCCCAGATCAGCCTCCAGCCTGCCCTTTTGATACGAAGACTTCCGTGCTATGATTTTCCAGCTGGTGCCCAGATCAGCCTCCAGCCTGCCCTTTTGATACGAAGACTTCCGTGCTATGATTTTCCAGCTGGTGCCCAGATCAGCCTCCAGCCTGCCCTTTTGATACGAAGACTTCCATGCTATGATTTTCCAGCTGGTGCCGTGGGTGACAGAGCTGAATTTCTCCTGCAATCTCATTCTTTTTTCTCTCCTGACTAAAATGTCCCAGGAAGCCCACTGCTCCAAAGATCCCAGGAATGCTACAAGGTCAGGGGTTACATTTAACAATAATTGATTAATTAAAAGGCAACCGTTACTCAAATTTAAAAAAACGACAGCAGAGTTCCCTGAAGAAGGGTGGAGAAGAGGGAGGAGACAGGAGAGGTGATCGAGTGCCGAGAGCTGGAACTGAGAGGTTTGATGTTGGAGAGGGACAGCAGATGTTCCAAATCCCGCCCCTTTGGCCTTTCTTTTATGAATTCAGTGAGAGTTTGCCCTGGCCATCCCCAAGCTTCTCTGAAATAAGAAAAACCTCAAGGGAGGCTTTACAGCCAGCGCTGATGGGAGAATGCCACCCCATTGAGGCTCTTCGGCTGAGGGCAGTTTCCCCAACATGATTTTTTTTTTTAAATTTGCCATTTTTCATTTTGATGTTCAAGTCTGCTGTATTTCTGAGACTATAGCAGTACAGTTAGTGCTGGGGAAGCTGCTGGTCACGGGAACCTGCTGCTGCCTGCAAGAAGGACAGGGGTCTCTGTGCTAAGCAGGGCATGGATGCCAGCTGGGGCATGGAAGAGACTTTTTACTGAGGAACAAGCAGCCAGGCCTCTGATAGTTCCATGAAAGTGATAGTATTAGGCCCATTGTACTCTACGTGGGTTACTTGATTACAGAGCAAACTTACAGATTCCCGTTGACAGACTCACTTAATCAATACTGCTTACTCCAACTCTAATTTCCTTGTCCTACAACTCATTAAATTTGAAATATTATTGATTTTCAAGAGATAGCTTAGAGGGTAACTACGAACATTTTATCTCAGGGACCTTGGTTTGATTTTGATCCACCAGCGTCTAGGCAGGAAGGCACAAATCTCTTCATTAGACAATGGTTGAGGAGTACATACCAGAATACTTTAGTGGTGCAAAGTATTTTCCAGGGCCCCGTGTTTCCCAGGAACTCATCATATCAATAGCTTTCTTATTGTTGTCGCTAAAGAACTGTGGTGGTTTGCATGAGAAATAGTCCCTTGTTGGCTCAGGGATTTGAACACTTGGTCCTCAGGCGGCAGAGCTGAGGTTATGAGAAGGGGCACTTGCTGGAAGGACATCACTGGGGTAGGTTTTGAGAGTTTAAAGTCTCACCCCATTCCCAGTTTGCTCTCTGCTGCATGCTTCTGGCTGAAGAGGTGACCTCTTGGCTCCCCTCTCCTGCTTCAAGCTGCCTTATCTCCATCCACAACGGACTCCCATCCTTCTGGAGCCAAACGCCAAAATCAACTCTTTTATAAGTTCTTCTTGGTTATGGGGTTTTATCACAGCAATAGACAAACAACTAAGACAGAAACGTAGTGGAGGAAGGGCTCATTCATGGTCCAAGCAGGGACACAGTCTGTCACGAAAGGGAAGTAGTTGTGTAGCGGATCTGTGAACAGTCTGGTCACATTGCTTTCAGTCAGGAAGCAGAGAGTGTACAGGAAGTTGTGTTGGGCAACAACAAACCTCAAGCCCCTCCCCCATCATGATGGACTGTGTCCCTGATTTGACCACTTCCTCCAGCAAGGCTCAACCTCCTACAGGGACCCAAACCTACCCAAACAGTGACACCAGCTGGAGACGAGTGTTCAAACACGTAAACCTGTAGGGGACACTTCTCATTCACACCCCAGCCCTCACACTGAACGGTCTCCTTGCCTGTTTCTGCATAGTGTATCTCCCAAGCAGAAGATAATAGTTTATATGATTTAAGAAGACACATCTCCAGAGTGTGTACTTCTGGGATGAATTATTTTTGTATCTCACAAACCAAAGGCCCTCTGAACCTTCATATCCTCCTGAACCTGAATTGGTCACTTGACTTTCAACAGCCCAGTCAATTCTCCTCTTCAGTAATGTGGACCAGAGTCTAGTCTTTGTTTTTCCTTTTCCTTTTGCTCTGGGATCAATCCAAGGCCTTGTGTATTCTAGACACAGCAACATTCTGGCCATGGGACTCCATTCTTACTGTGTGAATGGCATCCTCCTGAGAGAAGTCTCTGGCATAGAGGCTTCAGTGTTTGCTTGGGTCTGCCCACTTCACATGCTGAAGGTAATTGGCAGGAGGGTAAGGGGTAGCCCGATAAATTAGAATTCAGATGTTTTTTGTTTTTTTGAGGTAGCACCTTGAATTAATTTATTATTTGTGTGTTTATGTATGTACTGCGTCTCTGCACAATGCTGTGTACGGCACATGGTGTGGACCCCAGAGCCCAACTTTCGGGAGTGGATTTTTTCCTTCCACCATGGGATCCAGGGATCAAGGTTGTCAGGCTTGAGCAAAGTGCTTTTACCCTCTAAGGTATCTTGATCCCCCTTTACTTCAATAAGAGCCTATTGGCATATTTTAAAATTCTGAAATTAGGAAAAGAATACTCAATAAAGAGCACTCACCCCATCTTGGTTTTTGTGGTTTTTTTTTTTTTTTGCCCCATTCTCCTCTCGTGGGAAAATACTATTTTTTAAATTTGTTCTATTACCTGCTTGTTGACTTTATGTTTACTTATGTGGATTCTTATGTTTTCTTGCTTTATAAAAGATAAAATATTATACTTATTACTCGGAGCCTGTGACTTATTGTACTTTTTCTGACATGTAGAAAACGCCCTCATTTACAAAAAGAATTCAGTAACTCGCTCCTGTGTTCTAAAGTTTACCCAGCAAGCCCTCTCCTGATGGGCTTTTACCACTGCCGCTGGGTGCAGACACACACATGCAAAGAGACTTTATACGTAAGTAGTTTTTAATGTATATCGGTACAACAATATGTCTGAGGATATGAAGAACTGAGTCCTGAAACATAAAACCATCCCTGCTCAACTGCTCTTTCTGAGGCATTTTCGCCATGTTTCCTTTCCCACCAGCGGGGTACAGGAATCTGAAGCCGGCAGTTGTGATTCGCTTTGGCAAATACTTAGGTTTCTAGGTCAGAAACTGGACTAGTCGGAGTTGTGAACAATGCAAGAGAGTACGGTTAATTTAAGACACAAAGAGTTTATTGAACCAGATAAGGAAATCAGTGTAGAGGCACTAGGGGTGGGGACAAGGGAAGTGAAAGGCAGTCAAAGGATTGCCATGGAAATGGTTTCATGAGAACTGTGCCACCCCACTGGGCACAATGCCTGTGGCTCCTGGACCCCATCCCTCGACCTTGCTCTCTCTCTCTCCCTAGCACTAATCCACCCACAGAGGTGAAAAGGAAGCTCTTTTGCCTTCCAAGGGGTTAGGCAGTGGGGGAAGGGTTGGGTGAGGTCCTGCCAACCCCTCTTTGTCTCTTAGCAAGAGTACTATCAGACATTAGATAGTCAAAGCAGTGTTTACCAGGAACATCAGGCTATCTCCTCATCTCCTTTACAACTGGTAGACTTCCAAAGGCGTTTCCTTGTATTGTGGCAGTTGGGAAAACATGTTCTAAAAAACAAACAAACAAACAAACACCCAAACCAAAAACCAAACCAAATAAAACAAAAACAAGCTAAAAAAAACCAACCAACCAACCAAACAACCAACCAAACAAACAAACAAAAACCCTAGTGGCTTCAGGATCTGAGCTGGACCTAGAATTTGGCCCTGCACCCAGGAGGAGATTCATACATCAATTTAAGACTCCCTCTCTGATTCTGCCTCATTTATCGACCACCTTTTGCATGCTAAGTAAGTACACACTTGGCTAAGGATTCCGAGTCAGGGACTCTTCCATCAAATTCTGCTTCGGCTCCTCTGATCCGTAGCTTAGCCCTGGGCGAGCCATTCTTCTTAAGTCTGTTTTCTCATCCTCGAAGCTGGGATGATAATATTGACCTACTTTTCTTCCTGTTGCGGGGCCTCACTAATTGATGGCTGGAATGAGCCCTGGAAAGACTTCAGAATCGCCACCACACCCCCAACTCTTGTTTCCCAGCTCTTTCTCCTGCAGCATTCCTATGGCTTGCCTGATTGGCCCGGAAATGGGAACACAAGGGGTTAGAGTACAAACCCAACCTGCTTGGCATATAAAGAGACAGTGAATCTGACCCATGCGGGAGGGAGGGAAGACTGGTAGCAGTTAGCCACTGCTGTCATGGGTTTCTCTGAGCCCCACCACCCAGTCCATTGAGCAGGAACCACAAAAGCACAGATGCCCAAGTTCTAATTGCTTTTCCTGGATGTCATCTGTATGCATAAATACATTAGCAGCCCAGCGCTTGACACTGACGATATGAACAGCTCACCCACAGCAGCGGCTGAAACAGCCTCTGATATTAATCGCGCATTCCTTTCAATAGTGTTGACCTGAAGGCGACAGTACCTGGCTGTCCTTTCTAACACTGGAGAGCAGTTGGCTCTCAGAGGGTGTGTGCATCTGTTGGGAGAGAGGAGTTTGGCTTATCTTGATTCCTATCAAACAAATGATGACATTCTAGTATCTCATTAGAGTTAATGACATTTATATTGATTAAATATTTATTTTATTTTTAAGTGTGTGTGTGTGTGTGTGTTATGCCCATGTGTAATGCGGGTGCCAGAGGAAGCTAGAAAAGATTGTTAGATTCCTTGGGGTTGAATTTTGAGCCCCTTGACTTTGGTTTTAGAACTGAATTTAGGTTCTGTGCAACGGCAGTGTGTGTTTTAAACTGTGAAGCCCCTTTCAGCCCCCATATTCTTGTATCTTTGGTCTGCATTAGGCTTTCCCTATGTTGTGAAGTAGGTAAATGGTTATCTGTAAGGTTCTGTGCAACGGCAGTGTGTGTTTTAAACTGTGAAGCCCCTTTCAGCCCCCATATTCTTGTATCTTTGGTCTGCATTAGGCTTTCCCTATGTTGTGAAGTAGGTAAATGGTTATCTGTACTAGTGATTTGGGAAAAAAAAAGTCGAGGAGTTGGAGAGATGGCTCAGTGATTAAGAGCACTTGCCTCTGTTCCAGAGGACATGGGTTCAGTTCCTGGCACCCACATGGTGGTTCACAGCTGCTGTGGCTCCCCAGTTTCAGAGGATCCAGCTTCGGTGGGCAGCGGGCCCAAGAGTTGTACAAGGGCATACATAGGCAAAACACTCAGATATATAAAATAAATCTAAACAAATTCAATGGAAAAAAGAGCCAAATCTAGAGGTTTGGAGGGTCTTAGATCATCTAGTTAGTCATTGGGCTCCCTTGCAGGGTGCGTCATATGTCTACGAGAAGGACCTTGAGACAGAAGCAATCCCACACAGAGACGCTAACGTCTGCACATCTGCCCTGGAACTGAGTGTGGAGCACAGCACTGTGTCCCTAGGCATCGCTCAGTGATTCCAGATGGGTGTTTCTTCGGGAGCAGAGGCTCAGAGAGACTGATAGTTTGCCAGGCAACACACAGACCACACATTAGCCGCGACTCTAGGCTGCCAGTTTTCAAAACTCCCAGGGCGGAGTCAGCGGTGCCTACATGAGTGATCCTGCATGCGGCAGAGGACTGCTTTTTCGTAGTTAGGTGGACAGAAGAGGAAGTTGCCTCTGGCCTCAAATGCGGTTTTGCCTCCTCAGTGAACCCACGGGGTGTAAAAATTTTGTTTCTTTCATTACAAGAGGAGAGCTGCTAACCAGCTTGGGGGAAAGCAAGGTGTAGTGAAGTTCGCACGGAACATGCGCGTGATTCAGGCTTTCTGCTCCGGTCCTGGGTCTGTCTGCTTCCCAGTGTTCGGCGCCAAGAGATGGAGATGCCCTATCCTGAACTTGAGGCTCCTTTCATTTCAGCAGAGCTGAGCCATCAGTCCAAAGTGATTTTATTCTAACTGAACACCATAGGCTCTGGCTTTGCCTGTGGGTCTCACAACCTGGCTGTCCCTGCTAGATTTTACTGTCAATTTGCTATACTCAAGAGCCACTTGAGAAGGGGCAGGGGCTCTCAGTGAGGCATTGCCCAGATCTCATTGGCCTGTGGTTATATCCGTGGGTAACTGTCTTGATTGTGGATTGATGTGGGAGGGTCCAGCCCACTGTAGGCAGTGTCTGCCCCCCCCCCCGCAGGAGGTCCTGGGTGTGTGAGAAACTCTGCTGAGCATCAGGCAGAGGGAGGAAGCCAGTGAAGAGTGACCTGCAAGTAGAAACTGAAACAAGTCATCTCCTCCACCAAGATGCTTTTGGTCATGGTGTTTATCACAGTAGCAGAAAGCAAATGAGGACACTTGCTTTCTGTCCTAGGCTCCCCCTCTATGCCAGAGATGCCCGTGGATGGCGCTCACCAGGTGCCACTGCATAGTGGGCAACTTATAATTTCATGGGGGTGGAGGCGCCAATAAATCGGAGTCTTCTTTTGGGTAGCTTTTCTAGAATGTCGCTTGGGTGTTCCGTCTTCTAAGCTGGACCTGGATTTAATTCTAGTTCCTAAGGGCTCATGGGTAAGTCACATAGCTTTCCAGTCTCAGTTCATTATTTTTACACCCTCAAGGGGTGCGTTTTCGAGTGCATTGAATGCACATTGTCTGGTATTCAGAAATGGAGAATGGTTGGTTCTGTTCCTGTGTACTGTGGGGCATTTAAGCAGGGTTTTGCATGGAAAGGGTTTGTTCAGTATTGGTTTTTTAGCATGCAAGAAGACACAGGTCAGGCTGCATGAGTGAAAAACGGTGTAGGCTGTTAACATGACTTTGTCGGCATGCCTAGTAACGTATGCGGCTCTCTACAGACACTAATACAGCACAGCCCTTCCCTGAAGCACCCTGGGCCCCAGCCAAGCTCCCTACTCTGCACTTTCATTTTCTTGAACTCCCTCTGATGAATTTACTGCAGACAGCCCTTCTCTCTCCAAAGACGTCTGCTGGTTAGGGGAAGGCTTTGATTCTTGAATGTTACACTTGGGTGGGTGATCATAAAGTCATGTCCCCGAGTTGGGAGAAACTGGGTGTTGTCTAGCGGTCACGACGAAAGAGGAAGTTATGGATGCAGAGAGCTCATCAGGCCTTAATAGAAAAAGTGCCTGTTCACATGGGTGGGTAACAGAGCAAGTAAGAGGGAGGAGGATATCTGGAGAAGCTGTTCTGAAAGGGTCATCCAGTTGGAGCTCTGTGTTAGAGGATCTTTGTGTGTGGGGGGTCTGCATGCCCCAGTTTCAGTGAACATTGGATGTGGTTTCCCAGAGGCACCTCAGGCTTTTCAGAGGTGGGCTGTCAGCCCATGTATCTGTCCCTAAAGGAAAGATTCTCAACCTGGAAGTGGACCAGGATAAGCTCACTGGCCAGACCCAGAAATACCAACAGAAGGGAGTGGTGACCCCTGCCCCCTACTGTTGGAAGAGTGGTAGAGGAGCGTGCCTGCTTGGGCCATTTTGGGTGTGAGTCTGGATCTCTTGACTGGATGTGACTGGCTGTCTTGCATCCCTGTCCCTGTGACTTCCCTGCAGTGATGGACTGTATCATGGAACTGTAAGGCACAATAAACATTTTCCCCCTAAACTGCTTTTGATCAGGACATTTATCACAGCAACAGAAATGAAATTAGACGGCATGACATCACTTCCCACTCTCTCCTGTGTGTTGATAGCATCGGGAGCCTTTGTACTTGGCCCTCCTTCCTTGCAACTGGCTTCGCTTAGCTCCAACAGATCTTAAGGTCTACAGAACTGGTCCTTGTTTCTCTGCCCCTAGATAAACTTGGCATGGTCAGTTGTCCTTTGATTAAGAAATGTCTCCCACAGGCTCATGTGGGGATATTTGAATCTTGGTTCCCAGCTGGTAGCACTGATTCAAGGTTATAGAGCTTTTAAGAATCAACGCATCCCTGGAGGAAGTGTGTCTCTGGGGATGGACCTGCAGGTTTTCTAGTCTAGTTCTACTGCCTGTCTGGTTTATTTCTTTGTCTTTTAAGATGACAGCTGTCTCTGCCGCCTCCTTCCATCATCCTGAACCTCATGGTGCCTTTGTTGCCATGATGGAGTGTTCACTCTCCAACTGTGAGCCAAAGCAGACCTGCTCTCTTTTAAGTTGCTTCTCGTGTATTTGGTTACAGTAGTGAAATTAGAAACCGCAACAGGACACAGGCTCTACCAGCCCCTCCGCGGCTTGATCTTTCAATCTTTCCGGTTGTTTGAAAGAAACCACTTTATTTTCACATAGTTATATCTTTTATGCTACATGTTCTCAGTTGGGAGTGTGTGTGTGCATGTGAGCACATGCATGTGGGTGCATATGATGATGAGCTTGTGGAGGTCAGAGGGCAGCTTGCAGGACTCATTTCTCTTCTTCTACGCCTGGTCCGGGGAGCAAACACAGGTTATCAGGTGTGGAGACAAGCGTTTTTACCTGTTGAACAATGCTGCCATCTCAGCATTGGCAATCTTTACCAGCTCTCCACACCTGCCAATTCTCCCCTCTTCAACACAAAGTGTGTGTTTCAGATCCTGGGCTTTCTTAGGCACAGAATAACCTTATTTTGTTTTCCTGGTTACCTTCAATTTCTGGAAAGTTGTATGAATTTTGTATTTGTTACACTCATACAAGCTTTCCTTTAAAAGTGAATTTAAATAAAAATGCAAGTCAATTAAAATAGAAAATTTAAGTACATTCAGAGGTCATACTTTTTAGAATTTTGTCAACCACTGAAGTCGTTCGAGGTTAGTATCAACCATTCTTCTAGAAGCCAACTTGTAGCCCAACACTCTCCCCTGGAGCTCTTGTGAGAGAGTGTGCTGGGAAGGAATACGTTAGCTGGGCAGGAAGAGCTCCTTCCACTTAGGGTCTTTGGATTGCGCTCAGTCTCTGGGAACCGACAGCTTTCACCCAGAGTCAAGACTGAGGGGAAGAGAATGAGAGGGAGGTGGGGCTGGAGGACCAAATCCCACACACATTTACTGCCTTCATTCATCCACATCATGTCCAAACCCTGACAAGTTACGTGGAGAGAAGACAGGCAGAGGCGCCTGCTCTGGGGTGGTTGAAGGAAGAAGGCATGGCCTTCTCTGCGGAGCTTCAGAGGAGGCTGCGAGGGCCTTTTCTGCCTGGGACTCAGTGTTCACCTTGTTAGAAACCGGATGTGCTCAGTTTCCAAGCAGCTAGTCTTGGTGGTTCTGTTTGTGTTCCAGGAGAGTGGCCCATGTCAGTCTTTGCACCTTTTCATTCTGGCGTGTGACATTCAAGGTGACGGGAATCTTCCCGTACTGGCTCCATTCCTCATGCTATGACACCCACCGTTGGCTTCATTGGCTGGCATTTAAAAGAGGAAGCTTGTTAAACTCAGCTGTCACGCTTGTGGTTTTAGAGGTTGGCACAGCAGACAGGCCTGGGGAAGGAAAACTGCGTGTGAGTGGCCAGAATGAGATTCTTCCAACAATCCCCTCACCTCTAAGAAAAAACTTCCCCATGGACCCAAAGCATCATGGGAGTTTGCTCATCTTCTTCCCATGTTTCTGCCTGTGTGGTAAGCAGCGTGGATGATGACATTGGAGGAAAGAAGAGGCCTGTGGAAGTTTCCGGGTCTCCTGCATCTGCTCTAACGCAGACGTAGCCTATCCTTTCCTGTGTTGCTCTGTTGTTTCGCAGGAAACTTCATTCTTTAGTCTCCCTTGCCAACAGCCTCCCGGTTGGCTTCCGTAGGAAGCAGTGGTGTGAAACCAAGGACGAGACAGTAAGATCCCACCCAAGGTCCTTCTCCTCGCTTTGTTTAGCCAGTAACTCCGTACTGTCTCTCCCTCAACTACAGACCGAGGCTGCTTCCTGCTTCTGCTAAGCTTTATGTGTTTGCTGTGTCCTGTTTGTCTCCCAACCCCTGCAACTGTAAGGTAACCAGTCTCAGAATAAGCTTCCCTAGCGGCCTAGGTAGCTGCAGGTTTTCTGGCCAGGCTTGCCTGATATTCTGTGACAGAGGTTAGTGGGTCTTGCCTATAAAAAAAAACCCATACAGAAAGTGTTTATATCTAAACACTTAGGCTTCCTGGGCCAGCTGCCAAAACAGGAGAATTTACTGGATGCTATTTAGTGAACAAAGACAAAAGGAAATGTCCACAAGTTATTTTAGCCTATGGCCATGCTAAGGTAGGTGTGGGCTGGATTTGGTCCACAAGAAAGAATAGGACACCACCAGCTGAGAAACTACTTCCACCATCCAGGCAGAAATGGCTGGTGCCTTGGATAAAGAGACAATACTCAGAACAAGATGGAGTGAGCATTGCTCACCCGAAAAATGAACCTGCTGATGTGACCATCCAGACTGGAATGGAGATGAGGTGATCTAAGGAGACACTTAATGCACCTGTCCTGAGATAATGGACCCCAGAAATTGAAATCTTTGCACGAGTCTCTTAACAGGAGAAGGAAATGGACAAAGTCTGGTGCCAGTCAGGGAGGATCTTATTTTATGCAGCTCTGGCTGGTGTGAGAACCTTATAGAACTGGAGATGCTTTAATAATGGGTCATGGGCAGGACCAGGTCTAGACGAGGTCAGCTTTCCTCAGGACCCCCAGATGGACTTTGGGGGTCACTGACCTCTTTCTTTGCTTCTTCTCTCAATGTGAACCCATCAAATAAATCTGTTTCCTCTGTTTTTCGTCACTCCTTGTCATTTATTGGTGTCTTGAGGAGAGGGGTGGTCAAGCCTAGCTTATTAAGGTTTCCAGGGCCTCTGACCCCCATAACTCCAGTGGTGGCAACTGTGTCACTGAATTTACCCTCCCAAAGTCCTAGGTTGACCACAATCAGTAGCTGAGCTCTGTGAACACAGTAGCCATTCAGCCTTTCTAAATGGAGACCTTAGTGTAAAGGAGACAAGCCCAGAGAAAGGAGAGGGGGAAGCCACAGAGTCCTTGTTTGGTGGGGGGACAGCAGGAAAGAGGGGTGATCGACAATGAGTTTGGTGAGATTTTGAGTTGCTTGTCTGTGCATGTATGCTTTGATTTCACGGCAGATGCCAGGTCTCTCAGGGCCATCCAGTCACGGGTTGGTACAGTCATTTTAAAAGGTGGATAGATGCTTGTTTTCTTGAAGCACTCCTACTGAGCTGAAAAGGTCATTGTCATTTAAAATGACCATTTACAACCCAAATTCTTAACCTAAGGTGCCCAAAGTGAACATCAGAATCTAAACTTGGCTGGAAAAACTATGATTTTTTTTAATGTCTAAATAAAGCTTAGCATTTCCCTCACTGGTAAATGGAGACCAGAAATCCAGCAGCAGCATCAACAGGGGTAGCAGTCTTTATAGCAGGTTCTCTCACATCGTGGGCTGTCGTAGATAACTTGAGATGCTCATGGCTTCAGGAGCAGTAGCTCTTGTTCCTGTCTCTAGAGCTCATCATTTGGGTCTAACATGGATCCACAACTGTTACTCCATCATCAATTAAAATATTCTGGTAATTAGTTTTAGTGACTCGTCTCATTGCTCTGACAAAATAAAAAAAAAATTGACTGAAGCATTTTAAAGATGGAAGAAGGGTTTGTGTTGGTTTCTAATTCCAGGGCTGCAGTCTATCGTAGTGGGGAAGGGAGAGTGACAGGAGCAAGGGTCTGTTAAAGGAGCTGCGGATTGCATTCCTGCTGCCCAGCTCCCAGCCTCCTGGCTAGCTTATACCCTGAAGTAACAACACACAAACTGTATTCATTCAAACACTGCCTGGCCCATTTCTATTAATGTGTGTAGCACCAAGGTACGCTTACCGGGAAGATTCTAGCTTATGTCCATCCTGGGTCAGAGCTTCATCGCGTCTGCCTGGGAGAAGGGAGCATGGCGTCTGAGCTCACTTCCTCTTCCTCCCAGCATTCTGTTCTGTTTACTACACCCACCTATGTTCTAACCTATCAGGGCCAAGCATTTTTTTATTAATTAACCAATGACCTTCCTCCATCAAGGGTCTCTGGTCACCTTGTATCTGAAGTCTGAAAGCAAAGGGTGATGCTTGTGCTCAGCTCGCTTTTTATTTTTCTGGGACCCCTGGCCATGGAATGGTGCCACCCACATTAGAGCAGATCTCCCCACCTCAGTTAATCCAGTCTGTATAAGTCCTTCATTGTCATGTTCAGAGGTTGGTTTCCATGGAGATCTTAAAACCCATCAAGTTGGTGATCAAGATGAACCACCGCAGGGAAAGAGTGATGGGACAAACCTCCAATCCTAGCACTTAGGAGGCAGGGTAGGTGGTTTTGAATTCAAGCCCAGCCTGGTCTATGCAATAGGTTCCAGGCTAACCATCTAGCCATGAAATATGGGGCAGGAGAGATGGCTTTGCGATTAGGAGCACTGGATGCTCCTCCAGGGAATCTGGGCTAGATTCCCAGTGTCTACATGGCATTTCACAACTGTCTTCTACTCCAGTTCCAAGGGCATTTTTGCCTTTTTCTGGCCTTAAAGGGCATTGGGCATATAAGTGCTGCACAGACATGCACACACAGGCAAAACACCCATACATATAAACTTTAAAAGTTCACAAATAAAATACAATTTGCCACATTTGTACTTCAATATAACTGATTTCTTTCATCACTCTGAGCCGTACCTTGTGTCTTTAAGTGCACTGTTCAAAGAAAGGGTCTGTAGGCTTCTCCAATCCCCCTTAGCCTAGGAAGAGCCCTTCCCACCCATGTGTGAGACCTTCCATCTATCAGAGATGCTGGTGAGAGTGTTGGTCTTGGTTTGTGGGTAGGCAGGGTTCTCCCTGCCTAAGCACCACGTGCCTAAGTGGGCGCCGACTGTGCTGCCAGCCTTCTCCCCCACACAAGCACTTAGCTAATTGTGCTGAACTCAGGGCCAGACCTCGGGGAGAGTGAAGAGGCCTGTCTGGACCCTTTGGCAGTCAATTATTCCCCTGAGCAGAAAGATGGATGGCTCCTGCCCATCTGAGTCCGGCTAATAAGACTGTCATTGCTGTTTTAATTCCAAGGCACAGAGCCACCCCCAGCCTTTGTTTTTAACCTCTTAGACTAACGTGGATGCTATGGAATTGGCGCCCAGACATGGGGAAGAGGTGCCAGGCGAGGCCATTTTGGTACTCAGACATCCCTCTTCTGTCCGTTCCCCTTCTTAGCTGCTTCCTGGACAGCAATCTGGATTGGTTGCTTTTCTCGGGTTTTCACTTCAGGCTAGTTAATCTTCCTTGTAGATTCTGAAATAGCCTTTTCTCCTGTCAGAGACTCCCCTGGCTTCTCTTGTCCTTCCCTGGAACTCTCTAGTCCTTGATGACACTAGAGACGACAGGACTGTGCCTCTTGGTGGAGAGTTGCTTACAGGGAGGGAGGCGTTGTCTGTAGTCTTTCCCTTTGTCATTGCTCAGAGACTCTTGTGACTTCTGAGAGGTTTTTCTTCTTTTTTTTCTCACCAAGTTTCCCCATTCTGTCACTGTAAACCTTTTCCTGAGGATGTGGCCAGCTCTAAATTCAGGCTGAAAGCTCCGGAGTTTGAATAAGAGTCTGGCAGGTTGCTCTGTCGCTGAAAGAGGTGAGCCCTCTTTTCCTGTGTGGTTGCAGAGAAGGTGTGGTTTCCTCACCCGCTCTTAACTGAGTCCACATCTCTGCCCTGCTTCTTACTCTGAGAGGGTCAGAGAGCATTGTCCTAGAAAGCCACCATGAGCAGATACACATCAATGCATTGGCTGAACTGGAAGACATGCATGAATTTCTAGACATACACAGCACCCAGGGACCTGTTTACTAAGAAACGAACAAAAAGGAAATCTGAAAAAAAAGATAACTAATAAGCAGATCAAATCAGTGATTAAAAAGAAAAAACAACAACCTTCACCAAAGAAAGAGCTGAGATTAAATGGTGCCATTTGTGAAACATAACAGTTAAAATATCGACTCTGGTTCTTTTCAAACTTTTTCAAAAGGCAAAGTATATGTAGTACTGGTAAGTTCATTTCCTATGCTACAGTTACCTAGTTACCAAAGGATACTATAAGAAAATAAGATTATGAATTATGGGCCAATATCCCTGATTAACATAGATAAGAAGTAATAGGCAAAAATCCTAGCAATCTGAATTCAACTTCACACTTAAAGGATAATTTGCTATGACTGGAAATCAATGCATGGCACACTTCATTAGCAACACGAAAGATAAAATTTACAAGATCATCTCCGCGCACTCAGAAAAAAATCTGACAAAATCCAATACTGTTCTGTGATAAGATGCCGAATCTCAGCTTCGCATTGGAAATCCCAACCTGAGCAATTAGACAGGAGAGAGAAACCAATCATAGGGAAGGATGTCATTTTTGTTTGCTGATAATATGGTCTCCTGAGAACCTGCCCCCTCACCCAGCCAAGAAATAGCCCTCTGGAATTGACAAATGAATCTAGGGAAGCTGCTTTGGGTTGGCAGAAGCTGGAATGTTGGTGTATTCTAAAAGATTTTACCTCCCCCTTTTCTTAATCTCTGTATTGATACAGAGTCTCATCAGAATGTCTAGGTTGGCCTTGAAAGTTCTGTAGTTCGGGGGTGCTTTCTGCTTGAGATTGTCCTGCTTCAGTCTTCCAAGTGGTTTCTTGTTTTACATCATGATATTAGGCCAGTCTATCAAGAAGCTTCGACTTGCTTTGTGTTCCTTTTAATGAAGTTCTCCACTGTGACTGCACACAGAAAGCAGATCCATCTCTCTAGTCCTTCTCCTAGGATATAATAACCAATGAAGAATTAATTATCAACAAACAGGGTTTGGGGGATTTGAGAAGCCTCGGGGGCACTCCTGACTTGCCAGGGCTGAGGACCCTGGCTCTGCTCTTCTGTTGCAGAAAGCCACCCTGAATGTAGTGTTTGGCTCAGGTGTCTTTGCTGTGCGCTGTGTCTCCACATTTTTATTTGGAAAGTGATGGCTGTATTTGTTGTGTGGAAGGGTTGCTCTTGTCTGGCGAGGCTGAGAGCCCTGTGGATAAATCTCCACAGCCACAAGTCCCCATGCTGTAGTGGGGAAGTTGTAAAAGCCCTTCAGTTTATTTCATAGTAGACCTATAAATGACTTCATCTTTGGTGAGAGACATAAATGCCCCCTCCTGTGGCAATGACAGGGCCTACTGAAGCTGTTTATCACTACAGCCATTCAAGAGGCTCAACCTTCCTCTCCAGGCCATCTCCCACCACCTTAGTACAGTACCTTGCAGTGACCTGGGTGACAGGAAGCAGGCCCTCTCTGCATGGCGATTAGCTTTTCTCAAAGGTCATTACACAGTTATTTGAAAATTATTTCTGTACCATTTTGTATGATATGGAGGAGAGGTGTCCACATAGGGCAAGGAAAATTATTCTCACTGGAGAATATACAAGTAATGTTGTATATTAGGATTTTTATTGCTATAAAAACACACCATGACCATGGCAACTCCTATAAGAAAAACGTTTAATTGAGGTAGCTCACTGATAGTTTCAGAGGTTCAGTCCATTATCATCATGGTGGGGAACATGGCAACTTGCAGACAGGCATTGTGCTGGAGGAATAGATGAGCATCTTGCAGGCAACAGGAAGTAGGCTGATAGTCACACTGAGCAAAGCTTGAGCAAAAGAGACCTCAAAGCCTGCACCCACAGTGACACAATTCCTCCAACAAGGCCACCCCTCCTAAGAGTGCCTCTCCCTTTGGGGGCCATTTTCTTCCAAACCACCACAAATGTCTACCCATCCAATGGTTTGCATGTTTATGTATAGAAGGAGTTTAAGAGAAAGTATTGGGACAAGGTGGCAGTTATGATCATTCTGCTCTCTATTTATGTGTCTGTTGGGTATGACATCTGTGCTGGCTAGTGTTTTGTCAACTTGATACAAGCTAGAATCATTTGAAAAGAGGGAGCCTCAATTGAGAAAAAGCTCCCACCAGATTAGCCTGAGAGGCATTTTCTTGATTAATAATTGCTATGAGAAAGTCCAGCTCATTGCAGGTGGTGACACTCCTGGGAACGTGGTCTGGATTTTATCAGAAAGCAGGCAAAGCAAACCATGAGGAGTGAGCCAGTGCACACACACACGGAAGAGAAGCTTCCCCAGGACCAGAACATGCTCATGCATGACACATCTACACCCAGGGATACTTGAAACCTGCTTATTTTTACTTGTTGGCTTTAAACAAATGTTGAATAATTTTTTGTCTGATGAGCACTTCTCAGCACGAAGAAGCTGGGGATGTTAGCGTAGGGCACCATGACTTGAGGATGAAGGCGAGTACCCTTCATGTGGGATTCAGGGCAGGAATGTCTAACTTGTGGGGACGTGATGGAAACCTGTGATACTCGTGCATGTGGAGGCGATGTGGATGTGAAACAGGAGGATGCGTGTGATGGAGGAGAACTTTACTGAACATCACGCAAATTAAACTCTTTTTGAGCCCCTGTGTTTCAGGTTCTCATCCTGATTTTCTGAAAAGGCTCTCTCTTTGATTGCACGCAGAGGCCCGGATTTTCCATTTGGCTAGAGCAAGATCACACAGTATGAGAAATTCATTCTACTCGTGAACTGAAGTTACCCTTACAACTTGCAACTGCCTGGGCTACAGATGCTGAAGGGGTAATGGACATGTTAGAGCTTTATGACTGTAGAGAGCTGGAATGTCGCAGGGCCAGACCCATAGTATTTTTGGCTGTCTTTAGACCCTGTGGACCCACCCATTACCCACTTCTGTGTTTGATCTAACAGCCTTGTGATGTCAGGCAAATCCTTTCTGAATATGCTAACAGATCGCCAGTTGCCACCAACCCAAGAACTCTGAATGTCACTAGATGGTACCTGAAAGGGAGTCTTTCCCTGCCTTGCTGTAACCCACCAACCAGATGTTCCCACCAACATAACTGGTTTCGTGACTTTGGTATGGAGAGGTAGAAGTTTAATGACATTGTTTCCGTGTTGAGACACAAGGGTTCATGTTCCTCACCTGTGATTGCTCATAGTTGGGTCTATAATAAACCACTTCTTAGTCTCTTGAAGGTGAGAGCTTGCTTTGTGTCACCTGGTTTCAGGGTTCACGTGAGGCATTTCCTTCTACCCTGGTGAGGCTGTTTCTTTCAATCCTGGTGGTGGCATTTTCTTCTGTCGCTTTGGGGTATCCATGCAGCTGACTCAGTAGACAGGCCACGACTTACTCTTACTCTTAGACTTACTCTTGAAGGCCTACTTGCTGGAATTTAGAATTATTGTGGGGGAAAAAAAATCCCTGGGCATGCCTGTGAAGGATTTCCCACATTGGTTTTGCTGAGGTGCAAAGACCCACCCTGCACATGCGCAGCCCTGTTGCATGGACTGGGCTTGGACAGAATAAAATGACAAAAGGCAGCTGAGAGCCAGCATTCATTGCTCTCTGCTTCCTGGCTGTGGTGGTCATGTGATCAGGCACCTCCTGCGCCTGCCCTGGAAGTGTAAGCCCAGACAGCTCCCTTCTGTGAGCTGCTTTTGTTAGGTATTCTGTTACCACGGCGAGACAAGTGTCTAATACAGATGAATACTCAAAAACTATTAAAGGGGAAAAAACCCACAACATTTGTTGTCTGGTATATACAATGGTGCTAGCAAGAGTCATTTATGTCCCATTTATGCCTAATTACCATATAGTGCAGTAATTATTATGATTAACTAGCTGACAGGTGAGTTGGCTGAGCATTTCATTTGATCTAGAAAGCACAACACATATGGGCTTCATCTCCATCAATCCTCACCCTGCAGCATGCCCATTTGTTCATAATGTTGAGAAGTGACAAGCAACACCGGTCAGCAGTTTCAGAGAGCCACATCCAGGAGAGACGCGGAAGAGGAAAGTCGCTGAGCCTCAACACTGGCATCAGCCGAGGAAAAAATCCATTCTTTTTCCGATTGTTGCCTCCACCTATTCATGGGCATCATTAAGAGAAACATGTATGAGATGATAACTCAAAAACAAGGCAGGTAGGCAGCAGCATCCTGAGCTTCACCACCTGGGGTTGACATCGGACCTCCACATGCAAACACGTGTGTGAGCATGCTCTCTCTCTGTTACACACACACACACACACACACACACACACACACACACAAACGCACAATCCAAAGAATGAGTGAATGAGCCAGATGTGGTACTTTATTCCTCTAATTCCAGTACGCAGGAGGCTAAGTCAGAAGGATCTCAAGTCAAGGACTAGCCTGGGCTGCACGGTCTAGAGAGAAGGGTACTTAGGTTGCAGTACCTGAGGTCCCAGGGTCTTCTGATTGCCTGCTGCACTGGGCAGGTCCCTGCATATGGAGTACTCTCAGCCTGGGCACCTGCACACCCTTCTAAGGATTTGACCCGAGCTCTTTCCTTACCCCCTTTGCATTTACTGGGACCAGAAGAACCTGCCTTTTCTTGCCCCATGTTGTCCAGTTAGAAACACAGCTGAGCGTTTTTAATCTACTTCCTTGCTTGAATTAACAAATGATTTTCCAAACGCCAAGTAAATGGAAGGTACTTATAAACACACATACACACACACACACACACACACACACACACACACACACTCGCTTGCATCCACAAAGACAAATTGCTAGTGCCTGGGCTGTGTTATTTCTGGTGTGCTAACCTTCATTTATAATGCTGTATTTATGTTATTGCAGTTCTGTAGTGGTGGATTAGGATTTCCAAATACGATCTCAGCCACTATCAGAAGGAACGGGAAAGATGAAAATGAGTGCAAAACAATTAAAAAGTCCTTGTTAGTTTTCCCAGTGGCCCTTGCCAACACCTAGGCCATGGGATGCTTGTCTCTGGTCAAGTGTTCTTGTGTGAGAATCTGTGCTTGCCTGTGTGTGTCCACACTTCTGCTCTTGTTATATGTCAGGGGCTGAGGCTAGCATGTGAATAAATTGTGTCTTGCTTGGAGGTGACTATCTTCTTGCGCAACACGGATTTTTCTGTTTAATTATCTGTGGACTCATGAAGTCAGAGTCTTGGCCACAGACTCTATCAGATGACCCATGTCCTGCCCTGTCCCTCACACTGTTCTCCCCTTTACACATCCTTGAGTGAGACGCCTGAATGCTCAGACAGCCTCACTCCCTTTGCAGGGCAGCTTGCCTGCTCATGGCTCACGGGTCTTGACTGCTTTGTTGGGGATGCTGTTTCTCTTGTTTGCTCTTCCCTTGCAAACCTACTAAAATATCACATCCCTTTTCAGTGCTCAGAAAGTTAAGGTAAGGGTCTCCCCCCCTTTTTTTGTATTTGGTTTGGGGTATACAGGGAAGACACAATGTACCTCACCAGATCTTGAAACCTTAAGCCATATGCATTTAATTTGGAGGCAGACTCCCCACCCGCAGAAGGTTCCCTGAGGATGAGTATATAGCTAAGCAGAGCTTCTCAGGGCTGCCAAGGCCCAGGATCTCACCCTAATAACTATGGTGGCATTTAGAGGGCACAGGAAGCAGCACAGTGTCAGTGTGCCTCATTTGACAATGTGGTCAGTACCCTTGATTAAAAACAAAGGACTTGGAAATAAGACGGGGGAGCTGTAAATCTTGGAAACTTCCAGGATGAGGGAGATAGACAAAAAGAAGAGAAAAAAACCATGCCCTCTTGAGTCATGGTCCCAGAAAGCTAGCATTTTCAGCAATGGAAGTCAGCAAGCAGTTGTATTTGGGAGGTGGAGGTGAGGGGTCTCCTAAGAAAGAGTGGGAAGCTAGAGTGTTAGGGAAAATATGCTTAAGCTTTTGACCAGTATCTGAAAAAGAAGCAAAGAAAAAGAAAGGAAAATTTTGCTGATAGCCAGGCTGCAAATCTGAGTTTAGAGGGCACCTCGCTCCAGGCCCTTGGGGCCCAGAATGAAGAATTGCACCAGGACTACATGGTTAGAAATAAAAATAGACACTATTTATTAAAAAAAAGAAAAGGTGTTTGTGAGAATGAGGGTGGCCTGCGTGCTGAGGGAAAAGCTCCCCAAACGAGGTACACAACCCTTCACAGGACACATGTGTTGCAGCTGCCTCTTCTGTTTCTACACCACGGCTATTTCTGCACAAGCTGAGAGGGAGCTGAGTGTTGGTGATCTGCTGCCGTTCTACCTTCTCACTTTGTATTCAGCCCGGGACCCAGCCCATGAGATGCTCACCTTCACACTCAGGGTGGATCTTCTGTCCTTACACCTCGCTGGAAACACCTTCACACACAAGCCTTGCCATGTATCCTAGGTGACTGAATCTAGTAAACTTGGCAAGAAGACCCTATGAAATGAAAATTTTGTGCTCTGTGAAATGCTCTGTGGAGAGAGGAAAAAGCAAAAGGGCAAACTATGGATGGGAGGTAATATTTGCAAATTACATATTTGACCAAGGATTTGCAACTAGAAGCTATAAAGAACTCTTACAACTTGAACCTAAATATTAAACAGGCAATCCAATCTAGAAAATGGGCAAAAGATACCAACAGAAATTTTCCTGGAGACAAAAATACACAAAAAGATATTTTATATCATGAGCCATCTAGGAAATGTAAATTAAATCCCCAAAGAACAATAGGGTACATATATCAGAACAAATGTAGTACCTTCTAAAAGATTTACATTATATCTTTAAATTATGTACATAAATGTGTATCTGTGTGTGGGTATGTGCATAAGAGTGCAGGAGCCTGCAAAGGCCAGAAGAGGGTGTCTGATTGCATGGAGCTGGAGTTATGAACAGCCCATAGGTGTACTGACAACCAAACTTGGATCCTCTGGAAAATCACTAAGCACTCTTAACCACTGAGCCATCTCCCCAACCCCTAAGTAAGGTCTCTTAAAGTATTAAATAACATCAAATGCTAGAAAAAAAAGTACAGAGAAACAAACCATTCATGGGTTGCTGTGATGTCTGTGATGTTTTAAAAGGGTATAGCCTTCTAGAAGACAATTTGGGAGTTTCTTACAGAAACAAATGTGCACTGTGTTCAATGGTTTATGTGGTTTGTTGACAGGAGCTTCTTGTCCTATCAGTGAGTCATTGTCTAGATTAGCTAAGCCTCCGAGCATGCTTGTGAGGGAGTTTCTAGATTGTGTTCATAGATGAAGGAAGACCCACCCTAAATATGGGAACTGTCTGGGAGGCACTATTCCATTTGCTGAAGTCCTAGGCTGAATGAGTAAGCTGAACATTGGATTGGCATCTATCTTTGTCTTCCTTATGGCTGTAGATACAATATGGCCAGCTGCCTCACAGTCCTATGGACACAACCTCCCCACCATGAAGGACTGAACCATTAAATGGTGAACCAGATTAAACACTTTCTTCTCAGATTGCCTTTCCTGGCATAGTTCATCACAGCAATAGAAAAAGTAATGAAGTCGGGCAGTGGTGGCATCGCCTTTAATCCCAGCACTGAGGAGGCAAGTGGATCTCTGAGTCTGAGGCCAGCCTGGTCTACAGAGTGAGTACAGAACAGTCAGGGCTACATAGAGAAACCCTATCTTAGAAAAAAAAGAAAGAAAAAGTAATGAATATACCATACTATACAGAAATTACAGTTTTGAGTATTTATTCTAAGCAAATGAAAACTTACATTCATAACAAACCCACACAATAGTGTTTATAGCAACTTCATTTAGCATAACCCCAAACTAGAAACAGCCCAGATTTATTGGGTAGTTGGGTTGGCAAACTATGGCACATCTACACCTTGCAATATTACTCAGAAATGTAAAGGCATACAATAACAGTCCAGGCAATAACCTGGGAGGAACCCAAGCAATGTAAGTTGCTTAAAAAATATCAACCTGAAAAGGTTATACTGTACAGCTCCCATTTCCATAAAATTCTTTAATTAATTATAGCAATGAAGGATCTAAGATATGCTGATTTTGTAAATGCCATGGGTCTTGACTATGAAAGTCCCGCATATCCACATGAGATAAATTGCTTAGACTCCCAGGTGGTGGTGGCACCCGCCTTTAATCCCAGTGCTCTGGAGGCAGAGACAGGTGGATCTCTGTGAGTTAGAGGCCAGTCTGGTCTGCAGAACAAGTTCCAGGACAAGCTCCAAAGCTAAAGAAAAACCCTGTCTTGAAAAACCAAATAAATAAACAAGAAAATAAATAAATAAATAAATAAATAAATAAATAAATAAATAAATGCTTAGACCTAATGTTGTAAGGGGTTTCTTGCTTGTTTCCCAGCCGCCAGGCAGCTCAGACCTTAAATAGTCACACATAAACCATATTACCTAAATTACTACTTGGCCCATTAGCTCTAGCTTCTTATTTGCTAACTCTTACATCTTAATTTAACCCATCTCCATTAATCTGTGCTTCACCATGAGGTCATGGCCTACCAGCAAAGTTTCAGCACATCTGGTCTGTCTCAAGTGGTGGCTCCATGGCTTCTCTCTAACTCCCAGCATTCAGTTTAGTTTTCCCTGCCTAGCTAAATTCTGCCTTGCTATAGGTCCAAAGCAGTTTCTTTATTAATCAATGGTAATGATAGCATACAAAGGAGAATCCCACATCACCTAAGTATACACAGGCAGAGGGAGAAAGAGAGAGGGAGTGAGATGTGGTGAAATTCAGCTACAGTGAGTGGATTACCATCAATTTCCTGATTGTGATAGTGTATAATCCTTGTGTTACCATGAGGGAAAACAGGGCTAATTGAGTGAGTTCAAGCATCGCTTTATTATTTTTTACTGTGAATGAAGCAGTTAGACCAGAAGGCTCTTCCAGAAGGTATCTGTAATTATCTCAGAAAGCTAAGAGAACAAAACACCTCATCTCAAATGAACATCCTCCATAGAGGACCCCAGTCAGTGGCTAGGGCTGAGCTTATATCCCTTGCTGTCTGGTGTAGACCAAGACCAGTTCCTTGAGTCTCTAACACCCATGAAGGCTCGGTCTGTGTGATGCTGCCCACAGCTGCCCTCCTCAGTCTCCACTTAAAGTTTGGGAACTGTAGCATCAGGAACCAAGCTTCCCTAAAGAGTGAGGTTTCTTCTTGGTGCCCCCTGCCGTGGTGTTTAGGGTTTGTATTCCTGTGCTCACACAGAAGTTTGATTCTCAGATAGATGCTAATGGTGTTTAGGGGGTGGAAACTATCCTGGAACTTGGTGAGACTGAGATAAGATTATCAGAAAGGAGCCCCCACAGTGGAATCCTGTTGCTTCTCTAAGCAAAGGGAGAGAAGCTGCCCAGGACAGATAGATGTGCTCCTTCTCCTTACCCGTCCCGGTGCTCTGTGCTACCTGAGACTCACCACTGCCAAGTATGACACTCACACCTTGTGCTTTTACTACTGTGAGCCAAAATAGAATCTTTTTTTAAAAAAATGTAGGTCTCTCTCTCTCTCTCTCTCTCTCTCTCTCTCTCTCTCTGTCTCTCTCTGTGTGTGTGTGTGTGTGTATTTGTGATTTGTATGTATGCCATGTATGGTACTCACAGAGGCCAGACAAAGGCATTGGGTCCTCTAGGGCTGGAGTTAAAGCTAATGGTTGTGAGCCACCCAGTGTACATGCTGTGTGCTGAACTTGGATCCTCTGTGAGACCAGCAATGGCGCTTTTAACTGCTTCAGCCTCAACATCTTTTTTTCTTTCTGTAGTGGCCAAATACACCTACTTTATACCAAAGCCTCTTCAATAGATGGCTTCATTGATCTCCCCCATCCCCATCCCCATCCTCTCTGTAGTACTTTCTTGTTGGGCCTGTACCCTGCGAGCAATGGCTCAGAGACTTACTGATTACAAAGGTTCTGCCTTGTCTTGGGCTTGTTCTGACTAGTTCTTACAACTTAAATTAACCCGTATTTTTAAACCTGTGTTCTTCTGCAAGACTCATTACCTCATTTGCATACTGCCCATCCTGCCTTCTCACTATCTGACTGGTAACTCAACCTCTCTTCCTCTGGGCTAGTAGTCCTGCCTATACTCTCCTAGCTGTCGGCCATTCAGATCTTTAGTAAACCAATCAGAGCAATGTATCTTCACACTTTTCCAAATATCCCACTCACCCCCTTCCTTTGCTCTTTTGAGACTGCATCTCACGTATCCCGTTTGACCCAGTCTTGATATAGCTGAGAATGACCTTGAACTTGTAGTCTTCCTGCCTCAACTTGGGAGTACAGGTGTGTGCCTTCACATCTGGTTTTATATGGTGCTGGGAGGTGGAACTCGGGGCTCTGTTTACATTAGAGCAACACTCTATTAACTGAGCTGCATCCTCAGCGGTACGCTACGCTCACAAAACTATTATTCTATCACAATTGTTCTAGCATTATCAGGTGAGTAATGGCAAAGTCAGATCACAACTTGCCAACAAATTGCCTGGTGGTTACAGATCCCAGACTCCAAGTTCTTGGTCTAAACACACTGGAGAGAGAAGACAGTCCTCTTGAATGTGGACCAGTCGTGTTCAGAGCAGAATCACGAACACTCCTTCAAGTAGAAGGGGAAAAGCAATTTTCATTACTTTCCAAAACAGAACGAAGACTTCTAAGGTCAAGAACTGTGTGGCAGATTCTCCCAGGCGCCAGGGTAAGACACAACCTGGCAGTTGTTTGGAAGATAATATTTAAGAATTTCTCTTCCCGTTTGTCACTCAGAATAGAAGTTAAGTCCTAAAAATAGTTTTTGAGGGGAACAAAATTGTACAAACAAGGATCCTCCAGAGTCTATCCAAGACCTCCGAGCTGCTTCTGGGGGCTGGGCTAGACTTTCTCCTTAGACCTCTGCAGGGGCAGCTCACTCATTCTGCTAG
>NC_022012.1:87649897-87666833 GCF_000317375.1 Microtus ochrogaster
CTTTCTCCTTAGACCTCTGCAGGGGCAGCTCACTCATTCTGCTAGTCTTCTTTCCCCTCTAAGTTCACAAGAGCGCCAGGTTTGGATGGATTCTCAGTCAGTCTTCAGTGTGGCTCACTAGCTGACATGGAGGTGCAAAGCCTACAATGCCAGCATTCTAACAGACTAATTATAAAGGCTTAGGCTACATGGCTCTGAATCTCAGAAAAACAAATGGAAGGCCAGGATATAACTGAGTGCTTTGTCTATTCTGCACTTGAATCTGAGTTTAATTCTCAGCACTTCACAAAATCAAAGTGCATATGTACACACACACACACACACACACACACACACACACACATGCACATAATGAAATTCACTTTCAGGGAGAACTGATTTCCTCTTTTTTTAAAGTTAATTTTTATTTTTGTGTATATGTGTTTCTCTGTGTGAGTTTATGCCAGGTTCAGATCCTTGCTGTGGCCAGAAGATGTAGTGGCATTTCATTTGAACTTTAATAAATAAAGCTTGCCTGAGGATCAGAAAATAAAACAGCCACACTGGTCAGCATTACAGGCAGCAATGACACACACCCTTAATCCCGGTAGCCACACTAGCTTGCCGTAGAAACCAGGCAGTAGTGGTGCATGCCCTTAATCCCAGAACTAGAGAGGATTATTAAAACAGGAGCAGACAGGTCTCAGGTTCAGTCTCATTCTGGGATTCCTGGAGGTAGGATTGCCATTTCAGACTGAGGAAGAGGTAAGAGCCAGTAACTGGCTGTTTTCTTTTCTGACCTTCAGGTTGAACCCCAATTTCCGTCTCCAAGTTTTTTTATTAATCGTGCTACAAGAAGAGACTATTATAGACCCTCAAGCTGGAGTCATAGATCGTTGTGGGCTGCCTGATGTGGGTGCTGAGAACTAAACCCCAGTCCTAGTCTAGAAGAACAGCAAACACTCTTAACCACTGATCCATCTCTCCATCCCTAGGAGGCTCTTTGGCTCTCTTATAGGGTCACATTGTGGAACGCTGCCATTTCTACCCTGAAGCCAGTGCAGCCACTGGCTTGTTTCTATCCTAACTGGAGTAGCAGAGGAAGCTTTATTGATGTTGTTTCTGGAAATGTTCCACTTAACAATATGTTTAATTCTCAAAGACATGATTTAGTTTATCTCAACAAAATCCTGTAACGTAACGTTGAATGTGAGCAGAGAGTTTAAGTTTTAAATTGCTCATTTCTGATTCTCTTGGCTGTTGCTACTCTTTTTAAATGTTTGGCCACGTCATGCATTACTTACTAAGGCACCCATCCTGCCACCCAGGGGTGTTTTAGGTGTTAAGCAAATCATAGTCTCTGACTTACTCCTGATACCATCATTGTTACTGTTGCTACTGTATTCACTGTTAATTTTGGCAATACATGTCATTGTTTGAGTCAGATTTCACACTTGTGGGTCTAAAAGATTATTATTGCCTGGGTTTCTCTCTTGATATGTGATTAACCAAATATAGGTTTCATAATTCCTAGGCCAGGGGCAGGTAACAATTACTTCTTGCAGAGCTCTGTTCTGAGTGTTTGTTTCTGTTGTTAGACTAGGTCTTTCTATGTCCTCTGCTGTGTGTTTGACTTTTTCAGGGGAGATGCAAACAGACATCTTCTCACCCATACACCCACCCCAGATAGGACATCAATGACAGGTGGAAGAAATTATTCTACCCGAGTCCAGCATGGTAAAACAATTGAGCTTATTGGGCTGCTTGCAGAAGCAGAGATGGCTCAAAGGTAGCTCCATCACCGGAATGCTCACCCGAGTATGGGTGTTAACTCAGAACATGGCATTTTCCAAACTTTTTGCAAAGCTTGCACACAGCTCAGTGGATCAGAAGGTTACTTGTAGACAGCAGTCTTATTGGAGCATTGCCTCTCTTAGTCACTGTTTGCTATTTCTATAACCTTGGGGAGGAACCTTGTGTGTTTTGTTAATTTCAGGAACTTCTTGAGACTTGCTTGTTGTTTACTTCCTGAGTATTATGATCCCCTCTCTCTATCTTTCAACTATAAAGAAATTGTTAGACAACATTCTTCAGAGATCCTCCTGCCTCAGTCTCTCAAGTGCTGGGATTACATGTACCAACATGCTCTGGTCTCAGTCCAGTTTAAACTGAAGTTCCTGGTGGATGTACAAAGAATTATTGTGTCTGGATACATCATCAGCTGATTCCTAACTATACCTGTGATGCATTTTGATGCAGCAAGTGCCTGGTGTTATATCCATCCCAACCCTCAGGATTTTAAATATTATTTCCACCAACAGCGAATGTGGTAGTTGTTTGACTTATAGCAACATGCCTTGCTGTGCTTAGTGTGGGGCTTGATGTCAACATTTCTGACTGTATAATCTGTGGTGAGGAATGCTGACTTTGGCCCAGTAGCTAGAGGGATTGCCCTAAACAGTTTACACCCCTGCAGAACAGATGCTATGATTTCATTCTTGCGGACCACTATCAACTCTGTCCAGAAGCCGGTGCAGCCAGCAGCTCTTGCCAAACTCATCTCCATCTCAAATGGAGTGACAGACACAGCTTTATTGATGCTGCCTTCTGGAAATTTCCTACTTACCAATATGTTTGATTTTTGGAAACATGATTTAGTTCATCCCCCAAAACCTCCTATAACGTTGAATATAAGCAGAAGGCTTAAGATAAGGTTTTAAATTGCTCATTTCTGGTTCACTTGGTCATTGCTAAATAGATATTTCTGGAAAATTAACTATGGTAATCCATATAGTTTGACATTAATTGGATTTCTGCATGCACCCCTTTGCCTGGGTTGTCTTATCCAAACATGGCACTCTGTCAGTGACTACCAGAAACTGCATGTTTCCAAAACTACATTGCAAGCTCAGGTTCCAGACAGAATCCACCCCAAAATATACAGCTGTGCTTCTTGGTCTGTGAAGAAGGAAGAAGGTGAACCAACATCTGGGAGGCTGTGAAAGCACAATCTCTCATGACTAGAAAAGTCCATTTCAGAATGAGGGGTGATGTTTAAGAATGTTTTGGGTTGGTGGGAAACTGTGAAAGGATCACAATTGAAGCCTCTTCCTTTTCCCCTAAACAATTTGCTCGGCTTTGTTTTAACTGAGGTAGAGTCCTTGCCCCCTTTAGGGTGTGCACAGGTATGTGTTGTGTGAACACAGGCATGTGCAGGTATATGTGAGTGCAGCGGCCAGAGGAGGATGTTAGGTGTCCTGCTCTGTCGATCTCCACTGCATTCCTTTGAAGCAGGATCTCTCACTGAAGCTGGGGTTAGGTTGGCCAGCAGCAAGCTTGGGAAACCCCATCTCCATTCCCTACAATGCCGAGGTTGCAAGCACATGTCCAAACACACGAGGCTTTTACTTGGGTGCTCAGAATTCAAACTGAGGTCTTCCTGTTTGTGAAGCAAATGTGCTCACTTACTGACTGAGCTGTCTCTCCAGCCCTGAGGTAGAGGTTTTATTCTGTAAATTTTATTTTTATTATTGTAAAAATTATTCATTTTTGTGTATTTGCCTGCATGCATTTATGGCATCATGAGCAGGCAGGGGTCCCTGGAGATCAGAAGAGACATCAGATTTCCTGGAACTGAAGTCACAGGTGATTGTGAGCCAAATGAAGGTCCTCTGTGAGAATAGTAAGCACTCTTAATCACTGAGCCGTATCTCTATCCCGTTCTATTATTTTTAAGTGTGTGTGTGTGTGTGTATGTGTGAATGTGAACATGGGTGACTGTCTGAAGAGGCCAGAGGTGTAAGATACTTCACAGTTGTAGTTACAAGGGTCTGTGAGCCACTTGGGATGGGTGCTCATCAGTCCTATGGAAGAGCAGTGAAGACTCATTAACAAGTGCCCTTACTTTCTATCCCCTAAGGTGGGTTTTTAAAAATCTTCTCTCATATATCACATCCTGACAAGTTTCCCTTCCCTCAGCTCCTCCTATTTCCTCTCCCCAGATCCACTCACTTCTCTTCCCTCTCCCTTCAGAAATGAGTAATCCTCCTAGGGATATCAACTGAACATAGTAGCATGGTAAGTTGTAATAAGACTAGGCACATACCCTCATCTCAAGGCTGGAGGCAGCAACCTGTTCGCAGTGACTATTTGTTTGTTCCTGGCCACCCAAACCCAATGTAATTACATAGAAACTATACTAAATATAACACTGCTTGGTCTATTATCTTAAGTATATTTCTACCTAGCTCTTACCTCTTAAATTAACCCATTTCTCTTATTTTGCATTTTGCCACAAGGCCATGGCTTACTGGAATGTTCCAGCATCTTTCTCCCCCAGTGGCTACATGGCATCTCACTGACTCTACCTACTTTCTATTCTATCTTTGCTTGGAATTCCCACCTTACTCTGTTCTGCCCTGTGATAGGCCCAAGCATCTTCTTTATTAACCAATGGCATTCAGGCATTCACAGAATACAGTTGAGAATCCCACATTAGCAACCCAGTAGGAGCAAAAGTGTCCCAAGTGCAAGCAAAAGAGTCAGAGATACCTCCACTCCCACTGTCAGAAGTCCCACAAGAACACCAAGCACCACAACCATAACATAGGTGCAGAGGACCGACAGCAGACCCATGCAGGCTCCCTGATCGTCGCTTCAGCTCTGTGAGCCCCTGTGAGCCCTGCTTAGTTGGTTCTATAAGTCATGTTAAGGTAGGGTTTTTAAATATCATCTTCAGCAGGTAGGATTTGGCATCTGGGAAAGTCACCAGTGAAGGAAATCCCAGTATGAGCCCTTGGAAGCATGGCCTGAGAGTGAGCTCCTGGGTGCATGGGGAGAGAACTGAAGGTGGATCAAAGTGAGTTTCTGAAACCTTAGCTTTGAACTGCTTTTGGAGGCTGCACACCATGTTGAGCTCTCTTTCATAGAAGGTTCTAGAAGGGTGAAGTAGCATCTAATGCTTTTCTGTAGGACATGTCCAGTGGCTATAGGCAATGGGATGGGGTAGGGTGGAGATAAGAGACCACTTGAAACAGTCCTTGATTTAAAGGACCTCAGAGTTAAGGTCACTGAACTAATGAGAAATCATTGAAGCCCAAACTGTGCTGTGCTCTGACTTCTGACATGGAAGTTTCGTAGAACGGAAATGACATGAGGCACCTTATTCAAAGATGCCTATTGAGGAGGCCAGTCTTTGAACCATATCATTGGTAACTGTCTTAGGTAGGGTTTCTATTGCTGTGAAGAGACACCATGACCATGGCAACTCTTGCAAAGGAAAACATTTAATTGGGTCTGTCTTACAGTTAAGAGGTTTAGTTCATTATCATCATGGTGGGAAGCACAGCAGCATAGGCTAACATAGTGCTGGAGAGGTAGCTGATAGTTCTACTTCTTGATCTATAGGCAGCAGGAGGAGACTGTGTACCACACTGAGTGCAGCTTGAGCATATAAGACTTCAAAGCCTGCCTCTACAATGGCAGACTTCCTCCAACAAGGCCACATCTCCTGATAGTGCCATTCTCTATGGACTAAGCATTCAACACATGAGTCTATGGGAGAATTCCTATTCAGGCCACCACAGAAATGTTTGTGTCAGTGTTCATAGAGCAGGGACAGAGGCCTGTGTGATATTAGCAAGTGAGGATGACAGAGTTGTAGGATATTCCTAAGCAACAAAAACAACCCTTAATGACATCTTGCAGATGCCTATGGAGAAGGGGAAAGGGTTTCTGGCTGATCTTTGATTATGGAAGATCTTAAGGCAGGAAGAGATGCCTGGAGTCCATGTAGAACACCTTGCTCAAGTTTTGTCTCTGCTGTCATACTGACCATCTCCATGTTCTACAGGCTCTGGGGAAGCAGGGATAAGCAGGATGTAGCTCTGCAGAATGGGTTTTCAGGTTATAGCAGATGAGAAGTGTAAAAGTGAAATTATTTTAGTAGGAACATGTAAAATCTACAGATCATTAAGGAACCCACCCAAGGCACAAGAGGCATGGCAGACTCTAAACTGTAGGCAAGAATATTAATCAGCTCATGCTAGGACTATTCAGGTGTCTACAGCTCTAAGCTTCTCCTTTGGAATCCACCAAATTTCCCAGGCTAAAGGTAAGTGATGTTTGCTAGATTGGGGAATGACTTTTTTTCCTGAAGTGCCAGTGTGTCCTGTGCAGCATATACTATTTGTCCACAAGTCGGTTTTACAGAGTGTACCTTATTTTGTTTGGGACATGAGGAGAAGCCCTTTTTAAAAACTCCCAGTCTGCTCACCACAGCTGTGGTTCCTTACACAAGGCTTGCTTTGGATCAAGCCAATCAGCACTTCAGCATGGCTGAGGGAGGGGTCAGCACATCAGCTAGACTGAGGGAGGGGTCAGCACTTTAGCATGGCTGAGGGAGGGGTCACAAAGCCCTGCCTCTAGCTAGGGAGCTACTGATAGGTGCGTGAATGCAGGGGAGGGTAAGTCACTTATTCTTCAGAGTATGGTGGGTAGCTTAGGTTAGCCATGGTGTGGGTAGATGGCCTCATTGATACTTGTGCCAGAAGCACTAATCAGACACAGTGGGTTATGTGTCTATAGTCTATATGTCTACGAGGACATGAACATGGTGGGACGGGGGATATGAGGGCTGGAGGGCATTGGGATTGGATATGGTCAAGACATATTGTATATGGGTAGGTGCAAAGTTGTCAAATAAGTAATTAAAAATACTGTTTAGAAATAACAGTGAAAAAGAAATGCTGTTTTGTTTATGACTACCCTTCTCTCTGGCAAGGGCAGCAATGAGTTGGCTATTTCATACTGACCCCGTCATTAGTTTATTTACGTGTGTACGTGTGCTAAGTGTTTCATGAAGAGCTTCTGGTCCCCAGCACTTACTGTCACACAAGTAAACAACTAATACCCACACACGATCTTGCAGAGATGTGACTGGTATTGTTAGGGTCTGAGTGTGGGCCCCACCAGTCACAAGAAACTCAGCCATTTGCTTCCAGTATGTTGATTAAAGACAGGTGACATCAAGGAACAGAGAAAGGGATTTCTATATGACCACATGGGGAACAAGTAAGAAGGCACAGTGAACTCTTTTGTTCCCAGTCTGTCTTGGAGTCCTGACATGAGGCTTAGGTTTAAACAGAGGGCGAGGGCTATGTGAAACTAAGCAGCCCTGGTCAAGGTGTGGTCCTGCCCATCACTGACCCATCACTGGGTTCCAGTCTGTTTTGCAAGCTGCCAGAACTTTGTGCAGCCTCTCCCTGGGAGGCAAGATCTCCATCCCCTACCCACATGGCACCGTGGCTTCTGGGATTCCTAAGGAAATTTTAACTCTTTGGGGTATGCTATTTCAAAAGGAAAATGGCTGAACGGAGGGTTGAACATTCTCTTCTAATTATCGTCTCCTCTCTTCATAGGGTTACAAGGACCTTATCCGTGAGACTTTGAGTTCTAATGGGTTTCCCAGAAGAGTTCCGATTCCAAAAATGACACTTTTCTTTTTCTTGGTGCGTGTGTGTACATCTGCACGAGGGTACAAATGTGCATGTGTGTGCATGCCTGTGGAAGTTAGAACGACACTGAACATCTTCCTCTGTAATTTTCCACTGCATTTTTGAGACAAGAGCTCTCTCTCTCTCTCTCTCTCTCTCTCTCTCTCTCTCTCTCTCTCCTCTCTCCTCTCTCCCTCCCTCCCTTTCTCCTTCCCTCCCTCCTTCTCTCTCCGAATCCAGAGCTCAGATTTGGCTAGCCTGGCTGGCCATTGAGTCCCAGAGTTTTTCTTGTTGCCACCTCCCTCATCATTGCCATGATGAGCTTTTTTTGAGGGCTGGGAAATTTGAATTAAGGTCCTTGTGCTTATTTAGCAGACATTATGTCAATGGGCCAGATCTTCATTCTCTAGTCTCTATTTTGTTTCTTTTAGGATTAGAAAATAAATAACCAAGCCTGCAAAGAGCCATCCCAGGCGCTTTTGCTTGTTCTGGTCCTGCTCTAAGTGTCGCTTCCCCTCTACTGCAGATGGGCTGAATCTGGGCTGTTTATGTCTCCAGAGGAAGGAGGAGGGAAGTAAGTTCGTTATGGCTGCATTGTTTTGACGTCAGAGCCCCCAGCTGATCCTCCTATTCAGCTCTAACACTCCTCTATACCTACTCAGCTCCCCCACTGCTTGCCAGACAAAATAAAATAAAAACAAAATCACCGAAGAGTCCAGAAAATTGAAAGAAAAGTAAAGGCTAAAGAAGAGTTGTGAGACCTTTGACATCAATTTCGCTCTCCCAGTGGGGTCTTTATTTTCTGCTTCCTGTGCTGAAAAAAAATTGATTTACACTTGGTTTGTTACAGATTCTAGAGAAGTGGGAATGTGGTTTCTAACCTCATACTTTGTGTAACAAATCTCTGTAGTCCCTAAACTACAGAGAACCTAGGGCACCAGGAAGAACTGGGTTTTTATTGAAATACATAATAGTTACCAAATATGTGGTTTGGTTCAGGAAAACGCAAGGGCCAGTGTCTTCGTTGCTGTGATGAACACCGCAACCAAACACAACCTGGCAAAGACAGGGTTTGTTTCAGCTCACAACCCGGAGGTCACACTCCATCACTGAGGGAAGTCCAGGTAGAAGCTCAAAGCAGGAACCTGGAGGCAGGAGATGATGCAGAAGCTGTGGAGGAGTGCTGGTCTCCATGACTTCCTCAGTTTGCTTTCTTAAAGCACTCAGGGCCCCTAGCCCAGGGATGGCACAGAGAGCTGGGCCCTCTCACAGGCCAATCTGGTGGGGGCATTTTTTTTCAGCCAAGGTTTCCTCTTCCTAGATGACTCTAGCAGCATATTTAGTAAAGGAGCCTGGAGATCAATAGGCACCTCTTTGGGACAAGCAACAGACATTTCTTTAACAAGCTCAGGCGAGTGAACGGTCTCAGATACAAGTTCAAGGAGATACTGAGATGGATTGCTGAGGGAAGGGGTTTATTAGAAGAGCTGTTAATGCCATAAATAGACAAGTAGATAGATAATATCCTGATGGGAGTTTTTAGGAGAACTCAGGGCCCCAGCGTCAAAGACAGACAGCATGATGGGAGTTAGGGCTTGCCAGAGTTAGGGGGTCTCTTATACTAGCTCTTTGAGTAGGGGGTGTTTTATAGCAAAGGATCTAGTCAAGAGGAATGGCAATGTGAACAGGATGTGTGGCTGCCAATTTCCACTTTCCCCAGGAGAGAGATCCTGGTCTCTGCACATCTCTTAGCTAGGGTCTCAGAAACCATGCTCTCAGTAGGGGTCTGTGTCATCTGTGAGAGGGGAAGTGTTGCTCCTGGGGCTGCAGCCTAAGCAGGAATCAGGTCTGGAACCTAACATTACATTCTCATAAGAAGCAACTCACTTCAGGATCCTAGATGTTTGCAGGAGGCATTACTGTTAGATTCTAAAAGCTCAGAGTTACTCCAATCTCCCTGACTCTCCACCTCTGTCTCCTTGTACATTCATAATGCCTACATTCATTCCAAAGTGGAGTGGGCATGGTAGCTTTGTGTGTATGATGCTGGGATTCCTGAGAGCCCTCCTTCACAGGGCTCTGGAGTGCCTTTGGGTACCAATTTGGATAGAACACCTACATCAAGAGACGTGAAAATTTGGATGTTTGCTTTGTACATTTTCTGATGCTGGAGATTCTGGAGAGCCCTCCTTCACAGGGTTCCAGCATGCCTTTGGGTACAGATTTGGATAGCACACCTACATCAAGAGTCGTGAAAATTTGGATGTTAGCTCTGTGCATTTTCCTTACATTCTCCTAAACAGAGTAAGGCTTCAATCCCATGGTCTTTTGTACTTTTGTATTCATTTATTTTTGTGTGTGGTATATATATGTGGGAGGGTATTATATGTGCATGTGCTATGTGTTTTCATATGTGTGCCCATGTGCATTTGCATGTGTGTGTGTGTGTGCGTGCAAGCACAGATGCATCAAGAATCTAGAAATCAAGCTTGGGTTTCATTTTTCAAGACCCACCTTTCTCAAGATCTTGAGACAGGGTCTCTCCCTAGGACCTGTAGTTCACCAGTTAGGATGGGTGATCAAGGCCCAGGGATCCGCCTATCTCTGCCTCCCCATGCTGGTATTTCAGGTTTATGCCATGTCTGATTTTCTTACTTGAATGCTGGGAGCTCAACCTTGGTTCCTCATGTTGAATGGCAGACAGTTTACCCACTGAGCCTTCTTTCCAACCTCTGTACTTTTTTGTTGTTTAGATCAAGTTCTAAACTCACTAGAAAACAAAATAAAACAAAACATTCAGAACATTTGATCTTGTCTTGTGAGTTTTGTAGCTTAGATTGCCCCCTAAATCAGTCGTACTGTAGACTATGGTGAGGTGGATGTACTGTCCCTTAGATCTTTTACAAATGGCTGTCTGTGTCTTGGACGCTCAAGATGCCTTTGGTCTGCTACAGGCTGCACACTCCATATTTCCATGATAGCCAAAGGCAGCATTTGAAGCAATTCCCTTTGAGTGGTGGCGGTGGGGGTTGCTCTAAATGAAGCTCGCTGATGAAAGGTTTGGAATTTAACGAAGGATGCTTCACTCAGTAATTGGTTCTAGCAATTGAGTTTGAGTTTGCTGGAAGTTTTTTTTCTTTCCCAATTTCTAAGTTCTGTGGCTCTTTGTGTGAATGGTGGGGGGCGGGGGGATGGAGAAGGCCTTTTCTGAGTCCTGCAGTTAAGCCTTTCATTTGCACCGGGTGTCTATACCGCCTGAGGCTCCAACACCCTCATCTGTGAAATGTGGAGGGGAAAAAGCTGCATTCTATTTTTGTGCCCTCTTCCCCTTGAGAACTTACATCTCCATTTAAAAGCAATCAGGTGGGCTGGTGGAAGGACTAGAGAAAGGCTGCCTTTTAATAGCTTCCGAGATCAAGATTCTCACCAGCTCCTTAACGGCTGCTTCACACCTCTGTGATGTCTGCTGTGGTAGTTTTCACTTCCACCTGTGTGTTTTCAAGTGTTCGCCCTTTTCAGATTTAAAAAAGAAGGCCTCAAAGGACAGTGGGGTACCTGGGCTGGTATAATTAGCAGAGACAAAGCTCTTCCAAACTTACCTGATTCGTCCCATTAATTAGGGAGCAGCTGACCTCCATTGCTAGCCTTGGGTCTCCATCTGCATCTGCTAAGTCTCTGGGAAAATGCCTCTGCTGGGAGTAGTGTCTGTTGCCCACTGTGGGTGCTGGAGGTTAGTTGACGCTACTGCTCCTGCTTCTCCCCCTTCCCCATTGGATTTCTAGATTCCATGGAGCTGCTGTGCTGAGCTGGACTGACAAGACCATTGGAATCATGGGCAGAATCAAGCCTTACCCAATGCTAAGGGTCTGTGTAGACACTAAATTGAGAGGGGCAGACATGAGGTCAAGACCATGGTCAAAGTAGCAGAAACCAAGGTCAACACAAGCAGAAAACCTCTATAGAAGAGGCAGATGATGATGCTTGAAGATGTGAGAGAGGACTCGGGAGTTGGAACTGTTGCCAGGTAGAATCCAGAAGTCACTTGGCATGACCCAAGTCCAAATTGAGAGTCTGTGTTAAGCTGCCTGGAAAGAAGCACTTTTTACAGAGCATCCTCAAATGCACTTTACAGGGAGTTTGTAAAAGCAAAGAACACACACACACACACACACACACATCTACATCCTGGTTGGCTGTAGCAAGGGGAAGCAAAGCAAGCAAACAGTTTAACAGAAGCCGAAAGCATGCAGTTAGAAATATCGACACCGAGTTTGTAGAGTAGGGTTGGTTGCTCTCTAGTGGTACTTTGCGTGGTGGGTATGTAGAGAATGGGAGAGATCAGTTTCAGGTTCAACTAAAGATGGCTTCAGATAAGACAAGGTAGAAGAGCCTTTGACTTGTCACAGTATCAGGGCGTGAAGTTCAGTGTCATGTGAGGACATCCTAGGCCAGAGGTGCTTAGCCTCAAAGTCCTAATGATATCACCAGTGACTCCAGACAGAAAATGGGGTGCAGGGTAGCCAAGAGCTGGCAGAACTCTTTGTGAGGGGGCTGTGGGGTCAGTATTATCACATTCTTCACTTGCCCTGCCTCCTAACAGTTGGCTTCTAAGAGGAACTTCCAATGTTTGGGATCTGGGGATCCATGGTGGTGAAATTCTGTTCTCAGAGTCCACAGGCCTCATCAATGATAAGAAGGAAACAGCCTGTGTCCCAAGCTAGGTTTGTCCACCTTTCTTCAGTAAGTCAACTAAATGATATGAAATTAATAATGGAAAGCAGAAAGAGGAGATTTATTCAGTGCAGTCACACTGATAAGCCAGACAGAGAGATCTAGTGAGTCCCCAAACCCATCTCCAGGATCTTGCATTGAGACTAAAGTTTCAGTTGAAGGCCAAGGATTTGCACATGGAAGTAGTCCTGGTCAAGTTGTGGCTCCGCCCATTGCTGACCCATCATTGGCTGGCTTATATCTCTATCTGTAAGGTGGTATGTTGAGTTGTCAGAATTCTGTGAGTTCTTGTGTTGCTAGGAGAGGGGCCCTTTGTTTGTTCCGGCTGCCCAGCTAGCTTACATCTGAAATAATCACACAGAAACTGTATTCATTTAAACACTGCCTGACCCATTAGCTCTAACTTCTTATTGGCTAATTCTTACATCTTAATTTAACCCATTTCTATTAATCTATGTATTGCCACATGACTGTGGCTTACCGGCAAGATTCTAACCAGCATCCATCTCAGGCAGGAGATCCACGGCATCTGCCACTCTGGCTTTTTTCCCAGCATTCAGTTTTGTGTACTCTGCCTGCCTAAGTTTTGTCCTATTAACTAGACCAAGGCAGTTTCTTTATTCATTATCCAATGAAAGCAACACACAAACAGAAGGAACTCCTACACCATTCTTGTCCTTGGGGATAAGCTCTCTTCTGACTGGTACAAAGTTTCAGTCTTTCCCACCTCCCATCATGGAATTCCTGGGCAATTTTCTTCATGTCCGTTGTCTCAATAACCTGATAAGCAAAGGGAAAGGCACTAGGGTCTCCTTGGAATGTCTGTGTTCCTGCCAGGAGGATTACTAGATTTCAGGGTGACAGATGTATGCCGTGGTTTTGCCGTCAGTGCCTGTGGGGATGTATTGATGTGTGGGGATCCCTGGTCACAGTCCCAAGCAGAACTCATCACGAGCAAGTGACTGGGACTTATTTTAATCCTTGCTACAGATGAGAAGCCACTTTGGGAAAAGAAGGAATTTGGAATGAAATGCGCAGAAGGATGAGCTTTGCTTTAAAATCTAGATGTGAGGCAACAATTAGCTTCCTGACACAAAGACAGGGAACAAAATCTTAGTATCTCCTTGCAGTAAGAAGAACACATGGAATCACAGTCTCGCCAAGATGTTCTCTGTTTACAGATTCTTTGCTGGCCACCTGAACAAAGCCATTGCATTGTCACTGTGTTCTGAGAGATCATCCATCAGGGCACACACAGAAAATGGTGGAGTTTACACGCAGCATGCCATCTCCCCGGTCACAGCTTTGCTTGTCCTTGGGTTTAGTATTTCACTCCTGTCAGGATATTTCTCAATGCCAGCCCGTCTCAAGCCCCAGAAGAGAGCCATCTGTTGCTCAAGAATGTTTTCAGCCTGAAGTGGTGCATCGTTATTCCAGCCAGGGCATGCTGTTGCTTATAGAGGCTTTTATAGGAGGGACCACGGCTCATGCTCTGCATTAGAGGCTCTCCTCTGCTCAGGGCAAAGCGCAGTGCATGTTGGGGAAAACGCCCTCCTGGGAGATCTTCCAACTCTTTGGGATGATTCTGGAACTCTCTGACTCCTTCTGAAATCTTTTTCCATTACTCTTATGTGTGTGTGTGTGTGTGTGTGTGTGTATGTACGTGCGTATGTTTGCATGTCATGTGTTATGTATATGCATATGTGAATACATGCATGTGTGTATGTTTATGTATATCTATGCAAATGTACACATGTGTGTATGTGGGTTTTTTTTCTATTTTTCTTATACCACGGGCATCATCCCCTTTCTCATGAAAACTAGTCTCTTTGTTTAGATGTGTTCTGGGAAGATCATGTGATTTAGATAAGTGTCTCCAAAGGCCCACATGTTAAATGCTTGGTCTCCAGTGTAATAGGTCTTTCTTTGGACCATTTGCTCCAGAAAAATGACATGGAGACTTGTTATTAAATGCAAAAGCTTGGCTTTAGCTTAGGCTTGTTCCCAACTAGTTCTTACAACTTAAATTACCCTGTTTATATTAACCTATGCTCTGTCACATGGCATGTTACCTCTTCTCTGTACTTTACATCTCACTTCCTCCGTGTCTGGTGGTGAATCCCTGCTTTTCTGACTCTTCTCCTGAGTTCCCCTCTCTCCCCTGAAGCCCCTCCAACCACTCTTGCCTAGCTATTGGCCAGTCAACTCTTTACTAAACCAATCAGAAGTGCCTTAGACAGGTGAGGTAAAACAGAGACATCTTCACACGGTGCGTTCAAATATCCCGCAACACACCAGACGCTGGCATTAATGGGTGGTGCTGGAACCTATACAATGGCTAAGCTACTCAGAGTGTGTCCTACGGGGGACAATAGAGTCCTGGCACCTTACTTTGTCTTCCTGGATGCTGTAATGTGAGCAACCTCCACTGCTGGGCAATTCCACCAAGATACTCTGTCTCATCTATAGGCCCCCAATCAGCAGAGTCAACTGACCATGGGTAAAGCCTCTGAAATCAACCTTTCTTCTTTCTAAGTTCCTGATCATAGGGGCTTTATTAACATAATGGAAAGCTGAGTAACCTGGAAAATACAGCGTGCATGAGTTTTAAGTAAGGACCATTTTGTGGTTTAACGAAGGTATTTCAGTACAACATATTTCTTTATTATTATTTTTTTTTTGATTTTTTGAGACAGGGTTTCTCCATAGCTTTTGGTTCCTGTCCTGGAACTAGCTCTTGTAGACCAGGCTGGCCTCAAACTCACAGAGATCTACCTGCCTCTGCCTCCCGAGTGCTGGGATTAAAGGCGTGCGCCACCACCGCCCGGCAGTACAACATATTTCTAATTTTAAATTTCAAAAAAGAAAAGGGATCTGAAATTAGCCTGGTATTAGTGGTGTCTGCAAAGCAGTCAGTCCACTTTATGGTTTGGGGTTAGCTCAAGGCTCTAACTTCCAGGGAAAACTGCTAGACATCAGCGGGGTGTTCTAGGGGAGTACTGTGTCACGGAGGCCGATTAGTAACGGGCAGTGCTGCAAGTATCGTGTGAGCCTTGCCCTTCCTCCTCAGTCTGCACAAATCAAAACTTCATCGCTTGGGCTGGGAGGAAACACCATAGCTGAGAATGGGCAGAGAGGGTTAAACATGGTGGCTCTGTTGCTAGAGTAAGTGTTCAACAGATGGCAAGGTTAAACATTCTGGAAGGTTTGAGGTCCAAAAGACTGATGGAGGTAGCCTCCATCTTGGAGACAGCAGCAGAGTTCAATCAAATGGTTATTGATGAAATTGATGAAAGTGTTTCAGAGCTGCTTCTCTGCCCTTTAGGTAAAGCTCACCTTTCTGAAGGTGGGGTGTGGTGCACTTTGATCTTACTGACTTCCTGCCTTGTTTTTTTTTATCATCTTTACACATCTCTAATGCCCTGGGTCATGTCACATCACACTTCCCAAGGTGTATCCTCAGGGTTGGCCTTCCTTCTTTCCTTCCTTCCTTCCTTCCTTCCTTCCTTCCTTCCTTCCTTCCTTCCTTCCTTCCTTCCTTCCTCCCTCCCTCCCTTCCTTTCCTCCCTCCTTTTGTTCCCTTCCTCCCTTGCTCCTTCTTCCCTTTCTTTCTTTTTGAGACTGAGTTTCATGTAACCCAGACAGGTGCCGTCCTCCCATCTCCACCTCTCCGGTGCCACCATATCCAGCCTACATAGTGCAGGCTATGGAACCCAAGTCCTCATACACACTAGGTGAGCAAGTGACCAAACTGAACTATAACATTTGCCGTCCCTGTGTTCAGTGTTTAAAACGAAGCGCTATGGTGACAAAAAGACAGTGTTCTCCTGTATATGGATCATGAATTCCTCAGGATAAACAAAAAGCGGTGATAAATTAACTTCACTCAAGAACTATGGATACAAGTGGCCTGATGCTTATTCCAAGCCCTATAGAATTGTAACAATAAAGGACATTACTGTCTTTTTATTGATACAATGGGGACTTTACAAGGTACTAGATTAAGCTATTCTCTCTCTGACACACACACACAAGTGTGTGTGTATGTGTGTGTGTATATGTGTATAATAAAGTACATGTATGCAAAACATGTATGTTTTTGTGATAGTGTTTCTCCTTGAACCCAGAACTCATCCATCAGTTAGTTGAATGGCCAGCAAGTCCCAGTATCCATTTGTCTCCTGATGTGGGAGTGTCATATATCAATCTGTTGATTTCATTGGTTAAGCAATAAAGAAACTGCTTGGCCCTGATAGGTTAAAACATATGTGAAAGGAGTAAACAGAACAGAATGCTGGGAGGAAGAGGAAGTGAGCTCAGACTCAACAGCTCTGCTCTCTGGAGCAGAGACGCCATGTTCCCATCTCCTGGGCAGAACGGGGATAGCTCTGCTCTCTGAGGCACACGCGATGAAGCTCTGACCCAGGATGGACATAGGCTAGAATCTCCCTGGTAAGCCACCTCATGGGCTACACAGATGATTAGAAATGGGCTAGTTCAGGTGCGAGTTAGTCTAGAAGAGGCTAGATAGAAACGGGCCAAGCAATGTTTAAAAGAATACGGTTTGTGTGTTGTTATTTCGGAGCATAAGCTAGCCAGGCGGCCAGGGTGCTGGGGACGCAGCCCCGCTGCTCCTATTTCAACAGTCTCCACCTCACGACAGTGAGATTATGTGTGTGTGCCACCATGCCTGGTGATTTTTCTGGGTTCTTGGGGCCAAAAAAAAAAAAAAA
>NC_022012.1:87666933-87671895 GCF_000317375.1 Microtus ochrogaster
TGTTGTTATTTCGGAGCATAAGCTAGCCAGGTGGTCAGGGTGCTGGGGACACAGCCCCGCCGCTCCTATTTCAACAGTCTCCACCTCATGACAGTGAGATTATGTGTGTGTCCCACCATGCCTGGTGATTTTTCTGGGTTCTCGGGTCCAAAAAAAAGAAACAACAACAACACCTCATCTCATAAAGTCAGTACCTTGTCCAATGAGCTGTTCATCCATTTTATTCACAGAATATAATGAGGTTATGTTTCTGCCTTCGTGTGTCAATTAGTCATATATCTGGCACACAGTAATCAAATGATGGTCATAGTGTTCATCTAAGGGACAGACTTAAGTCCTCCAAATGATGTTGTTCTTAGGGACAAACAGAAATTCACAATATCCTCCCTTGTTATATTTCTGTAATGTTCCTGTATGTGTCTTTTATAGGTGCACATACGTGTGTGTGTGTGTGTGTATGTGTGTGTATGCTCACATATGTGCCCTCACTGTGAAACATGAACTAGGCCATGCAGAAGATGAGTGTGCCCCAAACTTTCCCTTATAATGTGCTTTCTCTTCTACCTTCTTTGGGGATCTGACCATGGGGTTCAAGTGTCAGTTAGGCACAACTGAGGCCTTTGAGCACATCTGTTCAAAACTGTGCTTGGAGAGTGGAAAACACTGAGAGCAGTGTGTAATGAGATAAAGCACTCGGTGATGAATTAAAGGATGATTTACAGCCCTCGTTATAGCCATCTGTGTTAGCTTCCTATTACAAATTAAAATATCCATCTTGATACACATTTAATTTCTTCCAAAGCACCTGTTCTAAAAGGAAATGTACTTTTTACATCATTGAGATGGCAACATTTGGAAAATATTTCGCTTTATTGAAAATTCAGTTACGTTCCAGGATAAATGTTCTCACATGTCATGGGGGAAGGGGAATCAGTTCCTGGGTAACAGAGTCATCCACTATTTTCTTCACCCTGGCTGTCCTGGAACTCACTCTGTAGACCAGGCTGGCCGCAGACTCACAGAGATCCGCTTGCCTCTGTCTTCTGAGTGCTGGGATTAAAGGCATGCACCACCATTACCCAGCCAGAATCATTTCTGAGTCATCAGTGAGTGCCTTTAGCTTTATTTTTCACTCACTAAAAAAAAAAAATCACCCTTGAAGTGGAAATGCAGTCAGTTAACAGCTGTTGATTGGTGCGCATCTTGGGGGTGGGGTAAGCCATCCACAGAAACGGAAGCAATCGCCCTTGTGACTTGGATTCACCGTTTATTTGGGAGCTTCAATTTCTTCCATGCCAGATGACAGCCACTTTATAAAATATCCTACTTGAAGAAGCATGGATGTTGGCTCAGTCAGTGAAGGGCTTGCTGCACAGCTGTTGGGACCTGAGTTCTGATTCCATTGCTGGGCACCTGGACTCCCTGTCCAGGGGAGACAGACAGGTGGACTCGTGAGCTCAATAACTTAACCCAACCTGTGAGCTCCAGGCTCAGTGAGAAACCACCCCTCAAACAATGAGCGGAGAGATCAATCAAGGGAGACACCTGACATGAGCTATATACATGCCCATACACTGCACATGTGCATCCACCTGCACATGTGTAGACACACAAAATATTCTACTTGTTTGGTTGCGCAATACACTGGTAATTTGACTGGTTTTGCCACTGACCCAAGCGTGAATTAATGCTACGTGTATCTTCAGACTAAATAAAGAGAAGTCCGCCGTACAATTGCCGTATCTTCTAGGCGCTATTTCCACAACTTGGTAACAGAGAAACTACCAACAATTCCTTTAAATAAGACAATTTGTGAGCCCTGCCACAGAAGTGGAAAGATTTCCCCTCCTTTGTTGTTTCCCTTTAGACAGCCCCATAAAACAAAAGGGACGCCAGAAACCTTTGGATGCTTCCTGTCTGCCTGAAAAGGACTGCTTAATTGAATCAGTGACCTTCTTCCCTTTTCCGTTCAAAGATTACCTTTGCCCCCTAAATGGGGCACCAGGGGAAAGATTTATGCCTTGGAGAATTAGAGTTGCCTGTCTCCGTGTGTTATATACCTTCCTTGGAGTACATTAAAAAACCATGAGATGCAAAACAACCAGGGCTTGGACTTTATTATCTTTCAAACAGGGGTTCTTTGAAGGCATGATAGCCGATTCAACTGTGAGGAGCAGGAGGACCTACATTTAAATAAATTTCCAAGCATCCTAAGATTCTCACTTGTCCAACCTATGGTGTGAGTGGAGCCGGCTTCTATGAACTCACTGCCTACTGCTTTCAAATGCTTATTACCTCTGTGCTGTCTTGTACTGTGGCCCCCACCCTGCCCTGTACGCCCTCCTCCTCCAGGGCAAGAGAACCTAGAGAGGACAGGGCACTTGGCTTCTGGGAGAGGAACACAGATAGATATGCTATGATAGAGATTTCTGAGTACCACGGGGATGTGTGGAGGAAAATACAGAGATGACAAGAGTCATAAAAACCTACGGTGGTTTTCTTAAGTAGGAGGAGAGGCCGTGAAGGATTTCTCAGACAGGCGGTAATGTCAGGTTTCAGGTTTAGAAACATAATTGTTAATTCAGTCATAGGAATATATGTGTTCATTCAGACTAACATCCCTTCCCCCCCTTTCCTTTTTCCAGCTTCTCCTTCCAAACATCCCTCCAGTTTCTCCTCCTCTCCCCTTCTCCTCTCCTTCTCTCTCCTCCCCTCTGTCTCCTCTCCTCTTCTCTCTCTCCCTTTATTTCTCTTTCATCTTTGAGACAGAATCTCACTACACAGCCCAAGCTGACCTTGAACTCACTATGTACCCCAGGCTGATCTCATACTTGCAGCAATCCTCCTGCTTCAGCCTCCTAAGGGCTGGGACTATAAGCATGGACCCCAGCTCACTTTGCCTCCTTTCATGTCGTTTAGCATTTTTGCAATTTCATCTCAGCTGTGGAGACCACAGGTCAATGAGAACTGTCTTCCTTGATCAGCTGCTCTCCACCTGACTGTTTTACATTATATCCATCCATCGATCGATCGATCGATCGATCCATCCATCCATCCATCCATCCTCCATCTATCCATCCTCCATCCATCCATCCATCCTCCATCTATCCATCCTCCATCCATCCATCATCCATCCATCCATCAATCCATCCTCCATCCATCCATTCATCCATCCTCCATCCATTCATCATCCATCCATCCATTCATCCATCCTCCATCCATCCATCCATACCTCATCCATCCATCCACCCATCCATCCCTCTCTCATCCATCCTCCATCCTCCATCCATCCATCCATCCATCATCCATCCATCCATCCCCCATCCATCCATCCCTCATCCATCCATCCATCCATCCATCCTCCATCCATCCATCCTCCATCCTCCATCTTCCATCCATCTATCCATCCCTCATCCATCCATCCATCCATCCCTCCCCCATCCATCCATCCATCCTCCATCCATCCATCCATCCATCATCCATCCATTCATCCCTCATCCATCCATCCACCCATCCATCCTCCATCCACCCATCCATCCATCCATCCTCCATCCATCCATCCCTCATCCATCCATCCATCCATCCATCTATCCTCCATCCATCCATCCATCCATCCCCCATCCATCCATCCATCCATCCATCCATCCATCCATCTATCCTCCATCCTCCATCCATCCATCCATCCATCCATCATCCATCCATCCCTCCCTCATCCATCCATCCATCCATCCATCCATCCATCCATCCATCCATCCGCTTGTTTATTGTGTGCTTGAGCATACATACATGGAGGTCAGAGGACTTCTGGTGAGAGCCATTTTCTCCTTTCACCACGTAGAGCTGGGGTTTAACCTCAGACCGACAGGGTCGGCAGGTTGGGATGAGACCTACAGAACCCACTGCCATCCCCTCCTGACCATTGTAGTTGAATCTGGAAGCCACTATCTGCCTCAAGCCTTTCTGTTTTCTCTTGAAGGAGGGAGGAGGGGGTTTCTGTGTAAATTAGAAAAATTACATTTCAGAATGCCTGCCGGAGAAACGTGGGGTGACTACGAGTAGCGTACAGCCCCCAGTGGAGGCTGAAGTGGGATGGGTGTGTGGAGAAATTGATCTCGGGGCAGAAGCACAGGGAACGGGATGGTCTACACTGGGTGTCTGGGGAGGGCTCATCGAATTAGGTAGATAAACGGATCAGCATTGAATTTGCATTGACCTGTATTTTCCCCTGAAATTAATTTATCTTAAAAATTAAATCTAGTGCAACAGCTCTCTATTAGTTCTTTTCTCATAAAAGGAGGAAGAGAGGACAAGAAATCCATGTACGTGATTTTGTGAATGATAAATAAAACTCTCTGATAAGCCCAAGTTCTGGGCTCTTTTCAGTGGCTCCTTGGGTTCTGCAAACCTCCCAAAGAAGGAAGGACAGAGACAGGGGGACGGGGATGAGTGGGAGGAAGCAGGGATCTGGAGAGAGACTCAGAGTTTGGTGTTGGCCCACAATTATTATTAAGAACTCCAGGGGTGGATGGATAGCCAAGTATGATGACTGATGTCGATCCCCAGAAGCTACATGGTGGAAGGACAGGGCCAAGTATGAAAAATTGTCCTCTGACCCCCCACATGGGTGCTCTGATGTGTACATGTACACACATATATATGCAGGCACGTACACCTGAATAAATTAATGTAATATTTTTTCAAAATGTCACTGTTCTAGGCTATGAAGACAGCTCATTAGTAAAGTACCTGTCTTGAAAGCATGAGGACCTGATTTCATACCCAGAATTCATATAAAAGAAGCCAGAGGTAGTGATATGCACTAATTCCTCTGCTGGGGAGGCAGACATGGGCTGGATGGATGCCTGGGGCTCACTGGCCAGCCACCTAGCCGAATCTTGGAACTCCAGGCCAGTGGGAGCCCTGCTGAGGATAGCAATGTAGAGAGTATCTTAGGATGATGCC
>NC_022012.1:87672040-87688738 GCF_000317375.1 Microtus ochrogaster
ATGTTCATTTTTGTGGAAATCCTCCTGGGTCCTGGCCAGTTAAACTGGTGGCTATAATTTGCAACAGTGAGTGAGAGCCTTCAGCTGCAGAAAGCAGGCCTGATGTCTGACAGACAATGCTATCTCATGTGCAATGGACATGCATTTCTAGGTGACTTCACAGAGCCTGTGTGTCTTCCCAGGACCACGGACTTTTCCTAATGGAGCTTCCCTGCTCATGTCCAACTGCACTAAAGTATTAGACATGTTCTTGATAGGAAGAGTTGAAATGTAGTGAAAACATCCAGATGTCATGTGACATCCAGATGCAGTGTTGTTGTAGGAGACTGCCAGTTCATTTCCAGCTGCCCTAAACTCAAAATAACCACACAGATACTGTATTGATTAAATCACTGTTTGGCCTATTAACTCTAGCTTCTTATTGGCTAACTTTTACTTCTTGATTTAACCCATTTCTATTAATCTATTTATTGCCACTAGGCTGTGGCTTACTGGGCACAGTTCCGACATCTATCTCTGGTAGGGCTACATGGCTTCTCTCTGATTCCGCCTCCTTTCTCCTAGCATTCAGTTTAGTTTTCCCATCTAGCTCTGTTCTGCCCTGCTATAGACCCACAAAGCAGTTTCTTTATTAATCAATGGTAATCACAGCATATAGAGGGGAATCCCACATCATGGTGGTGTGACATCCAGATGTGTTGTGACATCCAGATGTGGTGTGACATTCAGATGTGGTGTGCCATCCAGACGTGGTATGGCCTTTGAGGGAGTCAAGGTCTTTCTAAATGGGTGCTACTGGCTTTGAGTCTGAAGGCCTGGTGAGATCTGTGGCCCTGTAAGGGAGAGCTTAACCATTTTGGTTACCCTGGAGACAGGGCTTGCTGTGCTTTGAACTTTGAGTCTGGCATCCAGTGAGGCATGTCGTCACTCCGACTGACCTTTTCCAGACAAGGCGTGAAAGCACTGAAAGAGAGCAAAGGACCTGGTTTTTGATCAGTTTGTGTGACCATGAGTGAAAATCATCAGTTGGTATTTACCCAGCGAGAGATCTCAGAATGTGGGCCGCTTACCTCTTCTACAGTAACAGAAGAAAGTCATCGACCAAGACACTTTTCAAACACATTGGTTGAAGTATCAAAGAGGCGGGGCATAGAATAGTAGACGAAGCTCAGCTGCAGGCCTCAGCTGCTGTCTGATGACATCCCAAGTCCTCTGGTTCCTAGAAACCAGCAGTCTGTCTGTACTCTCCGAAGGATTTCCCTGATGGGTCCAAAGATGCTAGGTCACATACAGAGGAAATGGCACTGGGGATGGAGCTAAAGATGGCCCAAGACAACTTGTTTCTAGACTTGCAGCACTTCAGTGACTCCGCACCATTGACGCTCTAATCAGTCCATCAGCTTTTGCGGTCATAGCTTCTTTCCAGAAAGTCTTGTTCACACCAGCCTCTGGAGAGGAGCTCATCAGGGGAGCACAGTGCATTTGCATACCCCAGGCTGTGCTCAGAAGGTTTTACTTATGAATCAAATTCAGAGAATTTTGGCTCTAACCACAGGGAGCTGTAATCTCATTTTGTCTTGATTTTCTAAACTCCAGAAAAAGTTGAGTCGGAACTGTGTGGGAGACTTCATTGGGCAGAGGGTTCCTCTGGACATAAAACCAAAATTGCATTAGGCTGTCTTTTGAACAACTGCTTTTAGATTGGCAGGCATTAGGCCATGTTTCTTCTCATAATGTATTTCTCTTGAGCTGGAGAAATGGCACAGTGGTTAAGAGCACGTACTGTTTGTTCTTTCAGAGATCCTGAGTTCAGTTCCTGATACCTACATTGGGGTGGGTCACAACCACATGTAACTCCAGCCCCAGAAGATCTGTTTCCCCATTCTGGCCTCTGTGGGTACCCCCACACAATTGTCATGTACTCACACAGACAATTTATTTTTAAAAAGATATCTTTCTTGCCCCGTGATTAAAAAATACACTTTGAAATATAACGATTTGAAGTGGCTGGAGAGATGACTTAGGGATTAAGAGTTCATCCTACTGGTACAGAGACCTGGGTTTGGTCCCCAACACCCACATGACACACTACAACTCTAACTCCAATTCCAGAGGGTCGAGTGCCCTCTTCTGGCCTCCTCAGGCATTGCATGCACACAATGCACATACACTCATGCAGTCAAAATATCCATATACATAAAATAAAATTTAAAAGTCTGAAAGATTTTAAAAGACCTTAGAACACAAAGAGAGGAACTCCATTTTGTCATTTAACCTTAGAATCCATGGATGTGTTTCCACTAACCTGAATTTTATATCCAAAATAGGAGAGAGAAAGAAGAGAAGGTAAGAGGAATATGGGGGTGGGCAACATGGAGTAGCAGAGGCAACGAGCAAGGAGAAGGTCAAAGCTGAACAACCCATAGAGTGGAACAGAACCCCATGTAAGGAGGAAGATCAGCTGCCTTGGGATCCTAGCACTGTCCCAGACTCTAGTCGGGCAAGTTCAACTTCTGGCTCTAAGTTCCACCAAAGATCTCTTGCCTACAATGGAGTCTGCCACAGCCCTGCACTAGTGTGAACAGGTGTCTATCTCTTATAACTGGGTGCATAGGGTTCTAAGTGGATTTTTCCATCCACAAACTCTACTGCATAGAAGTTCCCCCTCCACGAGCTACAAAACACACTCATTTCTCTTAGAGGTCTCTTAAACACAAATGGTTAAAATCATTATCCAGAGACACCCCACTTTCTTCTGCCCACAGCATGTGAGGCATTGATATATTCTATGTGCTGCTCACATGCAGTCCTTGGGCTAGCCCACACCACTGGTAAGGAGAGATTTATTCTGGATTCCTCTATTGGGAAGGTTTGAGTGTGTCATGGCAGGTGAGGCATGGGGGTGGGAGTTTGCTCCTGCAGCTTGTCTATATAACTGTGGACCAGAAGCAGAGAAAACGGACCACAGTGGGTGCACACCCACTCACCCCACCAACACCCACACTCTCTGTGTTCATGTGTTGAGGGCATGGACTGTTCTCTGCCTTCCCGGCCTCACTCTGGACTTTGTGTTTTGTGAAGAATAATTTCTTTCCATTCCAAACATCCCCTCCTGGAGGGAGATGGGAAGCTCATGAGTGCCAGGGAGTGCAATACAGGATGCTGTCCACCAGACCACACCCTAAGGCTAGACAAGCAGCAACATCCCCAGGAAGAAGATGCTCTGACCTTCGGGGAACTCTAGGGATGCAGTTTTTGGTGCCTGTGTTGGGCTTTTGATGATGCAGCAAGCCGTCTTTCAGTCATCTGCATTCCTGTAAGTAAGGCCAGTAAACTCTCTAGTTCTCCAAGCCAGACGTGGGTAGAATTGTTTCTTTGGTCTGCCAACCATAACTTATCCATCTAGGATGAGCAGACATTTCTTCTAGTCTCCCCAGAAAACTTACACGCATTCCCTTAAAAACAACTGCCAATCAATGCCTGGTGAGATGTGGAGCAAAACCATCTGTACTCTGCCAGCTCTCTGGTGGGGAAACCCAGAAATGTACACCATCCACGAGCTTGCAGAATCCCGGGGGGATTAGGTGCGGCCCACTAGGGCAAGCAAGACTTGGCAGCCTTCCCTCCTCCATCTCACCCATCTTCATTCTTGCTGGTGTATGTGGATATCAGTTTTCTGGTGGAAGATTTGTGCTTACAGAAAAAAATGCATCTATTTTTTTTTCTCTTTGCAGAGTGGGTAACATCTGGGAGGGTGGGGGAAAGTCCTAAATGCATCCGGCCATGGACTTGTAGCCAAGGCTCGAATCTCCTTGTCATCCCTCAGCAACAGCCTTCACAGTGTTCCAGGGGCGGTTGCTCCATCCTCACCTTCATCAGGCTGGGTCTGTTTGACCAGTTTTCTACCGTGTTTGTCTGCATTCATAGCCAGATCAGTGGGAGGCCCAGCAGGGGCATAAGGTGAGAATTTACAAACACACAGTATTGTTAAGGGCCTCGGCAGGGACTGTACAGGGATAGTACACTGGCTAAGAGTGTGGGGGCTTGGGTTGAGGGTCCATATCTACACCTGTGGGCAGGAAAGCAATGCTTACAGGAAGTTTGAAGACACAGGGGACTGCAGGCAGCACCAGAGGAGCTGAAGTCTCTGATCGGTAGGTACAGCCAGATGGGAAGCTGGGAGGAACACTCAAACTTCCTCTCCTTGCCCCTCTCTGCTGACCACTGCGCTTCCCATCATGGGATCCTATTGGAAACCAGAGGGCAAGGATCCCACTGGCATCATCCACTCACATCAACCTCCTGGGCACAGGAGGATGACAAATGTGGGCAATACTCCTCCATGCTTTTCCAGGAATAGACTGTCTTCTACAAGTCTGTACAATGAAGACAGGACATGAATTGTATATGCACTTAAATTTATCAGGGTATTTAGTGAGTGATGGAGAGATGGATAAGTTGGTAAAGTGCTGGTCTTGCAGGCTTGAGATCCTAGTTTAAATCTCCAGTGCCATGTATAAAAGCCAGGGAATGATGGTGCATGCCTCTAACCCCAGTATGGAGAAGTGGGGACAGGAGGATCCCTGCTACTCACTGATCAGCCTTCCTGTTTAGAGAGCCCCAAGTCACTGAGAGATCCTGCCTTCAAAAATATAATAAATGGTGCCTAAGGAATGACACCTGAGATTGTCTTATGGTCTCTGTGTGCTCATGTTTACACACACACACACACACACACACACACACACACACACACTACCACACACAAACACACACATACACCTTTGTACAGTCTGTAACAAAATGCCTGGCACAAAATAATGAATGGAGTACGGATTTAGTTGGCCCTTCTTACTTAAGTTTATTGGAGAGTTCGCCATTTTCATGTGAAGGGTTTTGAGAGCCATGCAAGATGACGATTCCCCTTTAAGATGAGACAGAGGTTTATTAGCCACAACTCAACTTTGCAGACTCACATGAACCCAGAAGCCCCAGCTCCGAATCCAGGGCCCCGGAATATTCCTGGGATAGGATGTATCAATTGTTATCTTCATCTGTTCCCAGGGATGATGATATAGAGATGATTGCTCAGTGTCTCCCTCCCATAGGCCATCCCTCCCAATACTCCCAACAGCCTTGGAAGAGGAAGCTTGTTTTGCAGATGGAAGACTGTAAGCTCAGGGAGAAAAAGCAATTCTTTCAAGTTCAAATAGTGAAGTGTAAGAGAGTCAAGCATGGCTGTGTGAAGGTGTGCACATGTGTGCATGTGTATGTGTGTGCACGCACACGTATGCGTGCGTGCATGTGTGTGTGTGTGTGATGTGCATCTAGAGTCTCCTGCCTCCTTAGTTTTTGAAACAGGTTCGTATGTAGTTCAATTGTCCTTGAACTTTCTATGTAGCTGAGGATGACTTTGAACTCCTGATCCTCCTGCTTCACCTCCCAAGTGCTAAGGTACCTGTGTATGCACCAGTATGCCCAGCAAGCATGTCCCTGTCTTATTCTGCTGCAGTAGCTCCCAGAACCAACAGCAGAGGGTCTCTGGCCCAGGGATGAATGTGTTGTGTGATCCAGTGAATCTCTTGGCTGTCTTGGGTGTCAGGATTCTCCACCTCTTATGTGGGCCATGGTTTACTTTCAGAAGAGGTGGAAGAACTAAGCCAGGCTTGGCACATGTCTGTAATCCCAGCACTTGGGAGACTGGGGAAGGAATAGTGTAGTGAGTTGGAGGCTGGTCTGGGCTACAGAGTGAGTATCAGATGAACCAAGGCTACACAGTAAGGCTATGTATCTAAAAAGAATAACAAAAATCTCCAAACTAGCAAGCAAGCAAACAACAGCAACAAAAAGACTAAGTAAGGTGTGGGGGGGGATGCAAGGATCTAGACTCCTAAAGACTCCTTCCTTTGACAGAATTCATCTGGCCATTTGGCTTTCTGCTCTGGTGTCTGCTTATTTAAACCTCCCCATGTCTTGCATATATGTCTAGGGAATTTCCTTCAACATTCAAAGTAGACAATCTACACTCTTGGGAATCCTTTACCTCTTGAGTATTTCACTCTTTTTATAGCTCCATGTCTAAACCAAGGCATGAAACAGAACATAGCATAGAAAATCTGCAGTGTTTGGAGCCCCGGTGTTCCAGTGCAGATGACAGCAAAGGAAACATGAACCAGAGATATAACAACACACAGAAGGATGACGCATTGTGTTCAGATGCTAGACCAAGGTTGGCGCTAGGTACGTCTGCATCTGTGCTTCACATGCACTGGTTTTTAACTCAGGGGAAATGATTTCATCTCCTCTCTGGTTCTTCAGCTACAAATTGGAGCTACCAGTTCTTCCCAGGGTCACTGTGAGGGTTACAGTTGATATGAGGGAGGGGTGTAAGTGATAAATGGCAGCTTGAGCACTTACCAATCTGCCTAGATGCCAGTGAGAAACCAGCACTGTCTCTCAGTGTCTGCGTGTGTGAACAATGATAACGAACTCGTAGTGTATACTAACAGGGCACTCAGGGCTATAGTATCAGACTTGCTAAGACCACCTGAGACAGCACAGATTGCTTTGTTGGAGTCAGAGTTTAGCCCTAGAGACCACAGAACACCCCCCCCCACCAGGATGCTATTCCTGAGGACCCTATCTTTCTGGTCCCTTGGCAGGGGTCAGGAGACTTGAAATGTAATGAGGATAAGATAAGGTCATTAGAGTGGAGCCCTTGTGGCTGAAGCCTAGTGTCTCTGTGAGCAAAGAGAGATGTTGTACCAGATAGACCAATCCATTCCTTGCCTCTAACTTGAGGTGCTTAGAGACTCTGCCTGCATGAAGGCTGTAACCATGAGAGGCTCCTGAACCTACACCTTCAGCACTGTGAGCCCAAACAGACATCTGTTCTTCTTTTTTAAGATTCATTTTTGCTCTATGTATATAGTGTTTGGCTGTGTGTGTGTGAGTGTGTATGTGCACCATGTGCATGCAGTATTGGCAAAGGCCAGAAGAGGTCACCAGATTGATTGCAGAAACTGAAGTTACAGTTGGTTACTAGCTGCCACATGGTTGCTGGGAACTGAACCCAGGTTCTGTGGAAGAGCAGCCAGTACTTGCAACTGCTGATCCATCTCTTCACCCCAGTGGAATCCTCTTTTAAAGAAGGCTCCTGCCCCAGGAATCAGTCACTTGTTTTGACACATAGGAATTCTGGTGCAGAAACTAGTTAAAGGGCTGTACAGAGTTACTTACTAGTATTCAGGGGGCAAAGAGAGACCATCTCAAAAGAAAAAGACCCAAAACTTGTCTAGAAATAAGAGCAGGGGGTACTGCAGAGAAAAAGAAGGAAGGGGAATGGTTAAGCATTAGATAAATTCCACTTTCAAGCTTTTTTTGTGTCTCCCCTCAGTCCTTACTCAGTGTCAACAGAGCCTTGATTCATCCTTTTCAGAAAATCTGCCAACAAATTAATGTGCCCTTCAAGCCCTGCCTCTATTGGCTAAGCCTTACCTGCTGCCATCCCTGAATGGTCAGCTGGATTGTCTATCCCTATTCCAGGATGTTGGAGTTGGGATAGGAAGTTTCTTGTGAGCCTTCTAAAATGAAAGCTTGGAGACTCAGGAGGTTTTAATCAACCATGTGCATAAATGGAGAGGGTATAGGTGCGGGGAGAGAATGGGAGAGAAGAAGAGGGATGCCCACAAATAGAAGAATGGATAAGCAATACATCAAAGGGTGTGCAAATGAACAAGGGTAGTACTCAGCCTTGGGAAGAAGGAAGTTTAGCACATACATCCACATGGATGAACTTGGAAGGTAATGGGCTAAGTGAAATAAGCCAGTCACAGAAAGAACATAATGGATCTGTATGATTCCTCTTCTGTGAGATCTGTGTACGTGTAAGCATGCATACACATGTCAGATTGCTTCCTCAATTGTTCTCCACCTTTTTTTTTTTTTGAGGCGGGGCCTCTCACTGAATACAGAGTTCATGGAATCAGCGAGGCTGGTTGGCCAATGAGTTTATGGGTCTGCTCCCCGGCAGATCCCCACCCTCTTTCACTCCCCAGCACTGGGGTTATAGACATTATTTCTGCACCTGGTGTGTATGTGGTGCTGGGGATCCGAACTCACACTCTCGTTCTTGCTTGACAGGTGACAACTGAACTGGCCCACCAGCCCCCAATACTATAGAGTGACAGAAAGTAAAGGAGCAGTTTGAGGACTGGGATATGAGAGGGGCTGAGAGGAGTTGTCTCCCGCCCACTGTTTCTCAGCTTCATTTCTGTAACATGTAAAGAGTTCTGGAGACTGATTGTAAATCAGCACAAAAATACTTAATGCAACCGAGCTATGCTTTAAAGGGGTCTGTTTTGTGCTGTGCATATTTTACTGTAATTCATTTTTGAAAAGGGAACAAATTAATCAAACAAAGGGCATTGTATCAGCTACAGTGTTAGTGTCCCATAGTCCGCATGAGCTGCACTGTTTCAAAGATATGGAATACGTATTTTTGTGACCTTTGTGTTCTCTAGAAGCCTCAGAGAAGGGAGCAGAGAGAGGAGGGACTTCAAGATCCTTAAGCAGGATGCTGTTTGTGTCACGGCCATTTTTCTGTTAGACGAACCTGTTTGAATTGGATGGATTTGCAGGTCTTATGTTCCCATCTTTTTCTCCCATCCTATATCACCCAGCTTTGAATTGGCAGGTTATATTACAGCCACAGGGTTCTGTCTTCCCCTTTTTGTTTATTCAGTTGAATCTTATTCCATTTAAATCTTGTTCTCTCTCTCTCTCTCTCTCTCTCTCTCTCTCTCTCTCTCTCTCTCTCTCTCTCTCTCTCTCTCTCTCTCTCGTAAGGCTGATTTGGTTTCAGACTTTATGCCAAAAAAACTTTGCAGATCACTGTTTCTCGAGTGGCTTATGAAATTGGACTTGGCACCATTGCTCTCGCTTTGTGTGGCACTGTTTGGCACTGCACTGTCACTCAGATGACCACAGTGATGTCATTAAGTGGCCTGTGTGTGTTGTCGGGAGATGAATATTGCCCTTAGCAATAGAGTTCAGAACAGCCATGCAAACCTCAATGAGTACTGGTGTGGTTCCTATCTTGGGAGACACTGCTGGTCTGGTTGCTTATGATCCCTGCATTCATTTTTTTTCCTTTCTGTTGCTGTGACAAAAGACCCCAACAAAAGCAGCTGATGAGATAAAAGGAATTGGCTTGCGATTTCTGGGGGATGGAGTCCATCACGGTGGGGAAGTCATAGTGGTAGGAATGTTGGGCTGGTCTAGCATCAGAAAACAGAGAGAGATGACAAGAGGTAGAACCAGGCAGTAAACCCTCAAAGCCACCCCAGTGACACACTCCCCTCAGCAAGATTCCACACCTATCTGGGGACCAAGTATTCAAGCAAGTGAACCTTGAGGAGACATTCTGAACCACAGATAGTCCAAATCAGGTTAGAGATTCTTTTTACTATATACCCAAAGCCCTATTCTATCTAGAGTTTAAGGTTCTTCTCATCATTTTACAAAAAGAAACGCATCAAAGTTCTCCTAAGTCACAGGCTGGCTTGGTGACACACTGTCATGATGGAAACACAAAGCACCCATGCAAAACTATGATGCTACCCTTCTTGGATTGTTCAACAGAGGTGAATGAGAGTTTGCATGTCAAATGTTTAAAGATAATTTTTCTCTTTCCTATTGGAACCTATTTAGAAGGTGCCACTCCAATAATCAAATTTTAGAGACTTTAACACATTAATACATTAGCAGTAAAAACCATGTAATAGAAAACTCTGGTCTCCTGGATACAATCTCTTGTCAGGGTAGAGACGTAGCATTGCAGTTGGGCTGGGTCAAACAGTAGTCAAGTCACTTCAGGAAGGCAGGCTCCCCTGAGCCCTGCTAGAGCTAAGTGGGTACTTTTCAGGCCCTGCCAAGGTATGCCACTAAGCGAACACTTCTCTCACAGCAAAGTTGGTGCAAGAGATTTGTTAGGGAGGGAGGAGTGAAAGGCCATGTTAGAGAGGGGACATGAGAGCGGCAGGGAGGCAGAGAGACAGAGAGAATAGGGAAGAGAAGAGAGGAAGAAGAAAGACAAGAGACACAAGAGAGAAAAGAAGAGGCAAGAGAGGAGACAGAGGCAAGAGAGTGAGCTGTGCCTGGCAGGCACTTGTAAGAGGTGCACAATGTTGAAAAGCTGACAATGAAGACATCTGGTGACAGGCGATGATGTAACTGCCTTGGCGGCAGATGCAGGCTTCTGCCATGGCAGGAACTAACATTCCTACTTTTTGTTTATGATAAAAAAAAATAAGGTTGAGGAAATGGGAAGGGTTAACTGGTGAGGCAGGAACGGGGACTCTGCATTCTCTAGACTGCTTCCTGTTGACTGGGGTCATCAGCATCTTTGGGGGACCTAAGAAAGCAGGATGCTGATCAAGTCTTGGAATAACTGGATGTTTCACTTGCTATACAGGCTCTGTGGGACTCTCTGGAGCTAGGAAAGTGCAGGTTTCGTTGAAGCAGTCTGTGAGGTTGAACCACTTTGAAGCTGTCCAGGATGCGGATGTTGAGGGGACCTGGCAGGATGCTGTCAGAAAATAAAGTTAAGAAGTTTTAGAGTTTTTTCCCTTAGGTCCTTAGGTAATTGAGGGGATTCTTAAGACCAGAAAAAGGTGGGGGAGATCCACCCCCAGGAACAGGCAGTAGGTGAGGAAATTTATGTTACTGATTGATAGCACTTATCTGGAGTCCATTTGACCTTTGTGCGACTCCCTGGAGCTTACACAATTTTCCTGAGTTTACAAAAAGAAAAAAGTTTTAGACATACTAGCATTCCCACTGTTTGCAATCTGTACTGAAACTCACATTGTAGGGAAGGCAATAGACTCACCCCTTTGAGTCATAGGGGACTCAAAAATGATTCTGGTTACAGGCTTTAGAATTCTTTCCTCTACCCCGAAGACAGGACGTATATAGATTAGAAAGATATATTTAGCATGATGAGAAGCACTTTTAAATATATACTTAGAAAACAACCAAAGGGAATTTGAAATCTTGAGCTTGTTGACTATGATAATAGCAGTCAGACTTTACCAGCGCTAGGTTAATAGCTTATCAGTATTCTGCTGATCACTGTTAAGACGATGAACTTTTGGAGCCTTCATACAACAGTAAAATAGTGAGAGAAAGAAGCCCGAAATGTCTCATTCTTATGCACATTAAATCACGTTCTTTTTATCACTACTTAAGCTCTTTCATCCCCAGACCTTTATAACTTGCATTTCCACACCTCAAGCCACTTTCTTATCACAATGTAAGCTTCCACATCCTCAGACCTTTAAAACTTGCGTTTGTACACCATAAAACACCGTAGACCCTGAAACATTTTCTTAGATCCTCACAAAAAGCTTTCGCATCCTCACAAAAACTTGACATTTTTTTCTATCTAATCATTTGCCATGAGACCCAGGTGATCTGTTACTGAGGACAGTCATTGTACAGTGAATTCTTTAAATAAAGCGACAGTAAAAAGTTACATTGAAATCGGTGAGTTTACCTCTTTCTCCGAGTCTGGTAACAAGGTGAATTGTGTCTCCCTAGCAGTAGCCCTAGGAGGATGAGGTCTGTGGCCTGAATTTTATACACAGAAGAACTGAGAAGGCAGCCAAAGCCTTGGTTGCTGCTGTTAAGCTGACAAAGCTGTCACTAGCCTGTCGTCAATGCCTTCAGAGATCTGAGCAGGTTGGATTTCGCCTGAGTAAGCAGAAGCTCAGACCAAGCAGCTTCTGAATCTATTAAAAATGACAGGAACTTACTGGCTACTTAGACAGCTACCTCACGCATCTCCATGTTCTTTGGAGGCAGAAGTCTCAGGACAGTATGAGTCTCTGGCTGCCAGGCCCAGAAGAGCTGACAGACTTTCCTGTGGAGCAGGAACTTGGGGTGCGGGGAGAGACCAGCCTACCATGTCTTGGCAAAGAGGGCAGCCATCTCTCCTGTCTCCGGCTTGGACAGGGTCTTGACGGCAGTTGCTGTGAACAGCAGGCTTTTCCCCACTGTGGTCAGCTTTGCCACATTGAAAGCAAGCTCTAGGAAGAGGGTCTTCACTGCCCATCTATCTTCTATGGAGGAGATGGGGTGCTGCCAGGAACTGACATGCCTCTCTATCATGAAAAGCCGCTTTTATTGAATACTTTAAATGCCATGGTCTCAGATCTCTGAAGCATTTGAGGATCATCTATCTATTAGGTCTATCTGAATAGGCAAACTTTGCTTCTTTCTAGCTATTTATTTTAGGCTTAACTTTGAAAACATACACAGGGCTAAGTAAGGTGTATCCCTGCACTTAATAATGGTAGTCTTTAGCATGACTACAATGGAGGAATTTGATCATTTATGAGATGACTGACTATTAACCTGTGTCCCTTAACATTCCACAATAAATTAGCAGTTTTTATAAGATTAGGACTTTACATTTCATCCCTGTCTAAGGTGACTAGCATTTTAAATTATACTAACAGTTTGTGATTAATTAGTAGCTTTTTAAAATAAGAATAGGATTTTCCATTATACTTCATATCCCTGTTAGATTTAGCTTTAAAAACTAACAAATTTTGAATTGAAGCTCTTCTGGTATCAAAATAAAACTTTTTAATCATAGATGATAGGTTTAGTAAAGAAACCAAAGCAGCTGTTTCATGAGTGAAAATGAAACGGGTGCATTACAAACTCAAGGCAAGGAAAAGCAACCCAAATGCCCAGTCCTAAGAAAAGGACCCTCTCAAGGGACCAGATATTTCATTACATAATATTGCAGCTTTTGTATGACTTGGTTTATCCAAATAGCTAACGCTTAAAGTGAGCGAAGATAGAGTTAGACAAAGTTGCCATGAACCTGAGTAGACCTTAGGAATCTAGAAATTTAATTATCAGGTACCTTGTTTGTCAAACACATATTGCTATTTTTCTAAATTCTCTAGAAGTTTGGTGCTGAACACTTGGCAAAGACACAAGTACTTATATGTAAATCTCTAAGTCAGCTTTTGTTAATCTGAGTGGACCTTTATGACCTTAAATTTTTATCACTAGAGTATATTCAAAGCCAGAGCTGGATTGTATATATATAGTACTTTATAACAAATAACCTTACGCTTCTATCATCATACAAACATTGATACCAATCCAAAATCTTTAAGATTTGTTGTTTCCTTAGTCTAAAAGGAGATACAATGAACAGAGAGCTCATTAGGACTAAGAAGGGTCACATGCTATGCACTCTTTAACCTTAGGAAAGTTGGTTGCCAGCCACGTGGCTGTCTACATTCTAATGAGGTCACCAGTCAAGAAGGAGCAAAGACACATGGTTGCTATTTAAAACACATTTTCCTAAACAGGAGTTGAATCTAAGTTACATGTACATATACACAGAGTTGAATACAGATAACATTTACACACATATAGAGTTAAATCCAACTCACATATGTAAACACACATATATATACATATACATGTATATCTTAAACAAGAATTGAATCATACACACAGACATATATATGTGTATATATGTATAGTATTTTAATTACAAGTCTTTTGTTATAAGTTTAAAGCTAAATTTTGTTATACATTTTACAGATTTTAAACTATACCCAATGAGCAATTTACAAATCCTGAGATGAGCAGCATAATCATAAGATATCATTATTTTTTTGTGAGAGCAGAGTGCAAAGAAATCATAGAGATGAATGATTGTTGGGAGTGGGGAAGTGGAGCCTTAGAGGTGAGGGACTTTGGAAGTGTGGCTAAGCAAGTTTAGGTCTTAGATACTGGACGATCATTTGTTTGTGACAGTAGCAGTTGTTAACAAAGTTGGTGGAAATTTGGAATCAAGCCCACCAATTTTGGTCATTGATTTGTACTGAGGGCAGCCTGTTGTAATAAAGTCTGAGTCTATGGAGAAAGAGAGAGAGGGCCACAAAGTGGAATACTATGTGAGTGTGTTCTAGAAGTTCCAATGAGGAAGCTCAGTGTGAAAGTGAGTTGTAGGACTACAGGCAGAAGCTGAGAGATAGCATAGTGGGTCTATAGCTAGATGCAGGGTGAGAGATAGCATAGTAGGTGGTATTGGCCCATTAGTTCAGTCTTCTTATTAGCTCTTGTGGCTTATATTAACCCATTATTATTATCTATGCTAGCCACATAGCTGGGTACCTTTCTCAGCTGAGCAGGTCACAATGTTGCCTCTTCGGTGTTCTGGGCTGAACTGGGAGGAATGGGCTTCCTCATTTCCAGCATTCTCCTGTTCTCATCACCCCACCTCTACTTCCTGTCTGGTTGACCCGTCTATACTTCCTGCCTGGCCAATCAGCGTTTTATTAAAATACATGATTGACAGAATACAGACAATTCTCCTGCAACAGTGGGTCTACAGCTAGAGGCAAGGTGAGAGAGCATAGTGGGTCTACAGCTAGATGCAAGGTGAGATATAGCATAGTGGGCCTACAGGCTAGCTGCAAGGTGAGAGCACAGTGGGTCTACAGGCTAGATGCAAGGTGAGAGGTAGCATAGTGGATCTGCAGGCTAGATGCAGGTGAAGATAGCATAGTGGGTCTACAGGCTAGATGCAAGTGAGAGATAGCATAGTGGGTCTGTAGGCTAGCTGCAAGGTGAGAGCACAGTGGGTCTATAGGCTGGCTGCAAGGTGAGAGCACAGTGGGTCTACAGGCTAGATGCAGGTGAGAGATAGCATAGTGGGTCTGCAGGCTAGATGCAGGTGAGAGATAGCATAGTGGGTCTGCAGACTAGATGCAAGGTGAGAGATAGCATAGTGGGTCTGCAGGCTGGATGCAAGGTGAGAGATAGCATAGTGGGTCTGCAGGCTGTATGCAGGTGAGAGATAGCATAGTGGGTCTGCAGGCTGTATGCAGGTGAGAGATAGCATAGTGGGTCTGCAGGCTAGATGCAGGTGAGAGACAGCATAGTGGGTCTACAGCTAGATGCAAGCTGAGAGATAGCATAGTGGGTCTGCAGGCTGGAAGCAAGCTGAGAGAACACTAGGGAGGAGCAGAAGATGAGGGAAGTATCCATGTGGGTCAGCAGGTTACAAGAGCCAGAGCCACATGGAGAATACAGTGAGCTTGAGTTTAAGCTGTGGGTCTCCCGGGCTACTGGGAAAGAGGAGCGTGCAGGAGAGGAGATGCCCACGTGGGTATAGCAGGCTGCAGGGGACAGACAAGCACACATGTGTCTACATGGAAAGTAAAGCAGGAAGCATCAGACTCTATGGAATTAGATTCACAGACAAATGACCCATACACATCTTACTGTGGGTTATATCAGTGGATACTGCAGGGGAGAGCTGGTGTGTTCTGAGCAAGATGAAGCTGACCTCTTCGTGTCTGACTCTCATGTTGCAACAAACACAGAGACAGCATATTTCCGAAATTTAGAGAGGAAGAACAGACAGAAGCAAGCAGGCCTTGGAGCAAAGAAAAGGAGAGTGGAGAAATTTTTTTTGGTTCCCCAGCTGCCTGGTCCAAGGCAACTTATAAAAGAAAGCATTTGATTTGTCTTACAGTTTCAGGTTATAATCCATGATGGCAGAGCAAAGGGATGAACAGCTGGGAGCTCACTTCTTGACCCACAGCCCTAGGAGAGAGAGAGCGAGCACTGGGAATTGAACAAGTCCTTAGAGACCTCAAAGCTCACCCCAAGTGACACACCTAGTCCAACAAGGCCACGCTTCCTAATCCTTCCTAATCAGTTCCAACAATTGGGAGCAAGCATTCAAACATCTGAGTCTGTTGGAGCTGCTCTCAGCCAAGCCACCAAACTTGGTCGCTGTGAATTTCTACTGTATTTTGAATTCAGAGAATGTGATGCCTCTAGCTTCATTCTGTTGCCTGGAGTCACCTTGGTTACTTGGGGTTGTTTTTGGTTTCATGTGAATTTTAACATTTTCCTCCTAATTTTCTAAAGAATATTTTTGGCATTTAAACAGGATTTTTATGGAGTTTGCAGATTGCTTTGGGTAGTATGGAGATTTTAACAATATTAATTCTTCTCATCCATCAAAATGAAAATGCTTTTTCATTTCTTCACATGTTCTCTTCAATTTCTTTCTTTGGCATTTTATAATTTCTGTCGTAGAGATATTTAATTAAATCCATTCGTAGATATTTTATGTGTCTGCAGCTACTGTGGATGGGATTACTGTCTTTAATTCTTTTCAATAAGTTCATTATTGGTGTATAAAAATGCTACTATTTATATGCTAATTTTGAATCTCGACACTTTACGTATTTATCAGTTTCAACCATTTTTGGGGGGAGGATTTTTGTATATATAAAATCTTGTCATCTGAAAACAGCAATAATTCATTTAATCATTTTTAATTTGGAGGGCTTTATTTCTCCATTACTCAATTTCTCTGTCTAAGTGGTTTGGTGTGACTTGAGCAAGAGTGGAAAAGTAGATGTCATGACTTTGAAATGTCCCCTAGGCTGTTCTAAGTGTTCCAGTTTGTGGTGCTATTTTGAAGACCATGGAGCCTTTGGAAGATGGGGCCTGGCTGGCAAAGTTGGGAGATGTGGAAGTTACTCTCCACTGTGGAGTTAGCGGGCAGATCCACAGCGGGCCTGGGGGCTGAAGGTGTTTGCCTCTCCCTGCCTAGTTGGCTCCCTAGGCTGGCCACACCCACAC
>NC_022012.1:87689199-87696663 GCF_000317375.1 Microtus ochrogaster
AACTAACCTGGAGATCTCCAGTTAGGCCAGCCTGGCCAGCCCGAGAGCTTCTGGAATCTGCCTGACTCTGCACCCAGCTCTAGTGTTACAGGCATTCTGAGTCATGTGCTGCTGAGGATCCGAACTCAGGACCCTATGCTCGCTCAGCAAGCACTGCTAACCACCCTACTTCCCAGCCCCTGTCCTGAGTTTCTGTGCTACTCAGGGCTCCTGTCTGCCTTGCTGAGCTCCTGTGCTCTCTCTTAGTCTTTCTCCTCAGAATACAGCCATTCACTGCTGCTTTGGCTCTTGCCCCTGGAAGAGATGGAGGAATGCTGTTTTCTGGCTTGCTTTCTATGGGTTGCTCAGCCTGATTTCTTTGGGTCCAGCTTGCTGGAGTGGCATCATCCACAGTGGGCTGGGTCCTCACTCATCAATCATTAACCAAGAAAATTCCGTAAAGACATACCTACATGTCAAACTGATGGAGGGTTCTTTGCAATTAAAAGTTTCTTTTCCCAGATGACTCTAGCGTGTGTCCAATTGACATAAAATTAACCAACACAGTGAGTCTTAGGGTTAATCCTGAGGATATGTCCTCATTGTTCAACTGAGAAAATGCAAATGACGAGACTCAGAGTATCAGAGTATATGATAAGAAATTGGGAATGAGATGATGATGGTGATAATGGTGATGATGGTGGTGCTAATGATGGTGTTGTTGGTGGTGATGATAATGGTGATGGTTGTGATGGTGATGATGATGGTTGGTGGTGATGATGGTGATGATAGTGAGGATGGTGATGATGATGATGGTGTGTATGAGTCAGGATTTACTATCTGCACAGAACAGATAGAATGAATGCATTTTTAAAAGAATGTTTATTGGGTTGCTTGTACAATATGGTGGGGAGTCATCCAGTAATGACTATATAGCACCAAAGAGGCTGGGAACCCAGTTATTCAGTTCATGAGGCTGGGTGCCTCAGTAGTCCAAATCTGGATTCCTGGAGACTTACTCATATCCAAGCTGCACTGGAAGCCTGAAGACTAATATTAGCAAGGGAATCAGCAATGGTATCAACAGGGTAGATGACCTCACCAGCGAGAGTGAAGGTTAAGCAAGCAAAAAGGAGCGAGTTTGCCTCCTTTCGTCTCCTTTTGTCTGGGTTGACATCAGAAGGTACCACCCAAACTTGGGCTTGATTGTCTCATGTCAGTTGACATGATTAACACAATCCCCTACCGACATGCCCACAGCTAAACCAATGCAGACAGCACGTTGAGACCAATCCTCCAGGTGATTCCAGGCTGCATCAAGTTGACACTTAAAGCTAAGCATTACAATAGTGTAATATGTATATTTGTTAAGGTTCTCTTGATAAAATCAGACTGAAATTATGGGACATAGAAAATTGGGAGATATCAAGGGCAGGAGAGATGAAAAAGGAAGAGTAGTCAGGCTCTGCCTGTCCAAGCTTCCCTGCTGGTCTGGACATGTGCCTCCAGAATTAGAACATTTTGTGTAGTCTGAGCTCAGCTTACTTGTCTCTCTGTGAGAATATGTGGTGAAGGTTGTTTGATCGGGAAGAAGTATTCCAGTGTGGGGTTCTGTAACAAAGTACCTCGTGACACCTGTGGAGGGGAGTGCTTAGGTCATCAGTTCAGTTTCAGGAACTATGGTGTTATAATAGGAGTGGCAGGGCTGCGTCCCCAGCACCCCGGCCGCCTGCTAGCTTATGCCCCGAAATAACAACACACAAACTGTATTCTTTTAAACACTGCTTGGCCCACTAGCTCTAGCCTTACAGGCTAATTCTCATATACCGATCAACCCATCTCTAATAATCTGTGTAGCATCAGTCTTACTGGGAAAGATTCTAGCCTACGTCCATCCTGAGTCTGAGCTTCATGCGTCTGCCTCAGAGAGCAGAGCTATTGTGTCTGCCCGGGAGAGGGGAGCATGGCGTCTCTGAGCTCACTTCCTCTTCCTCCCAGCATTCTGTTCTGTTTACTCTACCCACCTATGTTTTAACCTATGAGAGCCAAGCAGTTTCTTTATTATAATTAACCAATGACCTTCCTCCATCACTACGGCTCTCACCTGCTGAGAAAACAGTGCTCTAAGAGAAACCCGCAAGAAGGAAATGACACTGTCTCCGGGGTTGTACAAGCTGAAGAGCTGTCCACCTGACAGAGTAACAGTGAGTATTGGAGGTCTTCCATTTTCTGGGGCTGCCATTTTAGTGAACTGTTTTGACCAGCATGTTTGCAGGAGGTGGCTATTTCCTTGTCTTATGGGAGATTCCTTTTCCAAAAAGTAAAACAGCTTATGGACAGGCTACAAGCCAAGCACAGGACAAACTTAAATTACCACAACAGTGCTGTATCATCAGATACACAAACCTTACCATGGTCCTGTTGTGAAGAGAGGCTCTTGACCCTTCTTCTTCTCTTCTACTCTTTCTACAAGTTGGTCTTGGAAAATGTGTGCCGTAGTTCTGGTCCTTTTGGCCTATGGCAACTTTTTTTCATGTCCACTTGAACAATACTTTTGTTTGTTTGCTTCTTATCAGTTATTGACAGTTAATTGACATTAAAAGAGGTCAGTCATACCATCTTATCCACAACTCAGGGTGTGGGTCTTTTATGTTTTAAAACTGAAGTAGTCGCTGGGTGTGGTGATGCACACCTTTAATTTCAGCACTTGGGAGGCAGAAGTAGGTGGATCTCTGAGTTCGGGGCCAGCCTTGTCTATAGAATGAGTTCCAGGACAGCTAAGGCTACACAGAAAAACCCTGTCTCAGAAAACCAAAACTGAAATAAAATAAAATTGGAATAGTCCTGGACAAGTGGGATGAGTGATCGCCCCAGTTCTGAGGTCTTCCACGAGCAATCTGCATCCTTGTGGGGCGATGATGTGTAGGGGAGGGTGGGTAGAAGAGAGTTCACAGTGAGTGAGTGGTGCAAGCCAGGGACCCGAGGTGACAGCTAGAGGCTAAAACTCAACTGCAGCAAAGACAGCCTGGGAGAAAGGGATCTGAGATGGGGGCAGTGATAGAAAGAGGTGATGGCCTGGAGGGCTAAAGTTGGGGATTTTCTGTGTCCTAATTAATTCATTTCTTTAGTGTGTCTGTGCAGTGTGCATGTGTATTTGCATGCATGTGAACACACACGAATGTGCAGATGCATGTGTGTGTGTGTTCACACTTGTGTGGAAACAGTTGTGTGTACAGATGCAGATTCATGTGTGTGAAAAGCATTTCCATAAGTGCTGGGATCTGAATGCTGCTTCTCATTTTCACACTGCAATACTTCACCCCCTGAGTCACTTTCCTAGCCCTCAAATATCCCATTTCTAATCTCTGAAAGTCTGTTTCAGATAACCAGGCCAACCGTAAGCACACCTCTGATACATTGCTCATGTCAACACACCTTTGGTAATGACCGCCCAAATCAAGAAAAGGGAAACAACCGGTAGCCACACCCCTGCCTCTCCCCAAGGCTCCATGCCCTGCTCCTGCCAGGGCAGTGACTAATGGATTTCTAACAGCATGTGCTGGTTTAATCTTGGCTCCCAGCTTGATTGGATGGATTAGGAGCTCCCTGGGAGGTTAATAAAGCATGTCCTTTAGTGTTTCCCGGAGGTTGTTTCTAAAGATGATTAAATCACAAGGACTCTGACCTAATGAATGGTTTAGTCCATTCATGCCATGGATTTAAAACTTGAGCCGATCAATGGGAGATGGTAGAACTGGGCAGCTGGGGTTGGTTGGGTGGGGATGACGGTCCTTGGGAGGCGTGTCCTCTCTCACTCTAGTCACTTCCTGTTATTGATCACCTTCTGTTTGCCATGATGTGAGCTCCCTACCACATCCTCCCTGAAAAGCAGACTGAGACCATGAGCAGAACAAATCCTTCCCAAAGTTGTTTGTAGAGAAGAGAAAAGTGACTCACTCAGGGACACCATCGATTTCTTCTGCCTGCTTTGGGACGTAGTCTGCATAAATCAAGCCACCAGCTCTCCCGTGTACCTTCTGCCCAACAGCGTCATCTTGAGACTCTGTGGCATGAGTTTTTGTTTCTGCATTTGACTTCGTTTTCATTGCTCTTACTAGCTACTTTGTGGAATGATGATAGTCACATTTATATATTCATCTATTAACAATAAAAATTTAGTTAATTTCCAGTTTGGGCATCTTATGGATAATATTCCTAACAACAATCTTGCGCCTGTTATTGGTGTGTGTATGTGTGAGTGTGTGTGTGTATGTGTGTATGAGTATATGTGTAGTATGTGTGTGTATGTGAGTATTGTGTGAGTGTGTGTGTATGTGTGAGTATATGTGTAATGTGTGTGAGTGTGCTTGTGATATGTGTATGTGCGTGAGTGACGTGGGATTTCCCTCTGTATGCTGTGATTACCATTGGTTAATAAAGGAACTGCTTTGGGCCTATAGCAGAGCTATAGGGGAACAGAGCTAGGCAGGGAAAACTAAATGGAATGCTGGGAGAGAGGAGAAGGAGTTAGAGAGAAGCCTGTAGCCCCACTGGAGACCAGATGCTGAAACTTTAGCTGGTAAGCCACAGTCACGTGGCAATATACAGATTAATAGAAATGGGTTAAGTTAATATGAAAGAGTTAGCCAATTAGAAGCTAGAGCTAATGGGCCAAGCAGTGATTTAATTTATACAGTTTCAGTGTGGTTATTTCAGGGCTAAGCAGCCGGGATGAACAAGCTGCCCTCCTCCAACATATGAGTGTGTGTATGATGTGTATATGTGTGTCTGATGAAGCTGGGGTAGTGCCTGTTCCTAAGGGAATATAGGGAGAGAACCCTAATAGCTTTGGTAGATAGCACCAAGAAGTCATCCAGCCAGTTAGTATCAATTTATACTCTTGCTAACTCTGTGTGCTCATTTAGGTTGCTGAACATCCCTCCACACCATGGTTTTGTCATCCTCATAGACTTAGTGGCAGTGCAGGGTGGCCATAGTTAGTCCCTGGTAGGGCCAAACCCCTTCTTATGTGTGTGCTGGACATTTGAATATTCTCTTTTGTCAAACATTTGTTCAAACATTTCTTTCACATTTATACAGAGTGATTCTCATCTTCCTTATAATTTGAATTTCTTTATGACTCTTTTATATTCTTTGGTTGATAAGTGTTTTTCAAATACCCTTTCTCATTCTAGAAGTTCTCTCTTGGTGTGTGTGTGTGTGTGTATGAACGCAGAGTTTCACTTTGCAATCCTGGCTAGCTAGATATCACCACACAGACCAGGGTAACCTGGTCTTATGGTACTCCTCCTGCCTCAACCTCTCTAGTGCTACAATTACAGGCATGAAGCAACCTTCCTTCTATTTTGTATGATGAATAACAGTTACTAACTTCCTACGTTAAACAACATATCATGTTCTCCCAATCTAGTGGAGAAATATTTGCAGATTCCAAGTGGGGTGTTTGAAATTTTATTTATTCTTCTGTGAGGATCTATTGGGAAGATACAAACAAGAAAGTGACATGATCCAATTCATGTTTGCTAATGTACAGGTGTGCAGCTCGTTAGACCTCAGGATGAATGAGGATGAGGGAGAGGGGTGGATGGGGGACAGGTGTGCCACCAGAACTGACAAACACCTCCAGATGAACTGATGGTGGTGCAATATTGACATGATTTGTGAAGAAGAAAGGCCATGAGAAGCAGGTGGCAACTAGTGTTCAGATATCAACCCATCAGTGGCATGGTTACCTGATGGAGGATTAATCCTGTCCAGGTAAGGTCTGCAGGGCCATCAATCTGAAAGCTGTTGCTCACTTTTGCTAAAACAGCTTGGTGTCTCCCCAATACCTACATTGTAGTGTGTAATCTTATGTGATGTGTGTATGTAATCTCATGATTGCATCTCAGTCTTATGGGTACATGTATCTGCGGGTGGTCAGATACATGACTTTTCATTTAGCTATATAGTTCTGATGTATAGAATATATACTGGGGCATGCTTCATAACCGGATCTATTTGTCCCACAAGGACTGTCGACATTTAAAAGTCTGCCTTCTTCTTTTGATTACTGTATGGCTTCCCCCACTCTATGAGACCTCCAATGAGAGAATTTAGTCATGTAGCCAGAAACCTTGGTTTCCACAGCCACATCTCCATTCTGTTCCCAGAGATATATTAGCAGCCACCTCCCTACAACTATCTTCCATTTGACAGGACATGTTGTCAGAAAAAAAGTCTTCCATATAGATCACATTTGGGACCTTCAAAGATAAAGGGACATCTGAGCTCAGAGAATTTCCTTTGTTTTGTGTGTGTATATAAACTAGAAACTTTACAGAATAAAAAAGAGAACAGCAGGAAAAGAAAGAAAGAAAGAAAGAAAGAAAGAAAGAAAGAAAGAAAGAAAGAAAGAAAGAAACTGATGCATAAAATATGTAGTGGAGAATTGTTTTCACTCTCAGATCCTTCTAAGTCCCACTCTTGCTGTTTCTGTGAGTCTTCTGAACCCTAAGGGGACACTGAGGCTGGCACTCAGAGGTCCCCATAGAAAGGTGGGAATAATGGCCGACCCTCAGCTATCAGGACCCAATGGGCACTGATTCTTGTAAATGGAAGTTTCTGTCCTGCCTGGACCCACAGCCATTCCAGTCCCAAAGAAATACAGAGGATTATATTAATTATAATGTTTGGTCTATTAGCCCAGGCTTATTGTTAACTGGATCTTATAACTTAAATTAACTCATAATTCTTACCTACATTTAGTCACATGGCTTGATAGCATTTTCATTTTGCTTTCTCTGCATTTGGCTGGTTACTGCAGACTTAACTTTTCCTCTTCCCAGAATTCTCCTGGTCTGATTGGCCTGTTTATATACTTCCTGCTTGGTTCCTGGCCAATCAGCATGTTATTAAAACAATACGAGTGACAAATCTTTGCAGGGTACAAGAGCATTATCCCACACAGCACTCTCCCTCTTTTTTTCTTTTTAAAACAAGAACTCTGAATCTAATCTCCCTTGTTTATCTTTTTTCCTGACCATTATCAATAACAACTTGTAACCAACACTAAACAAAGACAAAAGACAAACATCCATGATCCATTTTTTGAGAATGTGGGCATAGTGTTTTAGGCTACTTCCTGCTGATTGGGGACACAGATAATCTTATGGGGACCTAAAGAAAATTCAGGATTATGGTCATGTCCTGACTGGATTATTCTGTGAGCCTGAATCATCTCAGCCAGAATTCTTTAGGCTGTTCTGTGATGGAGGAAGGTCATTGGTTGATTTAATAAAGAAGCTGCTTGACCTGATAGGTTAGAACGTAGGTGGGAGGAGCAGAATGCTGGGCGGAAGAGGAAGTGAGCTGCTTGACCTGATAGGTTAGAACGTAGGTGGGAGGAGCAGAATGCTGGGCGGAAGAGGAAGTGAGGTCAGACTCGACAGCTCTGCTCTAAGGGGCAGACGCCTCAGAGAGACA
>NC_022012.1:87697158-87700231 GCF_000317375.1 Microtus ochrogaster
TATCTTTTAGCAGCTGTTGCTCCTTCCTCAGCAGTCAAACAATTTAAAGACAACACAATAATATACAGTATCCAGATTCTCTGTATATTTTCCATCTTTACGTGGTTTTAATTTTTCTCTATTTCTTTTATTTTTATTTTTAATTTTTTTTGAGACAGGGTTTCTCTGTGTATCTTTGGCTGTCCTGGAATTCACTCTATAGACCAGGCTGTCCTTGGAACTCACAGAAATCTGCCTACTTCTGCCTTCTAAGTGCTGGGATTAAAGGCATGTGCCACTACACCCAACTAATCTATTTTTAAAGGACTTTCTCTATCCTTTTTCTTTTCTCTCCCAAGCCTACATATATATTATTTTAAACACATTGTAAACCATTTAGAGGGTTTTATTTTTCCCATCTGAATCTGTCTTTACTGTGTTTCTCTTTTTTTTGAGCAAATGAGTCTTAAATCTGCTAAGAAACATGACTAGGATTAAAGCTGTGGCTTTGGTGGTCATCATTTGGTGGACTTTCTTCAAGGTGAAGTCTGAACTGAGGCAACTCCCGGGGAGGGGACTTGGGGTGGAACTTCTACCAAAACATTCCAGACTCTTTGGATATACGGATGCCAGGGGCTGAGGTGAAGTTTCCACCCAAACAATGGCATCATTAATTTTTTTTTAACGTTTGTGTGTTTGTGTGATGTGTGTGGTAAGTTGTAATGTGTGTGTGTGTGTGGTGTCAGTGTGTACCACTGTACTCTTAATGGTGGTCAGAAGACAACCATGGGAACATTCCTCACCTTCTACCTTAAGATGGGGTTTCTCCTGCTTGCCATAACATACTCCAGGCTAACTGATCCATAAACTTTGGCAGTCCTCCTGTCTCCACCTCCAGGTTTTCATGGGGAGCCCTTGAATTAGAGGTCTGTAAGCTGATTGGGCTCCTGAAGTCAGGAGTCAGGCTTGCACAGCAAGTTCTTTGCCCATGGATCCCTTTCTCCAGGTCCTTTTTGCTCTCCTTAAACAGATCTGCCTCACTCAATTAGTCTGAGATATCATGGAGAATAAGGTAGCTGACAAAGTGCCTGCACATCGCATGAGTCATTAGTTTTGTTAACCAGATGAATGGATTTCCTTTGGAAGGAATAATGTAGAACTAAAAAAAGAAAAGGAAAAAAATGCTTTGTGAATCAAAACCTCCTATTCAAACAGAATTTCACAAAATGTCCTGAAAATTCCAGTAATAAGTCAATAGGATAAAGGAGAGCCTCAGCAAACAAACAGATCAAAGTCTGTTTCCAGGATGTCCTCTTGCCTCTGACAGTGAGTAGGGGAGAATTCTGAGCCTGGTGTCTCAGCACAAAAGGCCAGGTGGGAGCTGCCCACAGGCATCTATTTCAATGGGCTTCCTGGTTGGTGTCGGAACAGCAGCCTTTTGCAGATTTCCACACAAGGGAATTGGCCCCTCTCTCCAGCTTCCTGTTTCCTGTGCCCAGGCATCCTCCAAAGCAGTTGTGTTTTGGAATCAAAAGAAAGATTAGACTATATCAGGACCAAGCTCTCGGTCATGCCACACCAATGGGGTGGATTTTAGGGGGGGCATGGAGCCCAGAGTCTGACGAGTGAGTGGTGACATGGTAGAGGCACAGCTCCATGCTGTCGCCTGTCACGCTGCTTCCTTATCCTTCTAAGGACTCGGGCAAAAGTAGACCCTTTGTTGCAGCATGGAAAGAAATTTCAGGATGAGATAGTATGTAAGAGTTACTATCTATCTATCATCTATCTATCTATCTATCTATCTATCTATCTATCTATCCATCTATCTATCTTATTTATTATTTTACATCCTGACTGAGTTTTCCCCTCCCATTCCCTCTCCCACTTTCCCACTGCCCCTCCCCTTCAACCCACTCCTCCATTACTTCTGTTCAGCAGGGGGCAGGCCTCCTGTGGGTATCAGTAAAGCACTGCACCATCAAATTGTGGTAAGAAGAGTTAGAGTTTATGAAAAATATTTTTAAAACATAGATTTGGTTTAAAAACAAAACACGGAAGCTAAGATAGTGAGAAACACTAGAGGAGAGTAAGGTACATGCAGGTGTGGAAGTGGGGTTCCCGAGGGAGAGCTGCAATCAAATGTCTTATTAGGGAATGGGGATCATTTGGATGGGGACCTCAAGTTACTTCTCAAAGGGCTGCTAAGAAGCTTTTTCTTCTTTTTGAGAAATGGAATTAGAGGGTGACTTCCAGGGTGACATGGATGGGTTACAATCTGGTATGTGATAAAACCGGGCGCCATTACAGGTACATGAGAGAGGGCAGGACATGTTTCTCCGTGGAGCCCAGACTGAAATACTCTGTAGACCAGGCTGACTTCTAACTCACTGAGTTCTACCTGCCTCTGCCTCCCGAGTGCTGGGATTAAAGGTTTGTGCCTCTGCCTCATCTGCCTGCAGGGATTCTTGATCCTCAGCTGGCAAGAGACCTCAACTTGACTCTGGAATGAGGCTCTCCTTTCCATACCCATGTCTCCATAATTTCTCTCTGTTTGTCTTTCTGTAAGGGAAGGAAGACTCAGTGCATGCTGGGAACTCAGCTATCAGGACGTTTGCCTTCTTCTCATGGTGTCTGTGGGAATTTACTGTAGACCCCATTACAACTGATGCAGAAGAACAGATGAGAATAATTAGTATTTCATTTTACCCACTATACTAAAGTTATTACTGTATCTTCTTCTTTTAATTTTATAAATCTTATGTTTAAAAAAAACTTGTAAATAAATAAAAAACAGTACACACTGAAATGAACCAAACTTTTCTGGCCCTGAAGAGCTTCCCTCCCAGAAGACCCCGAGTTACACTTCAACTTCCCATCTCCTGACAGCTTGGCACCTTCTCTTCTTTGGTTTCTATCCCATTGAAGCCAGCGCTGGCCACGGCTCATTTCCTCTGCTCTGTCTCTGTCTATATGTTCAATTCCAAGCCACAGGTGCCTGCTTTACTGGATTCCCTGTTTGTCCCACGTGGAAACCAGAGAGAAAACTGACAAATACAGGAGAAATATCACAGTCAAGAATCTTAAAAACCACTCA
>NC_022012.1:87700566-87708906 GCF_000317375.1 Microtus ochrogaster
CCCTCCCCCACACCCACCCTATATACTCACATACTCCACACTCCTCACCCCCTTCCACCCCACATCCCCATACACACCCCCTCCCATACCCCAGCCCCCCCACCCACCCATCCACACACACACATATACACAATACCTATTCACATCCATCCCCCATACACTCCCTCTCACCTCCCACCAACACCTGGCTCTTGAACAAAACGGAACTTAGACATTTTAGCCACTTTTCTTCTTTTGTAGAGAATCCTCAACATTTAATTTTTTAAGGTATGGAGCTCACCATGAGCTGCTTACATAAGACCCAAGTTTGGTTCCCAGTCTTCACATTGGGCGACCCCCCAACTGCCAGGAACTCTCACACACATACACATACCAGCCACCACATACATGTCTACACACACATACACATACCACCCACCACATACATGCCTACACACATACATGTCTACACACATACATGTCTACACACATACACATACATGTCTACACACATACACATACATGTCTACACACATACACATACATGTCTACACACATACACCTACCAGCCACCACATACATGTCTACACACACACATACCAGCCACCCACATACATGTCTACACACACATACACATACATGTCTACACACACATACACATACCACCCACCACACACATGTCTACACACACATACACATACCACCCACCCCATACATGTCTGTAACTTAAAAATAATCAAAATTGGGCTGGAGAGATGGCTCAGCAGTTAAGAGCACTGGCTGCTTTTTCAGAGGAGCTAGATTCAGTTCCACACATCCACACGGCATCTCACGACCATCTATAACTCCAGTTCTAGGGGATCTGGCTCCCTCTTCTGTCCTCCGTGGGCATCATGTATGCACACATGCAAGCCAAACAACCATACATGGAAAAATTTTTAAAAATATTTTAGTAAATAATAAAAATAAATAGTCAAGAATTAAAAGATGGGGTAGCGTCACCAGTGCCCATTTCTTCAGAGCGCCACTCTTAGTGAGTCCAGCGACGGTCCTCAGCTAATGTCCTCCTATCCTGTTGTCGGCTGGCAAGGCTGCAAGATCAAGATTGACAGGTACTCTCCGAGCTGGCTGCCACCCTCTCAATGAATCATCCCCTCCCCCAGGAGTGATGGGACACCACTGAGTCTTTCTCTCACGGGAGAAAGTGAGCATGGATGATTGCTCGGCCGGTGGAAGGACAGAGGGCGACGGTGAAGACTCAGCGTGTGTTAATGGACTTGGGTCGGAGTGGCAGGAGGATTCACCACCATGAGCCTGTTAGAATTTAAAGGACTTTCAAAGAATGAAATTTAAAAAAAAATCAAACTAATTTATTTCCATGCCAACGTAGAGAAAAGAGCAGCAGCTGAAGGCAAAATCCATCGTTTTGTGCCTCCCAAGCACGCAGCAGGGCGTGTTGGCAGCTGGACCCAGTTCAAGGTGGAAGCCTTGGCGTGGTGATGGTTCCCCTTCCCCCTCACTCCTCTCCTCGCTCTTCCCAGCTTCACTAGAAGATCTGCAGACTCATCCCAGGAGGAGTCTCTCCCGCATTACCCACACAGAGGAGCCTCTGCTCTAGCCGGGCTGTGGGGGCCGTCAATGAACTGTGCAGTTGCCAGGGATTTAGGGAAGGTTAAGGAAGCCACATCGCACCTGAGGTCACAGCCTGTGTCAATGGCCTGCCTGAAGCAGCTCCAGTCTGTCAAAAGAGGGTTGTCAAAAACTTTGATCTTTTCACCAGCCAGTCAAACAAACCGAGAATATAGTCAAAATCCTTTCTCTGAAAAACCTTTTGTGGCCTGAGGTTTCAATCATCACCGGCTTTGCCCACATGGAGTGTATGGATATTAGCAAATGGCTTTTAATCAGCCACCCTGTGACTATGTAAGTGTCTCCACACGGCTGTGAGGGTAGTCTGAAGTATAATAATGGGCCACTGGGCAGCCTGTCTGCTCCTCACTCTTTCTGATGTCCAAGTACTCAGATAAGTGAGTAGAAAGGGCAATATGAATATACAATCATTATGAAAAATGTTATTCCTATTGTAAGCAATTAAAATGTGTTAAGCCCATTTCATGTAAGAAATATGTATGCAAATTAGGTTCATGGTAGGTTAATCATGGTAGCGCTGAGTGCTGAAACTTCTCATTTTTTTTGAAAGGGAGATGAACGATTTAAATTTCAGTGGATGATGGGTTCAGTCCACAGATTAGATGACAAATTTCTTTCTTTCTTATTCCCTCAAACCTATACTGCTAAAGAGGCCTTTAATGAAAGTGCTAGATCCTCCCCAGCAGCATCCTAGCATCTGCCTCGATGGAACAAACTTAGTTTTGTACTATCAGCCTTTTGATCTCCCATGAGAATCACCCACCAAGCTGCACCAACAGAATTCGGACTTCTTTAGGCGGTATCTCCAAAATCCTCCTTGTTTCTCTAGTAAACCTCTTCCAAAGGTTAGCATTAGTCATTGTAATACCCCCACTTCTGGTACTAATTCTTCTGTTTGTTAGATTTCTGTTGCGGTGACAAAAATATCCGAAAGAAAAACTTTAAAGAAAGGGATTGTTTATTTTGTCTCAGAGTTACTGAGTGTTGAGCTGTTCATCGCTGGGTCTACCTTTTCTTGGCCAGTGGTGAGGCTGAGCATCTCTGTGAGCAGTGTGTGGAGGAACAGAGCTGTTCATTTCATGGCATGCAAGAAATAGAGGGAGAGAATGAGATCAAGACCAGGCATAACCATAAAGGGTACAACCTTAGTGACCTTCCTCCAGCTGGCATCATACCTCCTAAAATTTTTGCACCTCCCCAAACTGCACCTACCAGTTGAAGTGTCCTGTGGAAGACATTTCATGCTGAAACCACAATGAGTGTCTACTATAATATTCCTCAGGACATTGGCCATGATTTGTTCAAGTGTCTCGTGTTACCCCTATCTCTTTGTGGTTAACTTTTGGTTAGGTACAGACACATGACCCTCTTGTAGCTAATACAAAACAAGAAAAGGTTGTTATCTTTCTAAGAATGTTTTTATCCATGGTAAAATAAGAAGAAAACTCAATGATCCATATTATAGAACAATCCCAAGTTGGATGTTGACAAACCTTATCTTATTACAGATAGGCTTCTCCAAGATGACTCCAAGGAAAATCCGTAAGTTAAAAAGTTTATTTTGTCATTGTTTTTTGTTTGTTTTTGAGAAAGAGCAGTAGGAGAGTGGAGAAGTTGGAGGAAAGAGGGACATATATGGAATGGATATGTTGGAAAAATAGAATCTTATCCTGGATAATTGACTCAAGCCCCGCTAGGGCAGAGTTGTCCCACCCTGAGTATTTATTTATCCTCTAGCTCCTAGGAAGCTCTGAGCACTGTCCCCAGGGTATCTTCTTGTTCCTGCCAACCTGACATGCACATGGAACAAGAACATTGCTGCCTTTAGAGAGATCCCGTAGGCAGAGATTGGCGAGACCAGTCCACCAAGCGGTCTCTGTAATAGATGCACTAAGAGGTGAGCTCTGAAAGACACAGCTGATGGTCAGGTCCTGGCTATTCTATTGTACAGTTAAACATTTCTGGAAACACCTTCCTTGTGGATTTCTCTTCCTCAGAGCTAGTCAGATCAGAGAAAGCTGATCTCTGGCTGGGAACCTCAGCTGTTTCTTGGCTCAAACCCATTGGAGCAGTGGCGGTTCTTGTTTAAAGCCATCATCCACCAGTGACTCAAGCACTCGTTTAATTGCCCGGTGCGGGTGCTGTGGCATTTAAAAAGTATTTCAGATAGACTTGTTTACAGAAGACGCAGCTGAAAAACAGACATTTGTTGCTGGCCCCTGCCTTCCCTGATTTATCTGTTGATTAATAACTGACTCAGAAACCTTCCTGGAACAGCGTTTTCATCACGTCACGTTCTCGTGTGAGTCTGTAGCTTCATGATAAAATTAATCAACCTGACATTCAAGGTTCCCCCACTCTGGCCCTAACCTACTTATTCATCTTGCCTTGTTACCCACCCTTCTCATAGGTAAACCCGTAAGAATCATGAGGCCATTGTCCATTCGCTGCGTGCTTGCTCCGACAGACTCAGTGGGAAGTGTTACAAACCCATTTTGTTGTATAAACTACAAAACAATCAATCCTGCGGGGTAGGTAGATGCATGGCAACCATCTCCTTATTAGGTGAAAAGTCTCAGAAAACTGAAGTCTTCAGACACCACACATGAGCAGGGGAAAGATGCCACGCCTTCTGAAGACTCTATACACTAACTAATCTTCCTGCTGCTTGTCAGACACAAGCAGGGAGGGTTTCTCTGGACTCACAGTTTGATGGAGGCACAATCTGTCCATCATGATGGAAAAACATGGTGGAGAGTGTGAGCCAGTTGGTCACACCACATCAGTGGTCTGGAAGCAGAGACTCATGGATGCTGGTGCTCAGCTCGCCAGGCCATGGAATGGTGACAGTCACGATTAGGGAATCAAACCCAGCTCTCTCATAGACATCAGAAGGTTTGTCTTCTAGGTGGTTTTAGGTCTGTCAAGTTGACTCTAAATCCTAACCACACACACAATATCCTCACTTATTCTCAGTTGGAGCTTATGCTTCTAAAGGGCAGGCTTATGTATTTTAAAATTTGACGAGTAGCTTGAACAGTGTTTGCACAATGACATATTTCTGGAAAAGCATTTGCCGGATTGCCACAAGATTCGGATGTGATGCCACCTGCCACCACGACTTCTTCTGAGTCTTTTTTCCCATGAAAAAAGGAGGAAAAGGTCCCAAGATTGATAAGGAAAATAGTATAACGAGCTATAAACTGATTCCTGTACTCACTGAAGGCATGTGGGGAACAAAGAGTTTTCATACATTACTGTTGGGTATCTGAGATGTTTCTGTGGTTTCTATTAAGATGATAACAATATATATATTCCCTTGGCCCTTTCAACTACAGGTTGTAGGAATTTATCCTTTAGAAACAAGAGCAACAATCCATAAAGCATACATTAAGATGTCTTCTTTATTATATCATGATGACAAAATAGTTGGGAATATGTGGATGTCTATCCCCAGTGAGACTGCTGAATACGTTACAGCATTTAAAGGCTTGGAAATCTTAGGCAAATAGTAAAAAAGCCACACAGCTGCTCCAGCCAGTTTTAAGGAGTTAGCATGAAATAAACTTGAGTGAGACACCTTCTATATAGGAAAGAATGTTAACTATATTTTCATGTTGTAAGCTAAGTAATGAAAGGGGGTGCTGGGTATCTGTGGGCGTGGGAATTTTGTTGTCCAAGGTGTGGATCTGAGTTAGGAGGGCACCTGCTGAAGTGTCTGGGTTCTGGAATCACATGGCAAAGAACTGGACCAGAGACCCAGAAACAGAGAGGCTGAAGAGGTGTCTTGTTGGTTAGGAGCACACACTGTGCAGAGGGCTGGAGTTTGACCCCCCTGAACCCATGTTAGGCACAGGGGATCCAGTGCCTCTGGTCTCTGAAGGCCCTGCATCCATGTGTACATATCCTACCCCACTCACATATACACGATTAAAAATAAAAACAAATCTTAAAGAACAGAGAGCGTTTATTAAGAGTGGGAAAACATCCCCTCAGCCCAGCAGGGAAGGGGCTCCGGTCTTTCTCTGCCATTTGACTTACTATATATGCTAGCCTTGTTCTAGCTTCTTTAATCTCTAATGTCTTGCCATAGTGTGAGCAAGAAGGAATATATGAAAAGAAATATTAGCATGGGAGATCAAGAGAAGAGGCCAAGGTTGGCATGGGAAATGTATGTGGTATAAATACTTGTGTATGTGTTGGTGCCATGCATAACAGAGGCCAGAGGAGGACTCCAGTGTTCCAGTCTATCACCTTACACATTGTTCCCTTGAGATGGGGGTCTCTCGGTGAACCTGGAGCTAGGCTGGCAGACCGCAGCCCCACAGGTCACAGTATTGCCACCTTCCACAGAGATGGGGTTAGAAGTGTGTGGAGCCACCATTGTTTTACATGGACACTGTGGTCTGAATTCAGGTCTTCATGATGTGCATCAATTGCTCTTAGCCACCGAGCCATCACTCTTAAGTCGTTATTTAACCAACGTAGAGTTTGCAAACTAACTGTTATATTGCATCCTTGAATAAGGGGATCACCTCCTGCCCTTAAGATGGGTAAAAATACCTTTCCTATAAAGTATCCTTCCCCCAGGCCTGGCCTGGGAACAGTGCCATCTTCCTGTTCAGCTTTGCAGAGCACATGCAAGCTTGGTGGGAATCACTGTAGGCTGGAACACACCAGTTATGTTAATGTCTTCTCTACCCCTAAGACGATGCTGCCTGTAGACCTTCCAGGAGGGCTGATGATGTTTTGGACTCTGAGAAATTAGAATTCCCCCAGGAGTCTAATGCTGGGAAAGGGAAAAAGGTGAGCTGTGTCCCTGTGACAGCCAGGTGGGGATCTTCCCTCCAGGAAGGGGATTCACATGCTCTGACAAGTTGGCCAACCACCTTGCAAGACAGACTGGCCCCACTGATTAACAGGACCTCATATTGACCTGGGATGCTTAGTCGTGCATACTTTTTGCCCTTTACCAATGCCTTACACCAGAATCCAAAAGATAGACTCCAGGTATCACTGGATCTCTTTATTTGTTTCTCTCTCCAGTGTAGCCACATCTAATGATCTCCTTTTTATGAATCTTACCATTACTTGTTTCTTTAGTTGGTCTCTTGAGGATGGGTGGCCTGCTGAACCTAGCTTACTAGGTTGTACCCTAAAAATTCTGGTAACTGCCTTTAGGCATTTAGGTATTTAGACACTACTAACTGAAAAATATCCGCTCTCTGTCTGGTTTCATGCTCTTGCTTTGGTCAACCTCAATCATTTTTAGTTATTTTATGATTTGACAAGATCACACTTCTGAACGTCACTGCTCCCATTGGGGGATCCTATATGGACATGGAAAAACCTTGAAACTCCCAAGAAGGGAGAAAAAAAAAAAACAGTGGCGGGAAATACTGACAAAATTTCATTATAAGCAAAAACCAGAAGATAGCAAAACATTTTAAACCACAAAAGCGCAGGAAGGGCTTTTCCTTCTCCAAAAAATGGTGATGAGGCTAAAGGAAGACTTCAGTGGGGGCAGCCATCTTTGCAGAAGGCAGGCAGCTTCTGTGGCAGATTGAGTGGCAAGCTTCTTCACATTGCAAAAACTGAGCAGTTACCCATCTCCACTAGCTGCGGAGAAGGATAAATGGATGCTCACACACAAAACTCGACAGCCATCAGGGGAGCCTGGAAGAGAAATCTACGCAGCATAAGCTTTCTCACTGTGGTACAGGAACACTCACTTGCTTCACTGTTAAATAAGGAAACTCTTTAGCACGGGATCCATACAGGGAATAAACAAAAAGAAATCGCTAGAAAACAACCAGAAACAGTTGGTAGACAACACACCTGTTCAAAGAGATAATACTTTTAAAAAATCATCATAAATTAAATAGATGCTATTATTCTCTTTTTGATCCGCCACAAAAAGTGTAAGAGCTCAGAAAGAGACAATAAGGTGCCCTAGTCAGTTTGGGATGCTGCAACAGAATGCCACAGGCTGATTGGCTAAGTAAGAGCAGGTTATTTCTCAAAGTTCTACAGAGAGAGGCTAGGATGTCGGATATCAGTAGGCTTGGCTTAATAAGGACCTACTTTTTCATTAGAGAGAAGGGGAGGGAGGGGAGAGAGAGATTTCTTCTTATAAAGGCACTCTAGTATGCTGTGGGACAATGGTTTTTAATCTGTCACTTGTATTATTTTAATAAAGTGCTGATTGGCCAGTAGCCAGGCAGGAAGTATAGGTGGGACAACCATGTAGGAATTAGAGGCAGGGCGATGAGAACAAGAGAATTTTGGGAAGAGGAAAGAGTCAGTCTGCAGCTGACACAGAGGAAGCCAGACAAAGAGGAAGCAAGATGAGAATGCCTCATTGATTAAGCTTCAGAACCAGGAGGGACAGAAGCCTCAGTCAACAGTAGTGCTTAATCTTTATTGACAATTTGTGGGCTTAAGGATTACCATGGAAACGTACTTCCTGGTGTGTCTGTGATGGTGTTTCTATTGTGAGGACTCACCCTGAAATATCCCTACCTCCTGGTGTGTCCGTGACAGTGTTTCTATTGGGAAGACTCGCCCTGAATATGAGCAATGTTGTCCTACAGTCTGGGGTTTCCAGAATCCAGGCAGCCATCCCACAGTCCGGGATCTGAAACTGAGGGAATGGAAAGGAGAAAGCCAGCTGAACACCAGCAAGCATCTCTCTCTGCTTCCTGACTGCAG
>NC_022012.1:87709342-87709592 GCF_000317375.1 Microtus ochrogaster
GCTTTCCTGAGTATTTGGTCATAGCAACAAGAAAAGTTACTAACCTAGACACTAATCCCATTTGTAAAAGGCTCCACCCTGATGGTTTACTTACTCCCCTGAGAGTTAACTCTTGAAATCATTAAATTGAATATGTAGGCTTCAACATATTTTGGGGGGAGAACATAGATACTCACTCCCCAGTAGATAATAAGAACGCAGGAATTAAATATAAGTAAATAAATAAAATATAATTAAAATAGATAAAAAT
>NC_022012.1:87710022-87730134 GCF_000317375.1 Microtus ochrogaster
ATTTTTGGTCTATAGTGAGGAATTAACAGGCACTTTGTACACCCGAGTAACTAATGTAGGTACTAGAGCAAAAGAATGAGAGAAAACAGAATGTAAATCAAGAGATGACATATCCCAGAAGGCTTAAAAGCTAGAGGAATGATATAAAACAGTATAACCAACACTATCTCAATGCTGAGATCTGAGCTACAATCAGCACGTGAAAGAAAAATACTTTCTTACAGGAACCATTAAAACATATGCCAGTAAGTTTTCTGGATTTCAAAAATAATCCCCTGAAAAGTTATTGATAAGGGTAAGGCAGCTGGCGACAAATTTTTCTGGGTGACAACCAACATTAAAAGATCATGGGGTAACGGCTATGAAAATCCCAAGTAGCTAAATGGGACTCAAAGATTCAATACCCAGACAAAAGCTGCTCGAGAATTGAGACCATGGATCTGAACACTAAGCCACACAGAAATGGTTTTGCTTGGAAACCTTTCCCCGTGTGTCTCCTTGAACAAGAATTTCCAAACTATAACCCTGGGGCCAGTCCAGCACACTGCTTGGTTTTTGTTCCTGTTTTCTGGTAAAGTTTTGTTGTAATGCGATCTTGTTTGTTCATTACATATTGTCTGGCTGATTTTGTACTAACTGGGACAGCTTTGCTGTGTTTGCCTAAACCTAATATATTTACCATCTGGACCTTTATTGAAAACAAAGTACCATGATGCTGATATTATCTCCTTAAAGAGCAAGGTGTTTTAGCTGCTGTGGAATCCTTAGCATTGGCTCACAACACACAGAAACACTCCATAAATTTTTATCAATTGAATAGGTACTTAGCTTTCAGGTAGAGCAAGCTCATTCTTCTGCCTCCCCAGTCATCATTCTTTTCTTCATTGTCTGAGAGAAGTAACTTGGTGATAGTGGCCCGAGGAGGTTCAATTGCTTTGTGGTAAAAGATTGCAAGAGGCTGTGGCATTAACACATCAGCTGAGCACTTTGCAGACAAATGGTGAGTTAGTCTGTGAAGAATTGCATGCACTGAGTTTCTCGTGCCTTTAAATCCTGCTACGAATCAGGTTTACAGTTAAGAATTTACTTGCTCTTTTTTCTCATTAGACTCTCATAAAAATTTGTGTTTTTACAGTTTTAAAGAACATTTCTCTCTCTCCCTCTGAGCTGTGTGATGATCTTTCTGTACACTGTGAATATGCATCCCTCTCACTGGTTAATAATAAAAGTTGTTTGACCAATAGCCAGGCAGAATTAGGTTAGGTGGAACAATCAAACTGAATTCTCAGATGAGGAGGGATGGAGACAGCTGCTGAAGGAGCAAGATGTATTAGAGCAGAGGTAAAGCCATGAGACTTGTGGCAAAACAGATGAATAGAAATGGGTTAATTAAAATACAAGAGTTAGCTAGTAATAAGCTATTGGTGGAGCATCAGTAATTAAAATAAGCCTCTGAGTGATTGAGTGATTGTTTGGAAACAGCTACTGGACAGGGCAGGACAGAGAAACCATCATTTATGTGTGTGTGTGTTCATGCTATAGAATGTCTGTGCAGATCAGAGGACAACTTTTGGGAGTTGGCTCCTACAGTGTAGGTCCTGGGACTTGAACTCAGGCCATTGGGCTTTGTGGTAAGTGCTTTCACCCATTGAGCTGTCTTGCCCGCTCATGTTTTGTCTTTCTATTTTAAAAAAAGTTTAAGGGAAGAAGGTATTTAAGAAGTCTATGAGTTAAACTAAATAATTGTCAAATAAATCAATTCTATTTCTCTCTCCTCAGAGCTCCTCCATCCCTTTTGCTCTCTGCTCCTTTTTGATTCATCCCAGACTAGTTGAAGAGCCTAAGATCATTTTCTGTTCCAGGGAAGACTGGATCATCAATCAAGATAGAATAGTTTTCAAGAAAGAGATAGGAGAGGGGGCTGAAAATGAGGCAGAGGGCCAGTGGGGTGTTCAGTGGGTAAAGATGCTTGCCTCTGAGCCTGATAATCGGAGTTCATTCTGGGACCCACATGGTAGCAGGAGTGAGCTGACCCCTGTAGGCTGTCCTTTGACTAGTGCACACGTGCCATTGGCGTATGACCCCAGGGAAGGAAGAGAGTGAGTACGTAAGTAAATGCAACTTTTAAAATTAGAAGAAAACGGGGGTTATACCCAGAAGCTCAACTTCTTTGGTTGTTTTGTTAAGTCTTGCTTTGTCTCCCACTAGCTGTGTGGCCTGAGCCTGGTGCCTTCTGTACCTCAGCTACTGCATATGTGAAATGAATACTATACAGTGCACTAGAGGGAAAATAAACATCTTAGCCCAGGATAAAGCGCTTGTAACAGTAGCTGGTACAGAATTAGCATTCACAAATGTCCGTGCTGTTGTTGATTCTTTGTAGCTAAGGGAACAATTACAAGGAAGTTGGTTTACCAGGTGATAGCAACAGCTGCCAGGAGCCTTGGGCTAAGAGTGCTTCAGGGGCAGGAGGTGTCTCGCAGGCTCTGGATGAAGTGTTTTCTTTCCCCTGATTGCGGTGGGGTAGAGGCTGCCTGCTCCTCAGGCTCCAATTGCTCCTCACGATGCTGATTTTAGCAGCCTTGGCCAGGGCCAGTGTTTCCACAGGAATCCCACTTTAGTCTGATTACTCAGGGAAGATGGGGAGGATGCTTTCGCAGGTCTCCAGGAAGAAACCACTACTAAGGTTTGTTATTTTTGGACAACTGGTTGCTGGGTCTCCTTTGCTGGTTAAATAGATAAGACTTGTGTCTGCTGGGAGATTTCCGTGTGCGCCTTCCAGGAAATGATACCCAAGGCTGCTTCAGACAGTAACTGTCTCTATAAGATGCCTTTGTCTGACTGTCGCCCAGAGGAGCCTGCTTAGTCCAGGACCGAGAGAAGCAACCTGAACTCCAAAGCACAGGGTCTGAAAGCAGCCCGTGGTTTTGCCAGCTCTGGCAATGTAGATGGCTTTCAGTCAGCCAAGGCTCAGCTGAGTACCTCCTGCTGTCTGGATTGGTGCATTTCCTGTCCTTGTAACCACTTGTTTGGTACGAAGCAGTTTAGAGGGAAGGATTTCTTTTGGGTTATCCTTTGAAGGGGCATGTGGGAGGGGCCGTGTTGGGAGTATGAGGCAGCTCACCACACCTCAGAGCTACTACTCACCTGAATTGCTTCTTTGGCCTTGGCATTCAGCCAGGTCTCCTCAGTTAAACCTCTCTGGAAACCCTGGAGCCATGTCTATGGTGATTCTAAATCCTGTAGTAGACAACCAAAGTTAACCATCATACTGCACTCAGATTTGCGTTTTGGATTTTTTTTGTTGTTGTTGTTGTTGTTTTCGAGACAAGGTTTCTCTGTAGCCCTGGCTGTCCTGGAACTTACTCTGCAAACCAAGCTGTCTGTTTCTGCCTCCTGAGTGCTGGGATTAAAGGCGTGTGCCATCACTGCCAGGCTCACATTTTTTTTTTAAATTTTGAGGTGTTCTGACAACATCAAAAAATTGACTAAGAGGTAGGCTCTTGTTTAAAAGCTTCAGACCCTGAGTTCTAGTCCCAACAACACTGTACCCCCCAAAACAGCAAGAAAATATTCCCCGAGAATGACCTATGAAACTATTCCCTGAGAATGACCTATGAAACACCGATTACACAGACACATCTATATTTATCTGTACATCAAAGTTATGCAGTAAATTCTGATAGTAGCTCAGAGTCTCTAGGAGGCTTTAGTGACGTTTTAACATAGCCCAAGCAAGCAGCCTGTAGCCTGGTTCAGTCTGGCTTCTTCCTTCATTGCCCACGCTTTGTTGACATTTTACTAGGGACCCAAGCCTGCTCTGTGGGCTCACTACATCCTTTTGTTCCAGTCTCTTACCCTTTATCACACAATCGTAGCTTCTGTGATGTTCTGGCTTACATCCACCTACAAGGCATTTATGTATAATAGCAATTCAAGCCCTGCAAAATCCTGGCCTTTACCAACTATGTTTGTGACTGCTTTTGTGTTTTCTTCCTAGAAAATGAAGCATATTTTTTAATTTTTTTTCTATTTGCTTTATTGTAAGTATGCAACTCTTTAAATCTTTCTTTAAAGATTTCACTTATTTATTTTAGATCATGACCACAGTTTCTCCTCCCTCCTATCTTCCCACTCCTTTCCCCCTCCCTCTCCTCCCTCTCAATTCACTCCTCTCTGTTCAGAAAAGGGCAGGCCTCCCATGAATATCAACAGAGCCTGGTTTATCAAGTTGTGGTAAACACCTCCCCTTGAATTTAGGCTAAGCAAGGCAATCCAGTATAAGGAATGGGATCTCAAGAGCCAGCCAAATCCTTAGAGACAGCCCCTGCTCCCATTGTCAGGAGTCTCACAAGAAGACCAAGCCACACAACTGTCACATATATGCAGAGGGCCTAGGCTGGTCTCAGACAGGCTCCCTAGTAGTTGGTTCAGACTCTGTGAGTTCCTATGAGTCAGGTTAGTTGTTTCTGTGGGTTTCCTTGTGATGTCCTTGACCCCTCAGGCTTGTACACACCTTCCCCCCTCTCTTGAGCAGGGTTCCCCCAGCTCTGTCTAATGTTTGACTGTGGGTCTGCATCTGTTTCCAACAGTTATTGAAAGAAAGCTCTCTGATGACAACAGAGGTAGTCACCAATAGATCACAGGAGATGGCCAGTTCGGATTCCATTATTGCTATGTGTAACAGAGACTGCTTGTCCATTTCCCGTCTGCCCAGACCTGAATAATCATGCAGAAACTCTATTAATTACAACACCGTTTTGCCAATAGCTCAGACACATTCCTTTTACATATTAAATTTACCCATTTCTATTAATCTATGTATCACCACAAGGGTGTGCCCTACCAGCACAGTTCGGGCATCCTTCTCCGTTGGCAGCAACATGGTATCTCCCTGACTCTGCCTGCTATCTCTATATATCTCTGTTCAGATTTCCCACCTGACTTTACCCTGATAAGCCATTGGTTGAAACAGCTTTACTCACCAACCAATGAAAGCATCACATATACAGAAGGACATCCCACATCAGCTAAGAGTCTTAGTCTGCATTATCCTGTAGATTCATGAATGTTTCCCTTGCATCGTTCTTAGCCCAATGATCTGTCATGATAGTGATAATGAACACAGAAAGGAGTTAATGAGGTTGATGTTAACAACGGCCATGCTTCCAACCATGTAAATCTCATAGCACACCTAGAAGGAGGCTTTAAGCTCATTTAATACATAATTATGATTTATGTAAATAAATTATATATGACATAATGTAGTGGTGATCATACTTTTAATATTTAATGTATCTATCTGTCTTTTGCAGCCAAGAAAATTGAAGCCAAGACCATTTAAGTCACATTGCTAACACAATTTGGAGTTGGAAGTGAAACCCGAGTCTAGCTGCCTACGCAGCCCCAGATTTAACTGCCGAGTTAATAAAAAAATAAACACTCATGAATGCAATTCGGAATAAGGAGATGGGATGTGCAAAGGTTGACTGTGGTCTAATGAGGCTTCTTGTAATCGTTCAGAAGTAACTACAGATTGGAAAGAACTCATTTAGCTGGTACCCTGAATACACTGTCTCCACACAACTGAGCTAAGACTCCTTTGATGAGAATTTAGGGTTCTTAAATACATGTAAAAAGATTTTATGATCTTCACTTTATGCTTTCCACTGTGCTTTATAAATTTAATATGAAATTTTGTTTTTTGAAGTATCCTGCATCTTCCATTCTTTCTGCCCGCTCTTCTGTGATAGTCCTTGAGCATTGGGAGGGTAAAACGGATGATCCATATCTAACCACTCAGTCAATGATTGTCAGCAATTTGAGCTTAACCACCAGTGCACAACCCAACTTCCTGACCAAGGTTGAGGGCAGCACAAAGCAATGGGTATAAATGTAACTATTGAGGAGGTAGTTTGACAATGTGACTATTTAGTTGAACAACACTGACCTTGTGCTGAAAATTTCCCCAGGCATGGGATTTTGGTCAGATTTACAGCATCAGATAGCAGGCCTCAAATTTAATCAGAAAGTGATTGGTTAATCCCATAATAGAAATGCCACTATTTCACTAATGGTCAATATTTGCCTGACAGGTCATTATTGCAACATGCAGGGTGAGACCTGGGTGAGAAAACTTAGTCTTTTCTCCCCCTGCAGCCTGCATAGCACCTTGTAGCACCAAAAAAACTATACAGCATGGAAGAAGTTTCTTGGTGGGATTAAGAAAGATTTCTGTTTTTAATAATGAAAAAAATTAAAAAGAAACCCCAAACAAAAATATCCTAAGTTGTTGGAGGAGGCTGCTTGTTCGTCCTGGCCACCCAGAACCAAAATAACCACACAAAAATTATATTAATTAAAACACTGCTTGGTCCATTAGCTCTAGCTTCCTATTGGCTAATTCTTATACTAATTTAACTCATTTTTCTATTAATCTGTATATTGCCACATGGCAGTGGCTTACTGGCAGAGATTCGGCATGTCTGACTCTGGCGGCTCCATGGCATCTCTCTGACTATGCTCTTCTTTCTCCCAGCATTCAGTCCAGTCCTCCCCATCTACCTAAGTTCTGCCCTATCAGCAGGCCAAGGCAGTCTCTTTATTCATTAATGGTAATCACTCCTACATCAGTAAGTCCTAGTTTTTACTTAATTAAAATGTTCTATTTTAGGTTTCCCAGACAACAGTAGCTCATAATAGGTAGCACTAACTGTCTTACAAGAGTTTCCACTCTCTGAATTTTGCATATGTAGTATCAATTTTGTCTTCTTGGTTGACTTCTAGGATGGTGGCTGTTCATATTGGGACTAACTGAAATACATGAAGAGGAAACTGAGGATATTTTTAAGCATTTTTTTTTTTTGCTTCTAAATGTCCAACATTCAGAATAGTAGTTAATTACCTACAATGTGTCAGGCATGGTGGTAGATGACAGTAATCCTGCCCTAGGGAAGTGTGGTGGTTTGAAACAAAATGACCTCATAGGCTCATAGGAAGTGATACTGTTAGAGTAGGTATGACATTGTTGGGGAAAATACATCACTAGGGGCAGGCTTTAAGGTTTCAGATGCTCAAGTCAGCCTAGGGTGGCATGCTCTTCTTTCTGCCTGCCAATCTAGCTGTAGAACTCTCAGCTCCTTCTCCAGCACCATGTCTGCATACATGCTACCATGCTTCCCACCATGAGGATAATGGACTAAACCTTTGAAACTGTAAGCCAGCCCTAATTAAATGCTTTCCTTGATAAGAGTTGCCATGGTCATGGTGTTTCTTCACAGCAATAGAAACACGAACTAAGACAGTAAGCAAAAGGTAGGAGGATTGCCACAAGTTCAAGGCTAGCCTGATCCAGACAGTGAAATCCAGACAAGCCAACACTACATAGTGAGGTACTACCTCAAACAGACAAATGAATAAAAAGACAAGAATTTCCCACAATGGAACTTTAATAATCTATTTTCATTGTGTTCATTATTTTGCAAACTTAGCAGAGTATAACAGTCTGGCAGCTTGATTTGATTGACAGGACTGACTTCTTCTCTGGCATCCCGATGCTTTAACTGATATGTAAAGACCAATTGTTTGTATAGAAGATCATGTCTTCTCTTCTGTTTTTCTGGATCTCACTTACGTCCTGAAACAGCCATGGTACTTAGGTTGCAGACATCATTTCGTTTATGCTAAGTTTACATCAAGGAGTAATAAGAATGTCTTTATACTCATTCTCCTACTGTGAAATGAACAAATCTTTGTACCCATCGCTTCTGTATTAGTTACTTTTTCTGTATGACAAAACACATGACAAACAAAATTTAAGAATAAAGGAGTTTGTTTCGGGTCCTGGTTTGAGGTTACAGTCCATCATGGTGGTGAATTCCTTTACAGATCCACCAGGCAACCAGTGATAAGTGCATCCAAACCAAGGAGCTCTCTTTCTCTATTATTTTCTGTCTATGCAGTCAAGATCTCAGCTCACAGAATGATGCTGCTTATGTGCAAGATGGGTCCTTTCTCCTCGGTTAAACCTCTCTGGAAAACCTTCCACAGATTCTCTTATAGAATGTGTGTCTTCTAGGTGATTCTAAATCTAGTTAAGTTTTCAAGGACAGTGAACACCACACCCTTCTTTTAGGATTCCTCTATAATAAAGAGTCCACTGGGGAGGTGCTTATAGGAGAAATCATTCATGTTGATATTAAGGTTTACAGAGCAATAAGGAAACTATCTCCTTTTGCTACTACATTGATTCTTTCAGTTTATTATTCAAACTCTTTATGCCAACTTTCTCATTTTTTGTTTATCGTTTTTTAACATATTAAATTTTGTTGGTATGGGAAGTCCTTCTGTATATGTGTTGCTTTTAATTGGTTAATGAATAAAGAAGCTGCTTTGGCCTGTGATAGGGCAGAGTAGAGCTAGGCGGGGAAAACTAAACTGAATGCTGGGATACAGAAGATGGTAAGTTTCATTTTGGAAATGATGTGGAGACACGCAGGTGAGTGGACCACTCTATTAATTACATCAAAGAAGCTTGTTTTGTACTTACCCACACTTTGGTTTCTATCATCAGGACCTCATCAGATCTGCTATGTGACGGAGAACTGTAGAGGAGAGGACCAGGGAGGTGAGAGAAGCCAATGGGAGAATCTGACTTAAGTCAGGGAAAGTAAGAAGGATGGGAACAAAGAAACAATAAGGAGCATAGGACACAGAGGGAATCTCTTTGTCTTTTATAAGCCTCCTTGACATTTCTCCATCCCTCATTTATACCCACAGTTTGGCTTCTTTATATATTCTGGAAGGCTGTTTCCAACGACAATGAAAACACATCAATTGAAGTCTGTGACTGAGAAAAAAAAAATTAACAACAGTTACATAGTATGATCTCTTGGTTCCATGTCCTCATTTGCAAAATAAGCACACGGATACTTCATTGTGTTTACAAAATCTGTTAATGCTGTTTTGTGTAGCAAGAGTTGATTCCATTTCTTGATGGAGAGTCATTGCTTCTCCAATAAACCCTGATGTTTTTATTCTATTGTTGGACGAACAATTTTAAGTTTCTGATTTTGTCTGGGCGGGTGTGTGTCCTCATTTGTCTAGGGTGTGGGCTTAGGACAGAACTGTTGAGTCATGCTTCTGTGTTCAGTTTCAGAAGAGCTGCCAAACATTCTTCCAAAGTGATTTTTCCTCCTTGACACACCCATCCCCAAAGGTCAGAGTTCCATGGGTTCCACATTGTCATTAGTATTGCTTTCTTTTCTTTTCTTTAATGGTTTTTCAAGACAAGGTTTCTCTGTAGCTTTAGAGTCTGTCCTGGAACTAGCTCTTGTAGATCAGGCTGGCCTTGAACTCACAGAACTCCACCCGCCTCTGCCTCCTGAGAGCTGGGATTAAAGGCATGCAGTACCATAATCTGGCCTAGTACTGACTGACTTTTTAAACTCTAGTCCTACTGTTGAATACTAGCCTTGATGGGATTCATAGGTTCCAGGGTAGGAACATGAGGATTGGAATTATTAAACAAAAGGAACAGAGACGTGAGAGAAATAAGAGACAAAAATACGGAAGAGCATCAGGAGGGACATTCAGTGAATACTGAATCCACCTCGTTTATTTTTCACACACTTATATACTTCACTCCAAAAGGGGAGAGGGAAGGCAACAGACTTCATTAACATTATATAAGGAATAGACTTGCATTCTCTGGCCTTTGGTACAGGTGGAACGGATCCACCTCAATGCCCAAAATACCAATTAGCCACACCCTAGGCCAGAATCTCTTGTTTGTAGAACATCTGTTGTCAACAACATTGAAAGAGCAAAAATAAGCTCAAACTCTCTGACCTCCAGTCAAGGTGGAACAGGCTCACATCTGTGGGCCCACACACCCTACAGGCAATTACTTGTGCTTAGGCTCTTTGTTCATTCTTATTAAAAATATTCACTGAACAGCTAGAGTTTATCCAGCACTGCGCAAGGAAAAAGGAAATATTCCTGTTGTGATGGTCTCCGTTCTTGAGTGAGGGAACACACTGTAATCTCATGCTTCATCTATAGTTATAGCTGCTTTTGGATACTATACATTGAGGAGGAAACTTATACTTCAACTCTACTTTTGGAATACAGTGTAAAGAAAACACTATGTTGTATTGCTATAACAAAATACTCAAGTCAGAGTAACTATTTAAAAAAGGATTACTTAGCTCATAGCTCTTAAGATTTGAGAGCATAACGGCAGCAGCATCAGTTCATGGCTGACAAGGACCCCACAGCAGTGGCAGAAGCTTTAGGGGAACGAGGGATCTCATTGGTAAGCAGAAGACCAAAAGGGAGTTCAGGGTTGAAATCTTATACAAATCTTTCTCACAGGACCCCAGGAGCCCCATGAAGCTACCTTAATCTCTTCTGAGGGCAGTTCTATCCCTAGTTGCCACCCCACCCCCATCTCTTAGATGTGTGCTCAAGGAGGTTCATGTGTACATGTCTTCTGTCTTCCTCAATAACTCTCAACCTTGCTTTGAGACAGGTCTCTTAATGAACCTGGAGCTTGTCAAACATGCTGGGCTGCAGGCCAGTGAGTACTGGGGATCCTTGTGTCTCTGCCTCCTCAGCACTGGGACTGTAGGCAGACAGTGCTACACCGGGCTTTTTACATTAGCACTGGCAATCAGAACTTGGTTCCTCATTTCTGTGGAGCAAGTACTAAGCTGTCTTCTCAGGGACCTTTTGTTTGTTGAGGTAGGGTCTTGTTACACTGCCCAAGCTGGCCTAGAACTTGTGATCATCCTAAGTAATCAGATTACAGATGTCCACCTCTATGCTGGGCTTCCCCCTCACTTCATGAAGACCCATCACCCTCAACACCACTGTTCTAGGGACCAAACTCCCAATAAGGAAGAAAACCTTGAGGGCACTGCTCAAAACATATTCAAACCTTAGCAAGCACCTGCCTTTTCATTCATCCCTCTTCTTGTGTCCTTTATAAAGATAAGGTTGGGGATTTGACTGGTATGAGCCTAAAGCATAGATGTTGTCTTCTTTGAGTGTTTCCAGAGTTTAGCTGCTGAATGGCCCTTTTCCACACCACCTCTTACAACAGCTGCCTCTCACACAATGGTACAGTGCTGTCCTAACTTGCAGAATACAAGGCCTTCTGTGAGGTCTGATAATCTAGCTGGTACCCGAGAAGAGGTTGAGAAGGTGCTGGCTGGATAAAGCAGAAAAGACAAAGACAATTTGAAATTGGATGTCCGCAATCATTGTGGTCTCGTTGGGTTGGAATGGAGGATGTGAGGCAGTCGTAGTAAAATATGATGCTCAAGAGTTGGAAATGGCTAAATCCCCTATGGTTCTGACCATCAAAGGATTTCCTCGTTGGTGAGGAGGTTGTGGTAGGATTAATTAATAGGTTGATATTATGGAAATTGATCTACCTTTAAAAGTCCATTTTTATATTAATAAAATAGTTCTTATGTTCTGAGAGTAAAATGAAAATGGTAGCTACACTGTGCTATTTCTTGTAGATGGAAGTTTCTGTCCTACCTGGTCCTACAGCCATTTAGTCCCAATGAAACACACAGAGGCTTTTACCAATTATAAACTGTTTGGCCTATTAGCCTATTAACAAGCTCTTACAACTTAAATTAGCCTATAATTCTTGTCTATGTTTAGCCATGTGGCTTGGTGCCTTTTCTCAGTAAGGCGTTCTCACTTTGTCCCCTCTGAGTCTGGCTGGTGACTTCATCTCTCCTTTCCTTTTCCCAGAATTTTCTTAGCTGGTTACCCCACCTGTATTTCCTGCCTGGCTATTTGCAAATTAGTGTTTTGTTAAACTAACATGAGTAACAAATCTTTACCATGTACAAGAGCATTATCCCACAGCAAATTCTAACAAAACTGATGAAGTATGAAATGTGTAATGTTTGAAAATATTGATTAATCTAGTCTCTAGAATCCTCTTCAGTCCTGGACTTGTCAAAATTTCACCATCTCTAAGGTTTTTTTTGTTGTTTTTTGATATATTACTTTATTTACTTATTTATGTATGTGTGTGTGCCCACATGTAAATGGATACTGCTTGTTCATTTCCCAGTGCCCAGACCCAAATAACCACACAGACCACTATATTAATTAAAGCATTGCTTGGCTAATAACTTGGGCTTCTTTTTAACTAACTCTTACATCTGAAATTAACCCATTTATATTAATCTGTATATTGGCACTAGGCTGTGGCTTACTGGTAAGGATCTAGTGTCTGTCTCCTTCAGCAGCTACATGGCACCTTCTTGGCTCTGCCTACTCTTTCTATATATGTCTTCTAGCCTTTCTGTAGTCTGCCCTGTCATAGGCAAAGAAGATTTATTCATTAACTAACAAAAACAACACATGTACAGAAGAAGGACATCCCACATAATCTCCACTTTTCTGTCTAATTAAAAAGGAAGATTTTAACTTTAACATAGTAAACTTACATATACAAAACAGTTATTATGCAAGAACTATAGTTACAAAATTTAGTCCATTTACATTTGACAAATTAAGAAAAAGATTCTATCATCTATCCTATCTTTGAGAGTCTACAGTTTTGTATCTAACTTATCTTTTATTGTAACTAAGAAAAACTATAATGATAACTATCTGTCTTTAATTCTTAAAAAAACCCAGAAGAATATACAATTACTGAAATAAACAAGAAGTGCATTGTAAGCAACATCCAAAGTTCTAGGAATGGACAGACACCAAAGTTCTGTAGCATTGGGACATTCATAGCAGCCTACAGGCCCATAGTATTTAGCAGACTTTAATATGAAGCAAGAAATTTGAAGATCTGTTCTGCCTTATAATGGCAAACTTCATCAGTTGTTTTCTTCTGTGTCCTGCAGAATGTCTAGCAGTTTCTTCTGTGAAGCAGGAACCCTGCAGGACCATCCCATCTTTTGGAAAGTTCATACAGCATACTATAAAGCAGTCCAGGCAAGAACAGTTTCTTGGCCAAATGGCTAGCCTTGTCACATTGAAGGCAAATTCCATAGCAAGTTTCTTTGATGCCCATCAACCTCTCTGAAGTAATTGGTGCTGCCAGAAGCAGACATGTCTCACTGTTGAGAAAAGTCTAAGTTCTTAAAACATCTTAAAGGCCATATTCTGAAGGTCTTTGAAATGTTGAAGATTATATATCTAGCTGAAATATATCTCTGTATATCTAGAAAACTTAACTAAAGTAATTAAAAGTTTGATTATTGTAAATGACTATTAATCTGCAATTATTAGTTATACATTATATTTTAAATGAGCTGCACAAATATAGTACCTTAAACAAGAGCAGAAACATATATACACAGTATAACATTAGCTCTAGCTTCTTATTGGATAACTTTTACATCTTAATTTAAGCCATTTCTATTAATCTGTATATCACCACAAAGTCATGACCTACCAGCAAAGTTTCAGCACATCTGTGTTGGGCAGTGAATCCATGGCATCTCCCTGACTCTGCCTTCTTCCTCCCAGCATTCAGTCCAATTTTCCCTACCTTCCTATGTTCTGCCCTATCAATAGGCCAAGACAGTTTCTTTATTCACTACTGGTAATAACAGAAAACAGAGGCGATTCCCACATTACAACATAAATAAATATGTATCAATAGACCAAGATCCATACCAATGCAAAATATTCATCTTCATATCATATTACCCTTACTTTTTATAAATTGACTATGATTATTAATCACTTATAACCAACCCCCTTTAAATAAAAATAACCATTTATAAGCAATCATTTTTTGGAATTTGGGCACTGTTTTCTCCAAACTGCTTCCTGCTGTTTGTTGGGCAAAGCATTTTAGGGTTCACAGAGACCTTTTGGGGGATCTTGTTCCATCAAACCACATTAGTCTGGAAGGAACCCACAGGTTTGCATCTTCTGTGGAAACAAAAGCAGAACCTCTTTTCCAAAGTAACATATCCTTAGACTGAAATTTTGAATAAAATATGTTGGTTTAGTTTAGCAGCCTACACAATGAACTGTAACTATACTTAGCTCATTCACAGTAAAAAATTCAGAGGAAACACCATAGTATACAAAATCCAAACTCTCTGTATGTTTTCCATCTTTATGTGGCTTTTTTCTATTACTTTTTTAATATTTATGTCTGTCTGTGCTTTTATATTATAACTGTCTATACTCTTTTTCCTCTCTTTCCAAAGCAAGACTATGTACATTTTAAAAACATACTGTGACCCATTCAGAGGTTTATTTTTGTCTGAATCTGTCTTTATTGTGTATCTGCAAACATTTTCTGACCAGGAGTGCCTCTTTTTTTCTAAATGTTAAGCGGGCATGCCCAGGACCAACCCCATGGCTCTGTCTGTTGGCTCCGCCGAGTCCAACATGGTGGAGGTTCTTTCACCGTCTCTACTAGCCATGTTCACTGCCTCAACTCCAGGGATGCAACGGGTCTATATCACCATTAAGTAACTAGTAACATGCCGTTCACAAACCCCATTTAAACACGGGACCTCCCAAAAGCCATCTCTTAAAGAAGCCATGCAGTTTTTGCTCCTAATGCTGAGTCAGGAATCCTTCTCTTAAAGAATTTGCCTCTAGCAAACAGAGCCTGAGAAAATGCTGCTACCAAGAAGTCATTCTTAACTCTGCTCTTTTGTATCTAGAATTTCTTTCCAAGCTCTCTTAGGTTTTATGTGGATGTAGTTGGCCCACACTGGCACCATTATGTAAACAGAGACTGCTCAGTTTCGCAGCTGCCCAGACCTGAATGATCACACAGAAGCTATATTAATTACAACACTTTTGGCATATTAGCTCAGGCTTCTTATTAACTAACTTTTATGTCTTAAGTTAACCCATTTATATTAATCTGTGTATCAGCATCTGTCTCCTTAGGCAGCTACATGGCGTCTCCTTGATTTGGCCTATTCTCTATCTCTATCTCTTCTAGCCTGGCTATATTCTGTCCTGCCATAGGCCAAAGTAGCTTTATTCATTGACCAATAAAATCAACATATATACAGAATGTGTGTATATGCACATGTCTGTGTGTCACAGTGTGGCGATATTTTGTTTGTGCTCTAACAAATAAAGCTTATTTGTAGAGCAGAGTGTGGAGCTAGCCACTAGTTAGCCATAGGGGCCAGGCAGAGGTGGCACACACCTCTAATCCCAGCATCTGGGAGGAGGAAACAGGAAATTATATGGCTGGGCAGAGAGAGGAAATGATAAAGCAGGATGGAGACAGGAGCTTGGTCCTTTTTCACCTGGGAAGTTGGCAAGTTAAGAAATGGCTTACCTTTGTCTGTCAGCATTTACCCCAATATCTGACTCTGGGTTTATATTATTAAGACTAATTAGAATTTGTGCTAAATACGGTGTATATGTGGAGGTCAGAGGATAATTTGCAGGAGTCAATTCTTTCCTTCTATCATGTGGATCCCAGAGATCAAACTCAGAACCAAAGTCAGACAGCCAGGTCTGTTGCCAAGCTGTACTCACTAAGGAGGCTCTCCAGCCTCTAGTTTTTATGATTTGAAGAAATCTCACAATGCTACCAAACTCATTGTTCTGTTTATAAGGAGAGGCTGATATTTGTAATTCATTGTATTCCCAACATCTCTAGACCAGACAGCCTGGCTCCCATGCTCTGTGGGAAATGCGACAAGTGTTTATCAGGTCTGTAAGATGCTGAGTCTGTCTGAATGGCATGGAGAAGAAGCAACTGAGAAACTGTGTGAACTGTCTCAGGAGAGGACAAGTCTCAAGTGAGAATGGAGGCAAGGACTAGGCTGTAGGGAGACACCAGGGAAGGATGATGGACCCAAGTGAGAGGCTAAAATACTTCCTGGAGACCATTGGGAAGTGTTGAACACTGAAACCAGGGTCTTACAGGGGGAGGGACAAAAAGAACCAAAGCAGCATATTCCTGTAAGACCCCATGTGCATGCTAGTTCATGCTTTGTGTGTGTGTGTGTGTGTGTGTGTGTGTGTGTGTGTGTGTGTGTGTGATGTAATATTGTCCCCCCACACCTCCACAGAGGTAGTTAAATCCTAATCTCACTGTTTTGAAAGGAACTATTGTACTGAATTAGGTCATTTGATCCACTGTTTGCATCAGGACCAAGACCTGCAAGCCCTACATAGCAATCATGGCATCAGGTTGCAATATATCTGTAGATACATATATGCCCATAAATACAGCCTGTTGAGTTTGTGTGATGTTACTTGTATGTGTCTGCTTTCAGGGCTGACTATTTGTGACTGGATAACCAGTTGCTGAGTTCTTGGGGAGACTATTTTTCCCATTCTCAGCACTCCTTAGTTGCTGCAACTCTTTGTGTAGGGTTGAGGTCTTGTGGTCTCTCTTCTATCCATGTTAACATGTCTATTGTTATTACCTCATGTTTAGGCAGTCATATTGGTGAGAATTTAAAGGTGTAGCTTTTGACACTACTAGGAGAACCAGTCTCACAGCAAAGCCCTGGTTCTATCATTCTGTACGATGATCCCTGAGCCTTAGGTGCCACTGCTGCACCCTTAGGGTTATCAATACACCACATTTAAAAATGTGCTTGCTAAAACCAGTCAGGACCTACTAATAGAATAGGGGAAGGTTGAATTTATTCTGATTTCACGGATGTAAGCCACAGAGGGGTGGCTATTTAAATGAAAACTGGGCAATAGAAAGAGGAGGAATGTGCTGTCCGTGTTAGCATGCTGCCGATGGTCCAGACTCTGGATCCCAGCAGCCCAGCCAACCGATGTCGTCTTCTGCATCCCACAGTGCTTCTTTCCTGCTGATTCTCATAATGAACCATTTATGGGAACAAAAACAACTGAAAGAAAGTTCAAAATGACAGGATTGGTGTCAATTTTTTTCTTCATGACACTTGTATGTGTTTCTGACCTAAAAACTAGAAAAAGATGGGGCAATCTGGAAGGCTTTTTCTTGGTTGCATGAGAGATGTCTACTTTTCCTACAGAGGGGGTAGAATAGCGCCTGCTAAGCGCAGGGGCTTATCATGATAGACTCTGAAAAATCTATTGTTTTCCTTTCTGCTGAATGCTTGGCAGTACGTTAGAATTCCTGTACATCTTCAGAGCAGCATTGGGACACTTGCCAACAGTTAATGGTCCCTCTGCACTGTTAACACACAGGGACAGAAGAGCTTTGTCAAGTCATCATCAGGATGGGCTCTGTGGGGTAAGTCATTAATCAAGGCAAGCTGGCCACTTTGTACAGAGCCAGTCTGGAGAGAAAGATGGCCACTTCAATCAAAGGACTGTATACCGGGGAGAGGTGGAAAGGGATTCAGTTCTCCCTGAAAACCATCAGCTGGAGCTGAGAGATTTCATGGGATCAGCAGGGGGTGGGGGGGAGGTATCTCTGAGGCTCAGTGGAGATTCCTGCATTTGTATGCTCTGATAAAATACAGTTTAAGGTTCACTGGTCATGGCCACATGCTCAATGGCACACCCGGAACTTCTCAGGGCTGTACAGACCCTTGCTTACCTGTTCAAGGCCATGACCCCACTGTTAGAAGGAAGTTTAATTAATATAGAGATTTCATAGATGCAATGAGCGCTCAGAGTAGATCTTGGTACCATAAAATGCTACGTGTCCTAGAGTTTCCAAAGGCTTCAGAGAGAGGTTTCTGGGTGTCACTCTGTGGACCTTCATACTGACACCCACATGGCAGGCTTTTACCTTCCTTTTATGTTTGGTTTATGTCAACAATTCTTTTCAGAGTCATAGAAGACCTATTGTGATAGTTGTGAACTTGACTGGATTTACATCACTTAGGAGACACATCTCTGGGTGCCCCCTGCTCCACTGCTGCCCCTCCCTCTCTGCTGCCCCCTGCCCTGCTGCTGCCCCTGCCCCGCTGCTGCCCCTGCCCGGCTGCTGCCCCCTCTCTGCTTCCCCTGCCCCACTGCTGCCCCTCCCTCTCTGCTGCCCCCTGCCCTGCTGCTGCCCCTGCCCCGCTGCTGCCCCTGCCCGGCTGCTGCCCCCTCTCTGCTGCCCCTGCTCCACTGCTGCCCCCTACCCCGCTTCTGCCCCCTGCTCCATTGCTACCCCCTGTCCCGTTGCTGTGCCTTCTCACTAAGATGGATTCTGTCCTCTTGAAATGCCAGTGAAATGCTTCGTGCTCCCACAAGCCTCTTTTGTCACAGCACTGAAAAAGTAACTAACACATTTATGAATCTTCTCTCTAGATACAGATATGATCTCAACAGTACTTTTGAGCTATCTCTAGGAAGGATTAATGGAGCCTAAACTTAAAATAGCCACTGAAGCCTGCGTGGTCCAAGAAGAGAACTAACCCCAACCAGCCCTCTGACATCCGTGTGTGCATGTACACAGGCACACACACTAAATAAGCAAATGTAATTTTATGGTCTATTTGCTTGTTTAAGTTTTGTTATTGTTTTTATCAACTATTTCCAGATAAAAGGATTTCTGATGTAAGCCTTCACTTTGCTCCTGAGTACTGGATGGCCTGTACTGACTGTCTCTCCAGTGCCAGTTTCTGAGATGGAAATAGGAGCTGTGTGCACCAGATATTTGGGCCGTAATTCCTCTCTAGCAGTGCCATCTTTACATCTGTGCCCCTGACTACAGTGATAGGGAGTGGATGGGCACATACCCTCAGTCAGGCTCCTTAAACCCAAAGATGCTGCATTCCTCAGTTTCCCCACTGCTGGGACAAAACACGTGGTAAAGGACATGCAAGGAAGGAAGGGTTTATTGGGCTGTGGCTTAAGAAGGGACATGGTCCATCATGGCAGGGAAGGTGAGGTGGCAGGAACATGAGGATGCTGGTCTCACTGCATCCACAGTCAAGAAGCAGAGGACAGGAAGTGGGTCCAGACTACTAAATACCCGTGCCTTCTCCAAGGGATCTTCTTCCTCCTGTGAGGCGCCACCTCCTCAAATAGGGCCAGCAGCTGAGGACCTAAGTGTTCAAACACACAGCCTCCAGTGGCGGGGGGGGGGAGCATTTGTTCAAATCACAAAGGATGTGTTCAAGGGTTTTATTTAAACTCTCAGGGATTTAATCCTAATTTCTTCCAAATTTATGTCAGAAGCATAAGCCCTAAATACCACTGATAATTCTGTGACCTGTTGAGCCAGCACTGAGGGGCTGATGGGAGAGCTTGGACCTGCTTGTGCTGTGTGAGCCAGGCACCTGGCCTTCCTCCTGACTGTTTGCATATTAGACTAATAAATCCCCTCTACTGCCTAGGCCAGTTGTAACCGAGTGGCTTCTTCTATGTGACTAAAAACATTTTAGCAAATATTGCCTTCCATTTCCTTGGGCACAATTTTAGAAATAAAAATTAAAATGTCCATTTATTCTTTCATTCTGCAGTTCACAGAGGCATTTCACGTCCATTATCTCATTTGATCCTGACAAATAGCTTGCCATTTTACGGATGAAGGTCATTAGTGGACAATTTGGAAACAGAGTTTGCATCTCTGATTCTCATTCCCTCCATCACCATTAAGTCCCTTTTATATATAATCAGCTGAGTGCTGGACCAGGGATTTCATGTTCTGCCAGCTCCATCGCTGCAATTTATTTATATTTTCAATGCATTGTTCTAAGTCACAAAAGTCCGTGACAAGGACTATGTATGACACAGCGAACAAGCAGTACATCGGTGTCAAAACACAGAAACTATCAGTGAGCTCGTGAAGACACAAGTGTGTAAAACCCCTCTGTAACCCAGCCCAGAAGGATCTCACTCAACTTCACCTTATGCTTAATTTGTTAAATACTGCAGCATATTTCTTTAGCTCATGTGTTTGTTTGTGGGGCTGGGTGTATGAATGGACACCATACGTATGTGATGTCCTTCGAGGCCAGAAGAGAGTGTAGAGAGGGTGTCCTCTGAGGCTGGAGTCACAGGTTGGTAAGTGGAGTGTGTGTTTGTGAGTGCTGGTGTGCACACATGGCTCTTGTGAAAGTCAGAAAACAACTTTGTGGAGTTGGTTGTCTCTTCCCACCTTTATATAAATCCCAGGATTTACACTCAGGTTGCCATCGGATCATCTCACCAGCTCCTAAATCTTGATATAACAACAGCAAAAAA
>NC_022012.1:87730892-87784476 GCF_000317375.1 Microtus ochrogaster
CATTCAGTCCCATGCTTCCGCTGGTGTCCTGCCATCCACTTTAGTCTATGTGCAGCTCCTCCTTTGCTTAGTTTTATTTTGTTGTTTTCCTTTTTATCTGCCTTAGCACTGTCATTGTACCCCTTAGATCCTCCACTGTATTAAAGAGTGCACTTCCTAGCGCTCTTGAATATATTAATTGGACATCACTGCAGCTTTGAAAGTGGATGGCTTTGTGTGTGTGTCTTCACGTCTGCATGGTGGAACTGAAGAATAAATTCTCTTCCTTTACCACCCTCTACTCTGGGTTTTAGTTTAAAGTTCTGTTTGTGTGCAGTTGGTGTTGTTCTTGATTCTAACAAGGCTGTCACAGCTTTTCATCACAGGTGGGGGCCCAATCCAGCGTATCTGTTTTGCCCACAATACTGCAAACATGTTCTTGTGGACCCATATCAGGTTGTCCAGAGGATCCTCCCAACTTCCTGTCACTCATCACACTAAACTAGCATGTGCTTCCGTTCCTGCCTATGGGGGTCATTTCTCTGAGATCTTCTAAGCATTAGACATTCCCCAGAGTTCTGGTTTTGCCAATGGCATTTGGTTAGTCTTATCTTTTGAAGAATTTACCCAATCAATGATGAGATCATCTTTTTACATGTTCCCAAGTCATTGTCTTTCTTAGCTTTTGAAGTCCCTATTCACATCATCAGTTTATATCACATCATTTTGAAATTCTGTGTATGTGGGTAAGATGGAGCTCACCAGTTTTCTCCAGCTGGTGAACTAATTCTCTTAATAGTGTTTACGAAATAATCTGTTTAGCTCTTCCTGTTACTTGAAATGCTACCTTAACCCCCCCACACACACACATACACACTTGTATTTGTATAAAGAATTCTATGCTCATATCTTTGGCTTAACTTTTTAAATTGTTGTTGTTGTTTTTGAGACAGGGCTTCTCTGTCTGGTCCTAGCTGTCCCGGAAATTGCTTTGTAGATCAGGCTGGCCTCCATCTCAGATATCTGCCTGCCTCTGCCTCCCACGTGCTGGAATTAAAGGCATGTGTCATCAATGTCTTGATTTGCCTGTGTTTTGGTCTAGTTTGGGGTAACACAAATATCTAAACACCTGTCTCAGGTGGTCTGTCACCGTCCTGACGGTTTAGGGTCTTTGATCAGTGAGCATTGTCTGATGTCAATGTGGTCATGTCAGTCTATGTCTCTCTTCACGCTTCATACCTTAGGAACCCTTTGTCAGTGCTAGAGATTGAATTCAGGACTAAACAAGTGTTGGACACTTAGCCTTAGCCCCAGCCCCGCCACTTACACCTCCTATTCAAATGTCTCAGAACCATTTTCTCTTATGCGTTTGTCTTTTCCATTTAGAATGCTAATGAACTTGAAGTTTGGTATATTGTGGTATGATAGGGTTCACCTTTTTTTCTTCAACTAGTTAACCAATTTCCTTGAAGTGTTTACTAAGTAGCCTAACTAGCTTTTCCTTTCTTTGTGATGCTAGCTTTATTGCACAGCTCGTACACATGTATGAAATCTATTTCTTTGCTTGCGATTCTGAGCTCTCATATTTCATTGCCCTGGTTTTTCTGTTACCCAGAGGGAGTAACAGTCCTTAATTAATAATTTTGTAGTTTGGAAATATATCTTAGTTGTTGATTGCATAAGTCATCTGCATTTTTTACTTAGTTGAAAAAATAGCTTTTGTGGGATTTACTTTTATAAAATTACAAATTTAGTATCTCTGTTGCCTTCACAATTAATTCCAAAATAGATCACCAAACTCTATTCAAAGGCTGAAAGGAAAGTTTAAACCCTAGAACTGGAGAGATGGCTCAGTGGGTGAAGGCTGCCGTGCAAACATGAGGACCTGGATTTCAACTCCTCTCACCAGGTCAAAAACTAGGCATTGCGATATGCACTTGTAATCTCAGGGTTAGGGGAAGCAGAGGAAAGAGGCTCCTTGGAGCTCCGTATCAGTCAGTATAGCCAAAATGGTGAGCTCAAGGCTTAATGAGAGATTCTGTCTCAAAAGAAAAGGTGGAGGAGTGATTGCAGAAGGCACTTAATATTGACTTAATCTTACCTATATATGTGCACGCACACACGCAAAGGCACTTAATATTGACTTAATCTTACCTATATATGTACACGCACACACGCAAACACACGCAAACCACACACACGCACACACACACACCATTTAAGATTTGCTCATTAAAGACATCAAAAAACTAAGGGAAGAACCACAGGAACTGCAAAATAGATACCTGAAAAGGAATGGAATTTAAGATATGCAAAGAAAGCCTAGTTTTAATAATAAAGAGCAAACAACCTTTAAAATGGGACATATTTGGAAAGATTCAGTTATCAAGATGCACCTGGAAAATGCTCTATATAATGATTCATCAGGGAAATGCAAATTCAGAGTACAGCCATCAGAATGGCCAAAATTAGGATAATTGACCATAAAAATGTCAGTTAGGATGTTGACCAGCTGTGGACTGTTGGTGGTAAAATCAACCATTCTAGAAACTCTCTGACAGTTTCTCATAAACCAAGTTTCCAACCAAATGTTTAATCCTATAATATAGCAGTTTAACTCCTAAGTATTCACACAAAATTACTTGAAATGTACCTTCACAGGAAGACTTACAAAAATGTCCAAACTGCAAACGGCATAAATGACCCCATGGGTATGAGACTTGGTAGTGAGACTGAGATATCTTTGTATAACAGAATACTATTGAACAATAAAAAGGAACAAGTTATGTACATAAACACAATAAGGATAATTATAAGAGCATTATTAAAAGAATTTTTGTACTGTAACATGTATGTGGCACACTTCTGTTTATATAGTTCTAGAATGTGCAAACATTCTCTACAGCAGTAAAATATCAGGCAGTGATTAGTAGTGGTAAAGGGAAGCATTGGCTAAAATGCATCATATTCTTATCTTAATAAAGGTCTGCAATGCAAACACATATGTCTTTGTCAAGCTTGGTTGTTTTGCTTTTAAAATTTGCGCATTTCATTACGTGCATAAAACATACACATATTTATTTTTGCCCCCATGCAAAAGCCCTGAAAATCAATAATAATAAGTCTATCAATAAGTCTAGTTAATGATATGCATGCTGCTGTATTAACAGGGTGGGGGGATTGCAAAGATGTTTGCAGCTTACTTTGAAATACAGTGCAAAAGTAAGACAAGTTGTTGGATGGAGAACTTTGGATAGATCATCTGATAGGATGACTTTAGTCCAAAGTCCGTGGCAGGAGCTAGGTGGAGATTCTATGGGTACTTGCTGTAAAAATCTTTCCATTATGGTATTGTAAGCATTTATTTCTCTTGAATTTTCTGTGAAATTGATAATATAATTTCCAAATAATTGATGCCTATCTTCTCCTCTCCCTGTCTCAGAGCACCTGCAACACAGTGTTAAACAATGGTAAAGTCAGCAGGTGTGGTGGATGCTTTGAATTCGCTTGTAGAGCGTCTCTCCCAGCCTCATTCTTGCATGTTCATTTGGGGAGTGCGCCAAGTTAACCAGGCATTCTGCTGGTGCAGACTGTAGAAGAGGAGTGTGATAGCCTGGTCAGAAGGTCACTGTTGATGCAGGGGTTCCTGCTTCAGCGGGAGCTTTGTAGGTCGTTGTTATCTCTCCCCTCATTTAGCAGAAAAAGTTGTTACCTGATAGTTGATATGAACAAAATGATAAGTTGTTTTGAAAAGACTTATTTAATTTTTATTTCTGTGCATCTGTGTTTGTCGGTGCGTCTGCACATACATTTGCAGGTACTCATGGACGCCAAAAGGCAGTATCTCCCCTTGATCTGAGTTCCAGGAGGTTATGAGCAGCCTGATGTAGGTTCTAGGAACCAACTTGGGTCCTCTATAAGATCAGCAAATGCATTTAACTCCTGAGCTGACTCTCCAGACTCAACAAAATAATGTGTTATATATTATAGAAGTTATGATGTGTAAGAAATTAACCATGGGGAGGGGAGAAGCAGGGAGGGGAGCAGAGAAAAATGTAGAGCTTAATAAAAATCAATTAAAAGAAAAAGAAATTAACCACTAACCATTTGTCCTATACCCACAGCCCAATGTAAGAATTAGAATTGTTTATATATTTTTATATTTTGTGTGTGTGTATATATATATATACATACATATATATATATATATATATATATATATATAGTTCAATTTTTCATATAAAATTTCTTGCTGGGTTTTATTATTAATATTTTCCCAGAGCTAAAACTCAGCATCTTTTGTATGCTAAGCCAGTGCTTTGCTATCAGCTATATTCCCAGTCCCTTTACTTATTTTATTGATGCCATTCTAGTCCATGTGGATATTTGATTATTCCTGGAATTAAATAATTGATATATTTGTGTGCTCTGTTGCTTTCATTCAGTGCATTTGAATGTATCTTTCTGTGTTCAGCCTCCTAGTTATTTCTTTTATTTTCAACATTGTTTCAGAGATTCATTACTGCATATACCTATAGTTCACCAACTGTTTTTGAGACTATCACTATGTAGACCAGGGTGGTCTTAAACTCCTGACTTTCCTGAGTGCTGAGATAGTTATTTGTTTTAGGGATTCTTTTCTGTCATTGGATCCTAAAGACAGTCTGTGAGCACAAACATCGTTTTCACATTCCCTCTCAGTTTGGGTGGCAAAGTTATTCTGCCTTCACAGAATGCCGGAGAATCGCACTTCATCTTTTAGCCTCTGGGAGAGGCTGTGTAGTTTAGAACAATATGTTCTTTGAAAATCTGAGAGAACCCTACTGAAAAAGACCTTGCCTCTGGGAACATTTTTAATCACTGTCTCTGCTTCCTCAACACAGGTACTGTTTCCTCTTGAATCAAAATTATTATATTTTTCAGGGAAATTATTATTTTTTTTCTGTTGTCAAATTCATTAGCATACAAATTGTTCATAACATCATTGTTTTATCTCTTTGGAATTTATCCTTGTATCTTTATTTCGATTTCTAATATTGTTTATTCGAGCCCCCTCCTTTGCTTGGAGTTTGTCCATTGGCGCATTGATATTGATCATCTTTCTACCGCTCTATTTTGTCTTCTTCTGTTACATTTTAGTTGTTTTGTTGTGTTCTTTGAAATGTCTGAGTCAGACATGCAGCAAAATTAACTCCTAGCACCACCCTGTGCATGGAAGCAATGTTTAAAGTGGGAATTCTGGCCCAGTAGGATGGCTCACAGCACAAAAAGCCCCCAGGATTCCATGGTGGGAGAAGCAGTGGACTCCCTCCACCACATGCACGCGCAATGGAAGCCCTCCACCACACGCAGGCGCAATGGAAGCCCTCCACCACACGCACGCCTCTTGTGCATGCTCTTTCACAGATGGTCAGGGAGTTTCAGTTCTTTTCTGTTCCAAGCTTTCACGCTATATAGTCCTCTGTAATGCCTGCTTTTGCAGTTTGCTGCAAATTTAGTAGATTTTCACATTCCAGATTCTCACTGTGTGCGTAAAGAGCAGATAAAGTTCTCGGTGATTTTTGGAAGAGCCCTGGAAACACTCCTATTTCCTCACCTCCACAGTGGGTTGGCATCAGTTAAGGCGATCAGTTCTGGCAGGCTTCAGCTCTTGCATACATTTCAAAGGTCAGGGTCACGTACATTCCAGGAGATCTTTCGAACTGCCTTCCAGGTTGGGCAAAGCATACAAGTGCTGTTTCTTGTATCCCCCGTGGCTGCGGCTTCAAAGCATCGTCTGCAACCTCCGATTTCTGTTTTGGAGGTGACTGGTCGCAGTGGCAAGCATGAAGATTAAAATCACAACAGGACACAGCAGAAAGAAACACAGGGTCCTGCTTATGTCATAAGGATGCGGGGCCTATTCGTTCTGAATTTTCTTCTCTTTAAGAGGGCTGCATACATGCTTTTCCAGTTTCCATTGCCAAATACAGTTCTCAACTGTGAGCATTGGCAGAGTACATCACTCTGAGGCCAGCCCAAGGGGTCCACTAGCTTAGAAGATCACAGCAGTGGCCATTCCAGGGTCCCAGGATGTGGTGTGAACTAGACTATGCTCAGAAAAACACTCAGTGTGGACACATAGATGGTTTTTCTATGGCCTTTTCCTTCAGGCCTTCTAGAAGGTCAGGTCCCTTTACTGGGGTGAAGGTTAGGGTTTGAACTGAGAGTGCCTGGTATGGGAAGTCCTTCTGTATATGCGTTGCTTTTATTAGTTAATGACTAAAGAATATGCCTTGGCCTGTGATCAAATGGAATAGAGCTAGACAGGGAAAACTAAATTGAATGCTGGGAGAAAGAAGGCAGAGTCAGAGAGATGCCATGTAGCCACCAGAGGGGAAAGACATGATCTGCCAGCTGGAACGTTGCCAGTAGGCCACAAGTCTCGTGGTAAAATATAAAATAATGAAAATGGGTTAAATTAAGATGTAAAAGCTAGCCCATAAGAAGCTAGAGCTAATAGGCCAAGCAGTGATTTAATTAATACAGTTTCTGTGTGGTTATTTCGGGAGTCTGGGCAGCTGGGGAACAAACAAGCAGCCTCATACTATAAATGCCTGAAAATCCTACAAGAGCAGAAGTCACCTTGCAAAGAAAAACAGGGCTGGGCATTGAGACACAGACCTGCGAAGGCAGCACTGGAGAGCTGGAGACCAGAATATCAGGAGTTCAAGGCCATCTTGGCAACACTGTGAATTTGAGGCCAACCTAGGCTGCATGAAAGTCTGTTTCAGTAAAGAAAATTAGCACGAGAACTGATTGACACATGACAATTTGAACTCTTGTCCCACCCCTCAAGGTGAGGTTGCACCTGATCACGTCTGAGCACCCATGGGTGGCCTTGGACAAAGCCAATGGGCAATTTTGATTGGCTTACCCTCAGGATATTTTAATTTTGGTCCCCTGTAAGTTCCTGTTTGCTCATGTCTAAGCAATGGTAGTTCAGCTCCCATGAATGAAGGAATTTACATACACAGCCGTAACTGAAGACTTCACTGTCTTTTCTGTGTGGGAAACGGTTGTGCTCATCCTGTTGGCTGGAATTATGTATGCGACTGTTTCCTTGCAGTCATCCTGTCAATAAAACAGTGGTCTCCATCTTTCAAGAGGAGCGAGAGTGCTAGCATTTATTTCTAAATAAAAGAGAGAAATGTATGAAAGCTTTCTAAGTAAAAATCCTCTAGACATCTAAATATGAAGAGTGGGGTTTCCAAATTTATCTCTTTATGAACAGTGGCTAAAAGGAGGCAAGGGTAAATCTCTCTGTTAGTTAAAAGGAACAGAAGAAATACTGAATGAGAATGTATTTCTCTTGGGCCTGCTCACACTGCAGTAGGCTGATTTGGGGGGCACAGAAGTCCTCTGTCACTCCCATGACCACTAATGTTCACAGGTGACGACGTTATTGCGCTGCCCCTCAAAGATAGAATCTAGAGCAATTTAATCCTTCGACACTCTTTCTGTTGAGAACTGTTCCTACCCAACTCTGACCAAATTCTAGGTTAGTGAGCAGAATGTAATTTTTTTAATAATTAAAAGTTACTTGAAACAATTATTATGAGTTGGTGTGTGGGTAGAAACTGGAATATTGCCCTTAGTAGAATGTGGAGGAAAGAAAGTTGTGTTAGTGTAGGTTCTATAGAAAGGCACTGGGGGTGCTCGGGGGAGGACACAGTCAGTACAGTGTTTGCCTTTCAAGGAACACATAAGCTCAATCTCCAGACCCTATGTAAAAATGTCAGGTATGGTGGTATGTGCTTGTGATCCCAGCACTTGGGAGGGAGACAGTCAGATCACTGGGGCTCTCTGACTGACTACCCTGCCTCCGTGGCAAATTCCAGGCTAGTATCTCAAAGAAAAAAGGATGGAATGGCGCCTGAGGCATAACAGCTGAAGCTGACTTCTGGTTCGCATACATGTACACACACACACATACACACACACCACAAAAACACCCAATATACACACAGGCCTTGGGTATTTCTCTTAGCTCTTGCTTTGGCATTATTGTGTGGCCTTTCTGCTCATTGATCCAGCCCACAGTCAGCTTACACCTAGATGTGTGAGGCCATTCTAGATCAAGCTGCCCCACCTCTTGATCACTAATGCACGAGCAAGCTGGTGAAGAGCATCAAGCTGGCCCAGACTAGAGCATCTTGGGAGTTTCTCCAACTGCAGCAGTAGTGGTCTCTATCACTACTGGCTTGTGGAGAAATGAGAGGAAACACCACCAAGCCTATCTTTCCCCATTTTATAACAAGTTAGAAACAATTGTCAACCATCACGAATGACTGTTAGGGAGTTGGCATTAATGACTTTGAAGCATATTTAAAGAGAGATGACACGTTAAGAAAAAATATATTTTGGGATAGTGCCTTGAAGTGTTAACTGAAAATAACTACCGATTCAAGAGTAACATTTTAAAATAGAATATGCAGGGCTGGAGAGACGGCTTGGACAGTAAAGTGTTGGCTATATAAGCATGAGGACCTGAGCTTGATTGCCAGAATCCATGTAAAACTGTGAGGCTCAGTGACCCATGAAGTTCTGGGGAGATGGGGGACCCCTGGGATTCACTGACCAGATAGTCTATATTCTCCAAGTTGGTGAAGTGGGAGACCCCATCTCAAAGAAAAAAGGGTGAATGGCACCCTTGGAAAAAGTAGGATGACACCTAAAGAGGTACCCAAGGTTGTCTCTTGTCATACAAACACATGTACACACACACACACACACACACACACACACACATCTTCACACATATAAACGTGCATTCAGGAATAAACAGACAAGGATACACTGAAAGTGAGTGAATTAAGGCTATATGTATAGATAAAAAAAATTTCTTGTTGAAAAGAAAACAATGGCTCAAGTAACAACTGAAATGCTTTCTTTTTAGGCACTGGATGTTTCTCAGCACAGGGTTATGGACTGGACACTGATGTTTGCTAAGCTGCTCAGAAAGAAGTGACCACAGACATTATTCGATGCTCACCCCAGGCTCTTTCAGTTATACATGATCTATCGCAAGACAAAGCCCACAACCACTGATCTTCATTTGAGACTTTAGGAAGAGTGAGTGCTCTGAAGGGCAGTACAGAGCAGATGGACTTTGTAAAGTTGTCAGAGGAAAGGTAACAATGATTTTAAAAGCAGACTTGACAGCATCTGCTCACCTGTTCACTGTAGTGAACACTTTTAAGGGGTGGTGCAAGGAGTGCTTCCTGTCATATGGGATAGGTAGAGCAAGCTCGTTCTGATTGGTTTTTCCTAAAAACTGATCTGCTTGGAAGCTTAGCTATTTCTGTTTACTTATTTGTTTGCTTTATTTATTTATTTAGTGTGGTGGTTTGACAGAAAACGTCACCCAAAGGGAGTGACACTATTAGGAGGTGTGGCCTTGTTGGAGGAAGTGTGTCACTGTGGGGGGTCTATTTTGCTCAAGCTTCACTCAGTGTGACAGTCATACCATTCATTCTGTTGCCTGAAGGATGGAGGACTCTCAGCTCCTTCTCCAGCACCATGTCTGCCTGCATGCCACCATGTCCCAGCATGATGATAATGGACTAAACCTCTGAAACTGTAAGTTTCACCCCAATGAAAGGTTTTCCTTATAAGAATTGTCATGGTCATAGTGTCTCTTCACAGCAATAGAAACCCAAACTACAATAGGTAGGTAGGTAGGTAGGTAGGTAGGTAGGTAGGTAGGTAGGTAGGTAGGTAGGTAGGTAGTTTTCTGAGGCAGGGTTTCTCTGTGTAGCTCAGGCTTGCCTTGAACTCAGAGATCTTCCTGCCTCTGCCTCCCAAGTGCTAGGATTAAAGGTGTGTACCACTACACCTGGGGACTTAGCTGGCTTTAAAGCTTTCCTTTTGGTGACGCAACTCCCCTGTGACTTGGATGCTCTGCGGCGGCCCAGGGTAGGAACTTGATTCATAGCACTAGCTTTTCCTCTTTTGCTGGATCACAGCTCTTTGAAAGATTGATCAAAAATTTGTGGTAGGGAAGATGGTTCCATGGGCAAAAGAGCTGCTGAGCTATTCTGAGGACCTGAGCTTGGATTCCACAAATCCACATGAAGCTGAGCATGGTAGCGTGTGTCTACAATCTCCGTTTCTACAGCAAGTGGGGAGGAAGAGGCAGAAAATCCTTAGAAGTTCATGAACCAGCTATCCTGGTGCACACAGCACTAAACAACACAGAGACCCTGCTCACAATAGAAGACAAGAATGTACCAGCTAGCTCGGTGTGCACAGCAATGAACAACACAGAAACACCCTTCTCACAATAGAAGGCAGGACATGTACCAGCTAGCCTGGTTTGCACAGCAATGAACGACATAGACTCCGGTCATGGTGGAATGCAAGGACCAACACGCAGTTATCCTCTGGCCTTCCCAAACATACCATGGCATGCACATGACCATACTCATACACATGAACATTTAGATACACACACACAAATACACACAAATCCAAATAAAAATGTGCAAGTATTTATATGGCAATAATATCTCCGCTTAATGAATCACCTTGCATAACAAGCTGCTGTGTTTTCATTCTGGTCAACAATGGGGTGTATTGTATGTAGGTATCTCAGTGATGCAAGACTTCAGCTTTTTTTTTTCAGTTTTAAGAAACAGGAAAGGAAGCAAACACCCAGAATTTGATCATATCAAAGACTTTCAGAAGATTTATTTGTTATATTACTAATGTATGTGGTCCCCTGTTTCCATGCGCTCAGGGATGGCATGTAGGAGATTATTTATTTTCTCTCTGTCAGGTCTCGGGGGCACCTAATTATTTTGATATGTCCTGAAGTCTGCATTATGGGGACATCTACAGAGCTTAGAGATGCATCCTTGTCTACTGATGAGCCATTTCTGACACTGACCTTTGAGTATTTATGGGCATGGGTCTGTGTGTGGTGCCTGTGGGGACTAACGATGAACCTGGGCATCATTTCTTGGAACCATCCACCTTGGTTTTAAGCTAGGCCAATTCTATGAGGCTGGCCACTGACAAGACTAAGATCCACCTGGCTCTGTCTCTCCTATGCTGGATTACAAGACTATGCCCACTTCTTCCAGCTTCTAGCTGGGTGCTGGGCATCAAACTAATGTTCAGAAACTTGTGCAGCAAGCGCTTTATCAAATTGCCTGTCTTCTCCTTGGCCTGAGACTGTGAACTTCCCTGAGGCAGACAGGGAAGGACTTCAAGGACTGCAATCACTTCCTATCAGGGAGTTTCACACTGGGGAACCAGCCTACCTCTTCTGGTCTTCTTGCACCTCTGCCTGCTGGTGGGGTGCTGCTGGTGCAGCTGGCTGTGGCTGTAGGTCAGAGGTAAAACTCCCTTCTCTGCAAGTCAGCTCTTCCTGTCCAGCGGTGTTTGCATCTCTCTCCTCTAGCCTGGGGCTTAGATCAGTGATGAGTTTTGGTCAATAGGAAGCCATCAAGCATGTCACAAGCACAGGGTGATTTGTATGGTTGGATTGATTCTTTAGTTCTTTGGTTATTGAAGAACTTGTCGAGATGGCCTCTGTCTGGTTCAGAACTGCAATTGACCTACTCATGTCTATAGCCCAGCTACCTGAGATGATGGTTTACACCCTTGAGAGAGAAACATAAATGTTTAAATATCATCTAAAGGCTAGTGGACACAGCCCAGCCTGACTAATATAAATTTCAAGTTGGAAAACTCAGAGCTGTGCAGTTTCATGCAGTACATAGTATGAGAAAGTTTGGTAAATCCCTTCAACAAACAATTATGACCTATCTATCTTACAGTTTTGAAATAGGTTGACAATATCTGGTAGATCTTACAGGTTTCCAATTTCCTTTCATAATACAGCTTTTAAAGAAACGAAAATGTGTGTCTTTCTTTTGATGGAGTCTGGCATTCTGTTTCTCTCTGATTTTCAAGACGTAATTTCCAAAAGGGCCACAGGAAAACTCCTGTACAGATTTAGAGTGAGTGTGTGCCAACCATTCAGCCAGCTTACTAATGTGCAAACAAGTTAGATAGTGACATGACTTCAGGGCCACAGGAAGGGCGGTTCGTTCTAGCCATTACCAAGAGGGAAGTTAAAGAAGGACTATTAGGATGTTTGCGAAACTGAGTAGCATTCCGCAGAGAAATACAAACAAGCTTGGGGGGGGGGGGGGGCTCTTTTCTGCTGGACTGGGGGATAAAGTGGAAAGCAACCAAATGGGGACAGCTATTGCTGCTCACAGCCTACGACTGTCACTTACAGGTTGAAGCCTGCTCAGGACAGGAGGAGGAGGAAAGAGACCCTTTGGGAATGGCACAGGAAAGGTGTGGACGGCCTATTAGGAAGCCAGGTCTTCCCTGTAATTGGTTAGGGGCATACATTTGAGTTTCTCTGATTGGCTGTACTTGGATCTGTCAGTGACTGATCTCCATTGCTGAGCAGTCATGGGGTTGTTGTTTGGCTTCCTGGATTGTTACCCCAGACAGTGGTCTAGTTTCCTAGAAATCAGCTTGGCTGTATGTCTGAAGCAGGCTGGCCTCCAGGGCTGGACACTCTAGATAATGGGTTGCTTTCCTGAACTGATCTCTGCAGGGTCTGGGTCAGAGTAACATTTTTCTACATGGCCTGGCAAACATACATTTGCATATCCCATCTGTCAGTGGTTAGTTCCACCAATTGACAGGAAACTCCAGTGCTTGGGTTCCATTCAAACAAGTGGCAAGCCAAGTACATACTCCAAGGGAAAAGAAATAGCTCTCTATATAGATATAGCCAACACTATGAGATATTGGAAAGACACCCAGCTTCCTCCCTACCCTGTTTCTAAGTTCTGTGTAATTTTAAAACACCTCTGTATTCAGAAAGGATAGAAACAGGAAACTGGGAACAATATGTCCAATTTCGGACAAAGTAGTAATCGCACAAGACACAGCCTTTCAGTCATGTCAACAACAATTGAATCCAGCAGGGAAGAGCAGCACTCCTAGGGTCTATGCTGGATGCAGGCTGAAGAACACTTTCTAATCTGCTCTACCAAGCATGACATTTGTAGTTTTAAGTCTTTGGCTCATTGACTCCTGCCGTCTGGTTCTCAATTGGTTCTCTATTGAAAAGTCAGAGAAACAGATCTTGTCTGTTTCTTCCTGCTTGCCTCTTAACACTAATTACTTCTTACAAGATATCATTCAACAAACGGAGAGATAGGATCTATATCCCAGGCTCTTGTGATCATTGAAACAAGAGAGACCGACGCACAGACCTCTTTTGATTCCAAATGCTTTGATTCTTTCCTTGTAGAGTAGGATCCAGAACAACCATTTCCTGCTCTTAAAATTTTATTTTGAGCAAATGCCTCAAAATCCTCAATCTCGTTATAGTAGATGTCCAGATGTCTTTTCCCAAATCGTAGACAGTAGAATTGCATAGCTACTTTTGAGTGTCTTGGATGTGGTATTACTGTTCTATCTACACTACACACAATGTTGTTAACTTTGGTGGATGTCTAATTATGAATCAGTATTTTATAAGATGGCAGGATAGTAGTTACATTTTGTATTTATTTTTATTTTATATGTATGTGTGTTTGTCTCTGTGCATACAGGTATCATATGCATGCAATGCCATCAGAGGAAGAAGAGGGCTGCAGATCCCCCTGGAACTGGATTTACAGATGGTTGGTTGTGCCTGGAACAGAACCTGGGTCCTCTGTAAGAGCAGTCAGTGATCTTATCCAATGTGCATCTCCAGCCCCCGAGATGATATTTTAACGTGAAAAGTCTCTAAAATATACTACTGACTTCAACATAAGTTGGATAAACCGGTTTTGATCATAAGACAACAACAAATTCGTATTTATCTTTGAAATGTTATTTTTCTTGTACTTTTTCAAGAGTAATTATTAGGTATTTACTGAATTCTGCAGTGACATTTAAGGCCAAATGTCAGCCATAAGGTTGTCCACTAGATGTCACTGCATTCCCACATTGAAAGGATGCCTTTGGCATCCATCTGGTGACAAAAAACTGTTCAGGTTACTAGGACAATGTCCCTAAGGATGCTCCCACACAAGAATGCCCAGAATTTTTTATCCATGCAAGGCAGGCTCAAATTGCTTTGGTCATTGACTGGTGGATGCCCAGAGGCTCTTCATTTCCATAATTTCTTGTTTACCCCTCATTAAGCCCAGCAGATCCTACAAAATAGGTGCAGATAATCAATGTTGTGTTGTACTTTGTTAAGTTAATGGCATAGAATGGAACTCAATGCCAAGGCCATCTGACACACCAATGAATGGGGCTCTTAATCACGTGTTTCATGTTTAATGGCCCCACTGTCAACTGTTGAACATCCAATGACTATTGCCAGATTGTCCTCAGTGGTCTAGACTATCAGCCTCTGGAACTCAATGGTAGCCTCAAAATATATTTTAGTGTGTATAAAAGGTGATGCAGAGGGCCTGCCTGGGAAAAGGGAGACACGGGAAGCAAAGGCCAGCGTAAATGTGTGTGCCCAGAGAGAAAGGAGGCCTTGCACAAGGAGCAGGCCCTGCCCTATGGAAAGCCAATCTTTTGTGCTAGAGGAGAATTCTCAGCTGCTGCTTCTCCTGGGTAAACAGCAATGCGGAAGCTCCACAAAATCCTCCCTGGGTCCTAAGGGAGACAAACCTCAGGCCCTTCAATAGAGACATGATGGTGCTGAAAGTCAAGTCTCCTGTCCGCCAGGAGAGGTTGGCAGTGTGGCAGAACTCTAAATCTAGGGTTCTAGGGTTGTCTCCTAAGGATCACCAGGATCTTTCTTCCCATCCATGCTTTCTAGTGTCTTCTCTTAAGACTACAGGAAAGGTTGGAGGAGGGACTAAAACTGAGGCAGGTAGGCACAACATATTCCTAAGAGAACAGTTAGAAGATGGGAAGTTAGCAGCCTGGGCAGTCCCTGGAAGAATACGGGAAGTGTTTCCTGAGTCTTCAGTCAAAGGGCTTAGGACGCAATCGACCCACATTACCTCACGTGGTAGGGTTCTTTCACCAGTCTGAGGTGCAAAGTAAATTCACTTCAAAATGGTTTCTTGAGGCTATAATATATGGATATAAAACTGAACATATAAATGTAACGCTTAATGAACTATCCCAGCATGTGCCCCTTTTATCTCCTAAATATAACAAACATTCATAACCAACCAAATAACCAAAGAACATCTATATCCCCCAACTCTTGGGAATGTGGACATTGTTTTCTCCAAACTGTTTCCTGCTGTCTGTGGACAAAGTATCTTTAAGGTCCTGAGAAAATTTGAGATAATTGCCAAGTCCTAGAAAGACTTGTAATCCATAGCCTCTTGTTTCCTGTGAAAACAAAAGCAAAATCATTTCTACAAAGCAATGTATCTTTTAAGTTCCATTTTACAAATACATTTTTTAACTTTTGTTTTAAAGGAGACATTTTTAAAATATTTAGGTTCATATATTTTATCAGTATCTTTTAAAATCCCATGTCTCTCAGCAGCTGTCTTGTGTTTTTCAGCAACAAAAATGCAAAATCCACACAATACTATCCAGGATCCAGCCTCCCCCTGTGTATTTCCCATCTTTATGTGGCTTTTTAAATATTACTTTTACTGTCTCTTTAAAGACTTTATTTTATTTTTAAAGCTATTTCTTTCTTTTGATAACTGCCTATACTCATTTTTTTTTCTTTCTTAAGCCTACATACACTTTTTAAACACACAGTGACCCATTTAGAGGTTTCTTTTTGCCTGAATTTATCTTTATTGCATATCTGTAATCTATTTTTTGTCACTGTTTTAAACTGGAAAGCAGGTGTGGCTTTCCAAAGCGCTTTGGCTGTTGGCTCTACCCCATTCAACTTTCCAACACGACAGAGGTACATTTACCACCAACTCTGAGAGCCATGTTTATCACCCCAACTTTGAGAAACAGTGAGTCCATGCTGCCACCAAGCAGCTTGCAGTATGCTGCCCACAAACCTTTTCGGTCTGTATGAGTCGAAGCTAAATCTGCCATACAGTGTGCTGTGTGACTTGGGGACACCTTTGTGTACTGTAACAGGAATCCACCATGCTGTGCTCAAACTCTTTTTCAAGCTTTCTTCAGTCTTATGTGGAAACCTGAGAGCTCCATGTTGGGCACCAAATGGAACTGCAAGTTTTCTGTGTCTTGCCTGGTCCCACTGGACCTGTTTCTCTTCCGTTCGCTGGTCTCCCTGTAACGGCTTATAAAATAATCATTCAGAGGCTTAATATTAATTATAATTGCTTGGCCGATGGCTCAGGCTATGACTTATTGTTCCAGGGAACTCACTGGCTTCTTCCTAACTCTGCCTTCTTTCTCCCCGTATCTCTGCTTGGATTTCAAATCTAGCTATATTCTGCCTTGCCATAGGCGAAAGCACTTATCAATCAACCGAGAAAAGCAACACATATTCAGAGCATGCAGAAATGCAGAAGGACATCTCACATAAGAGTCCTTTTTTTTTTTTCTGTGCAACAGCTCCAGGTGTCCTGGAACTCACTCTGTAGACCAGACTGGCCTCAAACTCATAGACATCCATCTGTCTCTGTCTCCCAAGTGCTGGGATTAAAGGTGCACTACCACCACCCGGCAGACAAATAAGGGTCTTATATTGTCTCCAACTTTGTTGGTGGCTGCTGCTTGAGGTGTCATCTGCTGCCATACACTATACCTGTTTCCTGGTTAAGGTCAAGTAGGAAGCCCCTAGGTTCCCTCTCAAGTATCAAAGAATAAAAGCAAAAAAAGAAAAGAGGAGCCTGGAGCTCTAACCCTAGCGAATTGTTTCTGGTAGTTTCCAGTGTTGGAATGGTGGGTGGTGTGAGTGTGGCGAGCTAGAGGGAGGCAGCTCGCACATTGTTCTTTATTCCTAGTCATTTTTCAAATGCTCAAAATGTTCTGGGACATACCATTGTGGCATAAAAATGATCTTGAACGACATTTGAAATTCAAGACAGGCAGAATGAAGAAGCTGTGTCTGGTACAGCACCCAGACCTTGACCTTGCCTGTCTAAGGAAGGCAATGCTGCCTGAAGGGATTGCATCCCTGCTGAAGGGATGTGCCTCCAGCTGGGAGTTGGGGGCAAGAGGGGCAAGGGAGGCTCTGCCATGAGAGATGGCACTTAACACCAACACAAACTAGCCTCCCACTCTCTCTGACCAATTTGTTCTCCCCAAGGTCATTCATTTTTCCAGAAGCATCTTTTCTCTTCCTAAGATGGTAGACGAGCCTCATAGTCTAGCTGCATTTTCGAGCCTCGTGTTCTGTGAGATAAACCTGACTCTGTGGATGAACCCTGGCTTTTCCCCAGGAAATCTGCCTCTTTGTGTGATGCGTAGGCTCCCAGTTACAGAGCAATAGGAAGTTGAAGACAAGTGTTTCATCTCAGACATTACCTGATTTTTTCTGCCTATTTCAACTGAATAAATAAAGGGTAAGAGGAAAAGTAGACTCTGGTTAACAAAGGTACAGAGTGTCTCATTCAGAACAAGCCAAAGTAAAACAAGAATGGGTTCTCTGCAGATCTGTTGCCCTGTGGGAACTGACAGCTTATTTCTAGTTCCTTACAGCTTGCTTGCAGCTCCTGTCCTCACAGGCTGTAGGTTGTAACATGTGCGCGCCCTCACACTGGGCTCTGTGGCTCCAGGACGCTAAAGTGCTTGTCACACAAGCATAAGACCCGACTTCTCCCTCAGAATGAGCCTGAGAAATCCAGGTGTGGTAACATATGCTTGAAATACCAATGCCGGTGTGTGTGTGTGTGTGTGTGTGTGTGTGTGTGTGTGTGTGTGTGTGCAGAAGTGGATCCCTAGAGCTTAACTGCCTTGTCACTCTAGCTCACATGTGAAGGCAGATGCTACACACTAGCTCGGAATTGAGTATAATAAAAGGTTATTTATTTAGGGGTAGACTCACAGATCACAGTCCACTACACGCTCCGCCCATAATCTCTTTCTATGTCATGTTTGCCTCGATCTGTTAACTCTTGGCACAGATTAGTGAATTCAAGATTGATAACGTTCAAATATTTAAACCCCCCCCACCCCAAAGGTGCGTTTTACCAGCGGCGGTGGTGGGTAGAATGAGGAAGGGCCTCCAGTAAAGAGATGAAGGGGAACTCTTGATGTGGGCGTGCCCTCTGTGTGTTGCTTGTATTCGTTAATGAATAAAGAAACTGCTTTGGCCTGATGGGCAGCTGGGACAAACAAGCGTCCCCTCCTCCTACAAAACCTGGCAATCTGTGCCCTGTTTTAGTACCTTCCATGTGACAGTGATGTCACCATTCTGGGCTATGACTTTTTCTTTAGGGCAGTTGTTTCTCCAAAAGTTGAGAGATTATCAGGATCAAAATCTCCCAGGAAAGTTGGTATACCATCCCCACCCTCATATGCCAATCAATAAATCAATACCTTTATGAAACTTACATAGTTAAGTATAAGAAACTAAAATAGAAGTCTAGTCCTCCAAAATAAAAAAAAAAAAACTGTAGGGGAATAAAGCCAATGTGCTTGAGTCTGGCCACACTGAGAGCAGTCCTGAGGCCGCCATGACAGTCTGCATTGTCCACTTCTATAAATACAGTTTCATGCAAGCCAAGGCAGTTCCATTGGTTTCCACATCATTCATGGTTGCTTCTGTGTATTCACTGCAGACTTCAAATTGATGGCAGACAGTGTAGCAAGATTTCCCTTCTGGGGTCCTGGAGTTGGCTCAGTGGTAGTGTACTTGTTGCCTGGCATGAGGAACTGAGTTTGGATGCCCAACCCATACATGGCAAGTTGATAGAACCACAGCACAGGAAAGGTGGGTTTAGGTAACTCCCTGAAGCCAGGTGAATCTGTGACCTCCCAGATCAAAGAAAGACTCAGGCTCAAACAATCTGGTGAGAGCATGACAGAGGAAGACATCTAACATCAGCCTGTGGCCTCAGCAAGCTCACCCACATGTATTCAAGCATCAGAGGCACACACACACACACACACACACACACACACACACACACACACTGTGCTTTTATAGAAAAAGCACTCCAACAATTGATAAAACTACAAATGAACATAAATATTTCAAGTGCTGTTAGAGTTTTCCAGACTTCATCTTCAATGGGATAAATTCGATGGGCATAAAGGATTGCAAACACATTTTAAACTTTATTTTGTTGAATTGCTGTTGTTATGCATATTGGCACAGTTATCTTAAAAGCATTTTACATCTATAGGATGGGAAATTGGATAAAGTCATTATGGCAATGTCATTAGGAACCTGGATCATCAGCATGAGGAAGCAAAGACATGAAAAGCAAAGGAGTCAAGGCCCAGTGCAGTGGCTCGGGAGACTGAAGCACGGGGCATGGCACTTAATTTCAAAGCCATTCAGGGTTAGAGTGTGAGACTTTGTCTTAAAAAACAAAACAAAGCAAGGGTTCAGGTAGTCAAACCCATAGGCACAGTGCTCTCTATGGAAGCACGAAAGCCTGAGTTAAGCTCCCACTCCTCACACAATCATCTGGGGTAGGGCTGCAGGATTGGCAAGCTGCCCCAAAACTAATGTGGAAAGCAGTGGAGGAAGCACACCCTTCATCCCCCATGTGTACATGGATGCATACAGTCAAAGTCCAAGTAAGCGAGTAAATAGAATCAAGGAAGTGAAAGCACTGCAAAGTTACTATTTTTCTTACCAACAATGCATTTGCTGTGAGTGTTTTCTGATTAGTCCAATAGTAGCCAGTGCTTGGGCTCTAGCATCCCAAGACCTAGGAGAACAGTTTCTAGGGGTCTCATCACATGAACCAGACCTTGAAAGATGGATTCATCCTCTATTTGGTGTGAACGAAAGGAGCCTGCTGTGTTCTGATGAGTTGTCACTCAGAGAAGAGAATCCAAGGCAAATATGACCCTGTCAAAGGCATTGCAATACAAGGTGACAGGTTTTTATTTTTTTCAGACAAAGGTGAGAATATTTTTTAAGCATGAGAATGCAAATAAACTAAATTTAAAAATTAAAAAAAAAAACATTTTAGCCCCTGTTAGAAGGCAGCAAGGTAAACAGCACCTTAACCTAATAATTGATAGTCATAGGAAAATTGTCCATATGGTTCATATTTTTGGAAGAAATCCATTGTAGTTACCAAGAGAAAGTTGTTTATTAGAAAACTTCCTAGTACATCGAATACAATATTAGCGTTTAAAAAAATCCTATTACTAGCCCTTTATGAAGTAGCATCTGTACTGGTTGGCTTTAACTATCAATTTGACACAGTTTAAAGTCATCTGAGAGGAGAGTCTTAACTGAAAGGTTACCTGGATTGGATTGACCTGTGGGCATGTCTCTAGAGGACTGTCCTGATTGGTCATTCATGGGGAGGGACCAGCCCACTATGTGGCCTTCCATCCTCAGGTAGACATTTTGAACCATGTAAGAAAGCCAGCTGTGGAGGAGCCAGGTGTGAGACCCCAGCACACAGCATCCTCTGTGGCTCCTGCTCTGTGTCTTTGGCTGTGAAGTGAATTGTGTGGTCTGCAGCAATGCTATGTGGAATAGCAAGAAACCTGCCTTTGGGGTTCTGCTTTGAGTTCCTGTCTTTGGGAAGGAACTGTGATTTGTAATTGTTCAATGAACTATTCCCCAAATTGTTTTTGGTAAGGTGTTTTACCACAGCAACAGAAAGGAGACTATATAGTGCCTAAATCCCTGGAAGACATGACAGCAGGACTGTTGGCATCAGAAACTCCCCAGGGTCTTGTTGGCAGCAGAAGTGCAATCACAGGTCCTCCTAGACCAACTCATACAATGCCTGTGGAGTGCACAGAGTCAGCTGTAGACTGGTTACACTGAGTGTACACCAGCCCTCCATCCAAACCAGAGTTTTCCCAAAGCATTAGGGACAGAAGAACAAGTTCATGGCATGACATGAATGTGAACATCCCACAAGGAAGCTTGAGTAGTTTCTTACAAGTCAACTGCTTGGGCCTGGCTCAGTCAGTAAAGTGACTGTCCTGAGCAAATGAGGACTTGAGTTTGACTCCCAGAACCTATGTAAAAAAAAAATCCACTTGTCATAAATGTTCATGTAATCCCAACACTGAGGAAGTGGGACACAGGTGGATTGTGAGGTCCTCTGTCCAGTAAGGTTAGCCTTCTTGCAGAATTCCAGGTGAGTGAGAGACCATGTCTCAAAAAGAAAATCAAGATGGATAGATGGATAGATAACGCCTGAGGAAAGAGAGTCCAGGCTTTCCTCTGCTCACCCCACCAATTTGTGCACACATGTGCACACATACACACACACACACACACACACACACACACACCATCAAAGGCATGAAGAAATGCAGCAACTATAAACTGGCAGAAGAATGACAGAATAGAGACAATGTACCACATTATTTGGGGCTTAATTTGGACAAACTATTTACAAAGTTACCTCTGTGATAATTAGGGAGCTTTAGATGGATCAGGTGTTTGGTAACAGTGGGAAGAATTGCTAGTTTTGTTAGGATGACAATTAGTGATGAACTATCCAAAAATCATCTTTATGTAACAGAGCTGTTTATGGAAATAGCTCAGTGACAGAGATCCTCCCCAAATCAACAAAATAAAGAAAGGAGGGCGTAAGTTCAACAAAATATTGATAATTTTAAAATGTGACAGTTGGGCATGTAGGCGTTCATTATACCATTTTCTCTATTTTTATAAACTGTCATTATGAGAAGTTACAAAATTGCCTGATCCCAACAATCAAACTCCTGGGCATAAACAGTACAGACATTGTCACTGAGAAAGAGATCTGTTTGTTGATTGCAGCCTGGTTTGGAGTGATTTGTAGTATGGAGGAGTAGGACACAATCTCCTTGTCCATCCCTGGGAGAATGGAAAAGTAAAAGGTGATAAACATATGCTCAGAGGATTATACTAAGTTGCAATTGGAAGCAACAGATTTCACAGGATATGCCCACAGGCAATCTGGCTAGAGCTTCAGGAATAATAAATAGTCTGCTGAGGAACAAAAGGGAAGAAAAGGGAAGAAGCAGGAAAATCTTTGTGACATCTTTTGACTATTGGTGTTATATAATATGCATTATATGTTGAACATACTGCATTGTTACTATATTTAAAGATTTATTTTATAGTGTGTGTGTGTGTGTGTGTGTGTGTGTGTGTGTGTGTGGTAGCTGGAATGAGAATGGATCCCATTGGCTTACATATTTGAATACTCAGTCCCCAGTTGGTGGAACTGTTTGGGAAGGATTAGATGAGGGGTCTTGTTGGAGGAAGTGTGTGAAGGGTAGGCTTAGGTTTCAAAACCCCACTCATTGCCAGTTAGCTCCCTCTGCCCCATATTTGTGTCTCAATATACAAACTCTCAGGTACAGCTCTAATGCCATGTCTACTTGCCTGCTTCCACACTCCCTGCCATGATGGTCACAGACTCTAACCCTCTGAAACTATGAGCCCCAATAAACTCTTCTATGAATTTCCCTGTCACGATGTCTTAGCACAGTAATAGAAAAGTGTGTGTGTGTGTGTGAATATCCCTAGTGACCAGAAGGATGCATCACATCCCCTGAACCTAGAATTATAAGAAGTTGATGTAGGTGTCCTGAAAACTGAACTTGGGTCCTCTGCAAGAGCATCAAGTGCTCTTAACTGCTGAAACTCTCCAGCCTCTACATTGCTATTTATAACATATAACTTATATACAAATTTACACTAGACATTTTCCAAAGAAAGATAACTTAAAATTCTAGACTACATATCACATGTTGAAGTTGTTGCTTCTGGCAGCAAAAGAGGAAGAAACCAGAAACAGGACTGAGACAGAATCATTGAATGAAACAGAGAAATATCTTTCCAATTAAAGAACACATCACAGATACTGCAGCCCAACTGAGCTGCATTATCATCAAAAGACAGAACATCCTGCCATGGCTTTCTGAATAATGGAACATAGGAATGCTGTTATATTGGAGGTTATGGTGGGCACCTCTGGAGGGATTCTAGGTTCTTGAGTCCTGGAACAGGGAACTGAACAGAGACACACAGATAGCAGTGACTGATACTAGGGAATTTATTAACAAAGCACACACTTGGAAGGGAGGCAAGGGGCTGGTGCAGACTGTGTTCAGTAGCTCAAATGGCCCCACTTCACAAAGAGTTAGGGCTTTATGGTACATAGTGTGGGACTTTGGAACTTTGTATAGCATGGTCTTTCTTTGGCATGCTTGTTACATGTAGCTCTACACACAACTTTGTATGTCTCATATCTCTTGGGCACCTTAAATCTCTGCTGGGGCTGTGTGTTTTAGGACAATATAAGTTGCCTTCTGGCAGGTTGGAATTGCTCCAGTAGGTAGACTTAATAAGTTTGCTTAGATCACAGACCCTCTAGCTGTGTCTTTCTTTTTGTTCCCTGAAATCAAGCCAGACCCCTTACAGTCTGTCCCTAGGGCAAAGAACTGACTGATGCCTACTGTGACTATTAAAGCACTCAGACATTAAGGGGGAGGGAAGTGAGGCCAGCCCCCTCCCACTAATAACCTGTGTCTCTCCATTCCCAGCTCCCAAACTCTGGCCACTTAGGACTACCACACCTCTGAACTATGTCCCTAGTGTTTTACTATCCTTGATGCTTGGCACATAGGCAAGGCCAGATGAGGTCATATGAGGTAGATGCCCGTGATGCCTGTAAACCTCTAAGAGTTAGAAACTCCATTTATTCTCCAGATTTGAAGGGGAGGCTCTTTCTCCCTCCAAGGCCCCATTATGGATGGCCATGTTCATGATGCTGTATCTCTCTTCCATCATGTGGACATAGTGGTTGTCTTTTCTAATACATCCTGGCTGTCCATATTACAAGGTTTTCTCTCCTAATACATCTCACCTTAAAGGCTATTTATGTGTAGTTACTTTCAATAAACCCAAGTCATTTTTTCTTTTTGGTTGTTTGTTTAGTTTTGAGATAAGACCTCACTGTGTAGCTCTGGCTGGCCTAGAACTCTATAGAGTAGGCTAGCCTCAAACTTGCAGAGATTCACAAGCCTCTGACTTCTGAGTGCTGGGACTGAAGTCATGCAATACCACATGGAGGAATTTTGGAAAAGTTTTAGCTTGGGATTTTCCAGTCTTTCTCTTTAGCAGTCTCACTCTCCCATGTGCTAATACAGAAGCCTGTGTACCTTCCTGCCCCAGAAAGAGTATAATTCTCCAGTTTTAAAAGTCCTCTGAAATGATTCAAAGACTAAACAACTGATGTGTCTTAAAGCCACCTGCTCCAGGGACCAGAATAGCAGAATATAAACTCTGCCGAAGAAAACAGAATAGAAGGTAGTTTAAAATGAGCCAAATATAAATGACCATGGTCCAGGAATGAATTCAGGTTGCTTTGAGTGACATATCCTACTGTGGAAGGTGTGACATGAACCTTTGTAGTAACAGAACAAAATGAAGTTAAAAAAAAAAACCCCAACACGTTTAACAAACAAATTAATAGAGGCAGGCAGTTCATAACTGCGTAGGAAAAATTATCTTTTTATAGTTTTCAAATGCAATCTGAATGCCTGCTTTGGTGAAACTAGGGGTCTGCTAAAGCTGTAGAATCTGAAAGTCTTTCTGTTAGGACCCTTGGAGGCCATTGAGGAGGAACCTCAGAATCAAATTTGGATACCATAGTGGTATCCCTAGCAACACTAGAAAGGGAAACATCAGCTGTGTTCCTCTGGAAAGTTTAAAATATCACCTGAGAAGGGAGAGGTAAGAATAGAATCTGAGTCCCACCTCTGGCCCTGGGTGGAGGTACAACACTCTAATCTACCCCCAGCATTACATGCTAGTGTCTCCTTCCTGAAGAGCCAATCCAATTTGGCCTGTCAATCACCTGGTCAGGAGACTGCCCCTTAGGCAGACTGCAGTCACCTGATTCTGTTGCTGATGTGCTAAGGATATGGGAGGAATAATCATCCCCTTCGTGAGATGTTGTCCTTGTAGCTAGCTCCTCCCTTCCCTGAAGCAGGTGCTTGCAGATCCTCTCACTGAGAAACCTGCTCACATCTCTGAATTCTAACTCAAAGGAGCATAACTGGTTTTTCTTTCTTTCCATCTTTTTCCCAGATGCCAGCTACAAACGTAAGCATGCTTTCCCTGACCCCTGTTCATCTTGCCTTTTTCTGAATCCTCAACCCTGAGGCAGCTCCTTGCTGTCCAGCATGCTGACCATGCTTGCTTTCTTGGACCCTAACTCCAAAGGTACAGATAACACTCTTCTCCATCCCCCTCCTTCTAATGGCTGTTGGGATTTTTTTTTTTGCCTTGCTTTCCATTGTTATCTCTCAAACTATAATGAGATGGTCCTTGAACTTCCTTCTAAGTCTATTTTTAAATTTTCTCATCAGTAAGACAGACAACCCACCTCAGAAAAATCTCAAGTCCCTGGTAATATTTCCCAAGAGCCACCAAGATTCTAGGACAGCTGCAGGCTGGTCATAAAGGCAATATTTCGTGTGTCCACAATTGCTGAATTCTAGTCATTCTGTCATCCACAGAATCTTTGACACAGGGGCAGCTTTTTCAGATAACTTCTGTTCACAGCTCCCAGGAAGGACCTGCACAATTTCAAATTTTTGTTTGTGAACAAATGTGAGTTAGTTAAGGCTGTATTACCTCTGAGAGGGAGAGCTATATAAATGCTAATTACCCCTGGGCAAAGTTAATCTCCTATTTACCACTTAGGGAATTTCCTTTTCAATCTATCTGTAAGGGAGAGGAAGGAGCCTATTGTTATTCTGACCTATGTTAATTGTAATGAGTTAGACAAAACACAAAATTGAAAGAAAGAAAAATGAGGTGCCATGTTGGTGGGGGGCTGGGGAAATAGACAGCCCCTAGGTGCTGAGAGTAGAAATGGGCATGGCCAGCATCATGCCTCTAAATCCCCTCTACAGGATTTATCCTCCAGAAACACATTGCCAGGTCTTGAATAAGTGCAGAGAAGAGGTTATAGAAACTGGCCAGGCAGTTCAGGAGAGTTAAAAACATTTTTGGGCAGAGATCAGAAAAGCCAGGAAGGCACTCTGGTTCCTGCCCTGCTTTCTTAATATCTTTCTTTTTCTTCTCATTCAGATTCAACAGCCTCCCTCCCAGAAGTGGCAAGCGAGGCTGTGGCCAATACTGAGAGGCACCTGGCTAACTCATGGGTGGGCTGGTGGGATTGACAACCTTCTTCCCCATTTCCCACCCATGTTTTTCCATCAGTCCTATGAAAAAGCCCTGAACTCAACGGCTCCATGGCATACCATTTTCGAGAGCTGCTTCTGCCTTGCTTCTTGTTCTCTTATGTTAGTGCCTATAACCATATAATAACATTTCTAGTTAGAGAGAAGGCTCAGTGGTTCAGGGATTATACTGCTTTTGCAGAAGTCCTGAGATTGGTTCCCATTGCTAATCACCCCTGATCTGAGGGATCTGTCATTTCTGGTTTCCATGGACACCTACTTGTATATACCCACACATAATTAAAAATAAAATAAATATTTAAAGCCTCCTTCCAAATTCACTTTTCTATCATTTACTTTTTGAGTCCAAAAGACAAAGGACCCAGAAATTGATGACTTGGGTGGTTCTGGTTGTTATGATCTGCTCGGTGGTCTGTTACCTGGGTACATTGTCCTTTTAAGAGATAAGCCCCGCCCACCCCCTCCCTTCCACCAAGGCAAGCGGATCTTCCTTCTGCTTCTAGCCTGTGAGCTCCCTCTTTTCCATCTCTCTCCTAAAGAGGTAGCTTCTCTCCTCTCCGCCCACCATTTCTCTCTCTCTGCTCTTTCCCCTTCTCCCCTCCCCCTTTCCCTAACCCACTAAATAAATATCTAACCTCACTCTGCATAGTGTGACTATTCATCTTTATCTCTCACCTGCTGCAGTCTCTTGTGGGACTGGTTGATCATCCAAGGTCTCTCATCCACCACAAGGCTCCATGCCTGGGACCTGCTGCCCTCATGACCAAATGCTCCTCGTGGCCAACTGTCCCTTGAGGCCTACTGCCTGTTCCCACCCCTCAAGGAATAGCGACTTTTTTTTTTTTTACCATTACATTGGTGCTCGTGACTCGTCCAGACTCTCTCCACACTCCCACCTGCCCACAGGCAGACTGGCTGAGGATACATGGAACCCTGTACTTGGGAACCAGGTTTCTTTACAACAGCCCCATGTTCTATTCACCTGAGTGCCAAACTCTATGTATACCAGCAGCTTCGATGGTGAGTTTTCCCCTTCTAGTCAGCTAAACTGTTTCTCTGAACCCAAGGAATTGACTGCTGAGCTCCTGGCAATCCTATGGTGTTCCTAGAAACAAGGGGATTGCCCCCACCCAGAGCCTTCATGACTACAGTTGAGTCCTTCACTGACATTCGTCTCTGGTTGCTTCCCATAGCTAAAAATGTGATCAGACGTCCCAGGGTTAGTCCTTCTGCACTAATGCTGCACACACTGACCAGTGTGTTTGCTTTGGGACTTGGGGTCTCTCAGATTTTTCTTTCTCTTATCTTTTGGACTGCTCTCAAGTTGTCCACACTATGAGAGACTGTCCAGGATGGTCTAGAGGCTTCATTAACACCCTGCCTACAGAGAGAAGACGTTCTTCTACAGGCCTTGTAATGTTCGTTTGCTGTTTTCCCAGGTTTTCATGTTTTCAGCTAAAGAATATAAACCCTCAAACTATTAGCCATCTGCCTATGAACACTCGGCCGGTGTCCCAGCAGCTCTGCTTTTTCTCAAACTATCCCTGCCACAGCTACTCTTGGTGGTCCCATAGAAACCGACAAAATTAGTCAGATCCATGAGGCAACTGTTTTCAATTCCAGCCTTTGTTCCCTGCAACTGCTTGCAGTGGCCTGGTGACAGAGTAGATCATGCCTCTAGGTGTTATTATGTTTAAAATTCTGGCAACTCAAAAAACGTACCTTCTTCATATAACATGTGACCACTGCCATTTTGACTGAGGTCAGGTGACCTTACTTGCTATCTTAACTGAGGTCAGGTAACTTCACCACCATCTTGACTGAGGGCCAGATCAGGTGATCAAGTCCCACCATCTTTACTGAGGTATTCCTTGCCTGGTCCCTAGTCTGACTTCATTGCATGTGTGTTTTGTGCAGTGGCATGCCTTTGGTAGGGCCCACCAAAAGCATCCACTTCGCCCAATTCCTGTTCACTCTGTGTGTGTGTGTGTGTGTGTGCATACATGTAACTTAAATGTACCTGTGTTTACTGTTAAATGTTATGATTGTCTGTTCATCGTATCTTATTCCAGACTTATAAAAAGAATAAGTCTCATATTTTAATTGGTATGTACTTTTAAGTCTTTTACAAAATATGATATAATATATATTAAGCTGTTCTCTACTATTGTCAGTTCTGCTATTAACCTTCTATTGTAAGCAGTTTTTTCTTCTTTCTGTCTTTTTACAAGTATAAATCTTACTTCTTAAGTTGAGAGCCAGTACAGTCAAGCTCAGACCCAGCTCTCCAGGCAGGTATAACTGTAGTTATACCTGATAAACAGCCCTCAACTGCTCAGAGATCTAGGAAATGTGGCATTTAAATATTTAATTATTGAGAGACTTTTCATAACAAAAAGAGACAGGTAGGCTCCTAGCAGAAGCACTCTCTTTCCTCCAAAGAAGATAGAAAACAGAAGTCAGATGAGCACAAAACAACATACATCCATAATTTGCTTCAGCTGCCAAGTGCTGATCACGGGGCAAAACTGCCTTTCATCTAAACTGAAAATTCTCAGACAGTGGACAGAATCGCTGGAAGTGATAGTCTAGCTGCTCAGGTCAAGATTGTCTTGTCTTCCTACAGATTTCTTAGCCCACAGTATCTTCTGGAGCCTGGCAGGCCCTGCACTAAACAGCAAAAGAAAAATACGACCCTCAGAAATCATGGAGAACCCTGAAGAGGGGCTCTTGGTCCCAACCAAGTTAGTTCTATGTCATTTATTAGTCAATAACTCAAGTAAAATTTTATTCTTCTCAAAGATCTCTGATGCAGTTTGACAGCTGACAGGTTTTGTCAGTTTAAAAGGACAACCTCACCAAACAATACAAATACAATAAAATACAAATACAAGTTATTACGGTGTACCTGCAAGTTATAAAGGTGTGAGGACAAATGCAAGTTATTAAATTTCTTTCTCACACTGCCTTCCATAGTCTTAAAAATACTTTTCATTGTGCAAAGACATCTGTCACAGTCATGATGACATAAATATGCTACTGTTTATATAATATATATGTCTAAAACTTATGTTTTCACAAACCCAAATAATTCTTGTGAGTTCCAGGGAACTGAATTAGAGAATCCAGCTTAAACAGGTCAGATATACCCTTCTCAATTCCCTGGTCCTGAATTTTTTTTTCCTAAACTTAACTTTGTCCTCTGTTCTACCAATATCTTAAACAGGTATAAGAGGCACCAGACATTTCCATACCACAAATGCCAGACAGGAGCAAAGAGACCAGCTATGTCAGGATGTGACCAGCACCTAGCTTCCTCAGGTTCCCCTCCCACAAGATGATGCCCACAAATAAGCAGGAAGCTGTCTTGAGAATCCACTGTCCCAATTTCTTTAACCTGTTGTGTCTAACGTCCTGCCTTTTTATTATAAGAAAGGGATGGGAATGTTATGATCTGCTTGCCTGGTCTGTCACCTGGGTACATTGTCCCTTTAAGAGACAAGTCCCGTCCACTTTCCTCCCTTTCCACCAAGGCAAATGGACCTTCCTTCCACTTCCAGCCTGCGGTCTCTCTTTTCTGTCTTTTTCCCTGAAGAGGTCACTTCTCTCCTTTCCCTCTTTCTGTTTCTGTTTCTCTTTCTCTGCCCCTCTCTGTGCTTCCCCCTTTTCTCCTTCCCCCTTTCCCTTTCTCCTCCATAACTCACTAAATAAATATCCAACCTTGCTCTGCATGGCGTGCCTATCCATCTATCTCTGTCTCTCACCCACCTCAGCTCCTTGTGGGACCAGCTGACCCACCAAGGTCTCTCACTGCCATGTGACTCTCTGCCTGGGACCTGCTGCCCCTCATGGCCCACTGTCCCTTGTGGCCTGTGGCCAGCTGCCTGCTGCTGCCCCTTGGGAAACAGCACCATTTATTTTTACCATTACACTGATAACTGTTGATTTGTATTATGTCAGGGCACGACAGTGCAGAGTTCTTCTGTCTTGTTGATTCTTCTTGATGGAGAATCCTTTGGAAAATTGCCAAACTCTACTCTAGGAACCCAAGGTTAAGCTGCCCCAGCTAACTTATCTTCTGTTAAACTGCCTGCTCGGGCAGGACCTCCTGCAGCTAACTGCTTATCTTAACTTCCCTTTAATTGCTTGCTTGTTCCAAGCTCCCCTAGCAGCTGCTGAGCGAGATGGAGATGGTTTCTGATCTCCAAATCCCATGCTCTGGATACTCCATGCTATACTTAGGACTGTAGGAGCCAGCCATGATAAGCTAAATAGAAACAGACTACCCAAAGGAAATTCTTTATTTCCAACCATTATCACCTGCCAGTGTAGGACTCAGCCATCAATAAGTTTAATGCAGGCCTGAGTCTCAGTAGTTTACCCTGAAGTAATACCTAGTTGCAGGAAGGACCATAAACTGATATTAACTGAATATCACCCAAGAACAGACCGTCCAAAGAAAATGCCTAGTGATCCAACCATGGTAGATAGGATCACCTACCAGCATACTCACCAGGACACCACTAGACAAATGTCAGTCAATCAGGGGTCCTTAACTTTAGAAATTCCTCACCCCTACCTCTACTACTATAAAAACCCAACTCTAACTGAGCTTGAGGCTCTCTGATCACTCCAGTACATTGGATATGTGGAGAGACCGAGTTTGCAAATTTGTATAAAATAAAGGCTTTTTGCTTTTGCATATGGGACTCGGTTATTGGTTATTGGGGGACTTTGCATATCTGGACATAACATTTGGGGGCTCTTGACCTGAATACCTGAGTATAGTCCGAGATGACAGAAATACAGACTTTCAATTGACTATAAGCTGTATCTGAGTGGTCATCTCATTATACTCAGATCATGAGGTCCCCCCAAAACTACCATGGAGTCCAAACTCATATGCAAAGGCAAAGAGTCTTTGTTCAAGCTGGAATTTGGACCCTCCATGCCTCAGACACAGGGGTGAGGGGATTTTCAAGGTTCAGGATCCCTTATTGGCTAACATTTGTCTAGGTTTGTCTTGGTGAAAGGGGATGGGTGTGTGCTGAGCTAAGGGACATCTGGTGATCTCACCAGCAATGATTAGAACATTAGGTATTTCCTTTAGAACATTAGCTGTTTTTTCCCTTGGATGCTGATTGGTCCATTCCTGGGTGATGCCTGGGTGGTCTCAGTTTGTGGTTTTTCCTGGAAACAGATATTACCTTAGGAAAAACTGAAATTTAAGCCTACTCTTTGACTGGTTTCTACTGAGCCTGCCATGGCAGCCATAGAGTCAGGTTGCCTCGGGCCCTACAATCTCTGGTAAGCTTCCCATAACAGTACCCCAGTTATGCTTAGTTAGGCAAATGGAAAAGTCTCCATCATTCCAAGGGACCTCATTTTAACATGCATTATTATTGAGAAAAGAAAGGAAGCAACCCAGACATCCTTCATTTTGGAAATAATTGGACATATTATGGTAAACCAGTAACTGTTCATGGAAATGAGAATCTATACATACTCATGCAGAAACAGCTTTCCAAAATGAAGCGTTTCTAAGAAATCCTGCTAGGAGAGGAGAAAAAAGCATATGGAAGAACCGTGTGTATAATGTGACACCAATTTTGCTTTTTAAAAAAGGAAATGAAAATAAAATATGTTAGCATGTATGGAAAAACAAAGTTGAGCCGTTAGCAATGATTATCTCCAGGGCATGAGCCCGGGACTTCCTATTTACATATGTTATATGTATTGATGGCTGTATGTCAAATAACTATATTATATTTATAACTAGAGGGAAAACAGTAACGATTCATTGGCCCCCTACCAAATTAAGGAGACAGAAGTCTAAGAAGATGGGTCCTCTACTGTGTTCTACAGGATTTGAAGAAATATACTGTGAGAACATGTCTTGATCAAGTAGATATATTGTCATTAAGGAAGGTTATTATAAAGAAGTTATTGGCAAGGCCACCAAGAGAACTCAATGGGGAGACCCAGCCAAAGTAGCTTTTATAGAAGACACACTCTTTAGGTAACCCATTGTTAACCCACTGTTAATCATACTATGCAGGGCCTAAGTCAGCTCTTTAAAGCCCCTCCCTTTAGTATTGTTACTGTTGGTTTAAATTGGGATAGGGTGTTTCCAGGTTCTTGTACTCTTATTCAAAAAACTAAAATAAAGTCCACACTGATTTGCAAAGAAACTTGATTTCAATATCAGAATACAATGCGAGGGAGAAGCAGGGCAGAGGAATGAAGATATCCAGGGATGCTGGCCACTGTCTGTGGCTTCCTCTTATGGGTTTTGGTTAGTAAGAAGCATAGATACAATGGTTCTCTATTTTGATGAATAGGTTAGGTCATATAATAACTTTTCTATTGCACGTGTCTCTTCCCATAATGCATCTGCCCTGAATCATAGGCACACCCAGTTAGTCAGATGGAAGCTTTACCTCAGCTCTTGTTGTCCATATGCCCAAAGAGTCTGGGATCTTTGGGTGAAGGCTTTATCTTAGCCCCTGGTATCCATATATCCAAAGAGTCGTTTGTAATGTTTTGGTAGAAGTTCCACCCCAAGCCCCCTCCCCTGGTAGTTGCCTCAGTCCAGACTCCACCCCTGAGAAAGCCCACCAAATGATGAGCCCTCCCCAGAGATACCCAAGACCACTCCCAAGGGTATTTAAACTGCCTGCCCAGAGAACAAACCCATGATTTTCTGGTTTTCTTTTCTCATCTGCTCTCTGGGGGGCTGGAAAGCCATCCACGAGCCTTTGTATCCATTAAACCTGGGCTTTTTCTAATTTGATTTGATTTGGTCTGATTTGGATTATTGCATCGGCAGAAAGGCTTATGGGGTGAAGAAGCCTTTCTCCAGTTCTGCACAGGTGTATGATGGTAAATAAGAGAGTCTTCCTGAAAGTTTAGTTGAGTTCACATTTTTTCCCTTACTCCAAACTCATTCAGACCTGAATGGCCCCCCCATAATTAGCACTTGGATTTAATAATGTCGATACATTTTAACAGAAACTGTCTTAATTTGATGATAGTTATAGAGAGGAGAAAGGTATCCCATTGTTCAGAGAGGGAAGTGCACATTGTGTGACTCAGGTGGGCATCCTAGGTTTTTAAATGCATTGTTCAGAGAGAAGCAGGTCCATGCCGATCAAGGAGCTGGGTTGCCAGGTGCATTGTTTGAAGAGTGAGCTATGCATAACTGAAACCAAGTAGAGTCCCTGGTTATTAAACCAAGCAGAGTCCCTGGTTATTAAACCAAGTAGAGTTCCCGGTTATTAAACCGCTCCCCACACACTTGCCTGCCTAGTTTCTCATAGTGGAATCACATTTCAACATGTACTGCAAGAGAATGAAGCCAATTCAGGCCATGGTGTCTTAGGCATTGTTCTCACAGGGCTCTGTCTATTAGCCAAGTCAGCTCTACGGGGTGTGAGGGTGGTACACAGAGAAGTGAAGACCAGAAGATGAAAGTCGTGGAAGACGTGTGAAAGCCTAGCTACCACAGAACTCAAGTCTTCCTTGGACCGAGTGCAAGCACGGTTCTCACTTTGGTCAGGATTTCATTTGGTTCAGCCATGGGCCTGTTGCTAGACAGTGAGATCATGCCAGAAGAGGGAAAGCCAAGAAACACATCACTCTGCTTGCATCTGAGATGATTTTAATCTGGTAGAGAAAACAGATGTGAATGCAACCAACCAGGACAGGGAAAGGAGCTTGGAAATCGCGGGGATGATTAATCCAGATTGACAAGCACCAAGGACATCATTGATGGCTTCCCGTGGGTGTGTCTGAGAGATAATTCCCAGAAAGGAGTACCCCAGTGATGGAAGATGTGCCCTGCTATGGGGCAGCGCCATGCCATGGACTGGGAGCCCAGACGGATTAAAGGATAAAAGGAGAAAGTCTTTGAACATGGGTGTGCCCTTTCTCTGCCTCCTGGCCGCTGTGACTGGCCACACCAGTCACACACACACTCTCTCTTCTGTGGTGGGCTCACAGCTCTGGGATTGTGAGACAAACGAATCTTTCCCCTTTTCAGTTATTTTGCTCAGGTTTTTTTTTTTAAATCACAGTGACCAATATCTCACTAATAGTGTTTTATTTCTTGGGTAGATGATAAATAATCATAATTAGACAACATATATTATCTGTGTGTTCGATGCTGACCTCAAGGTCTCAATTCAGGAGCATCCTTGATCCATGCAACCATTCAGCAAGAATTTTCGTTTTGTATCCCATTCGAGACAGACAAGTTAAGTGCCAGATCAAGGGTCACAGATGGTAAAACCAGAACAAACTTCTCTTCAGATAGTTAGCCACAGGCTCCAGTCCTTATTTTTGATTGCTACAAGCATGTGCCTTGGTTTTTATCAGAATGGAAGATTCTCTAAACGTATTGTGGAAGAAGAAACTGATTGTAAGTAACAGACCTTGCCTAGCTGTGGGGAAAAGTAGAGAAGTAGGGTCCTTAAAAGTTGAAGGGTAAGAGAAAGAGCATGTCTTAATATAACAAACTCTCAAACATTAGGGACTTTGGTCATTCCTCAAGTCCACACTCATAGTTTGGCTGAACTTAGTGCCAGGTCAAGGCACTGGCTGGGATGGTTCTTTCTAAGACTTCTTCCCTTGGTTTCTCATTGACTTTCAGATGTTCACACTATGGGTTGCAGTCCCATTCCAAGATTCCGGAATTCAGACTTCAACATATGAACGTTGAACATTAGCAGCAAGCATCCAGTCCTTAGGAGGGTCCTCTCCAGTGAGCGACTCAAACTATCAGGGACTGGTCACCTCAGCCATTGGAGGGGAAGCACAGAGGGGTTGGCAGAGCTGATGCTGGGTCATGGGCTGTATGTGACAGGACCTGATGAGTTCGCAGTAGCAGTAGGCCTGGAATCCAAGTGCTGCAAGTCAAGAAAGGCAAGTTAGGAAGGAAAGCTGCATGGAGGAGGGCAAGAAGACCCCCGAGGGCCCCCCAACATCTCAGTATCACCTCCCAAAACCTCTTGTTAGCAATGAACCTCATATCAGAATCACAACCACCTCACTTCCAGGTCCCAGAACTTACCCAACTCCACTGTTGGCATCTCTGGCGCATACCATAGAAGAATGAGGAATTCTGGGAAATGTAGTTCCAAGAATACCTAAGAAGATACTGAAATACCCCACTTCTGGGTATTGGGGGGACCTCTGGAAATACAGCATCGGTTCTGAGTCCGTGGATGTGCATCTCAAAAAATCTTGCAACCCATTTGGCTCAGTGAGCTCCTGGCCACCAGGACGGAAAAAAAATGATCAGTCTATGACGGCAGGGTGTTAGGGGAAATAACTTTTATTAAATGTTTATTGTATGTTGGGTATGATGCTGTGATCTTGAGTGTATTGTGCCATTTATTCTAATAGCTGGCCTTAACAGCATTACTGACATACCCGATTTGGAAATGAGAAAACGCAGACCCAGAGGGATAAGGTGTTTTTCTCACAATTGGCAGTTAGTAATAATAAGAGGCACGGCTGACTTTCACTGAATGCTTGCTAAGTGTCTGACACCGTGATTTAAAAGGCCATCATCAATTCTTATTACCACAATACTCAATTCGGAGGCTGTTATTGTTCCTGCTATACCATGGAGAAAACCGAAACACAGGATATTTCAATAGCTGTCCAAGGTCGTGTGGCAACTCAGGGCACACGTGTGGTTGAAACAGAGCTAACTATTTATTTCCTTTCCAGTTAGTTGTGGTCATGTGACTACCTCTGGACCATGGGAGAGCAGGAGTGATGTGTCACTACTGGGTGTGTCACTACTGGGTGTGTCACTACTGGGTGTGTCACTACTGGGTGTGTCACTACTGGGTGTGTCACTACTGGGTCCATTCTTTCTTTTCTCGCTATGGGGCCTTAAGCCGCTCTCTGTGTTGGTGCCTCCTTCAGCCAGGATTTCTGGATCCCTGAGAGCATTAGAACCAGCTACTCTGCTGATGGTGTTGAATGCAGATGTAAGAAAACATTAACCTTTGTTCCATAGAAACAGAGGTGTTCTGATAGAGCACCCTGCTTAGTTTGCTATTGTGTTCTGGGTCCCCGAGATCTTTTTCAGCTGCTGGGCTACACCACATTCCCCAAATGACAACATGGAATGATAAACTTTGGGTGAAGTCATATACATGGTTGCCTGTCACAAATCAGTAAGACAGGAAGATATCATGGAAGGGATCATGAAGGGTCATCGCAGTTGTCAACTTGATGGAATTTAGAGCCATCACTGAAGCAGACCTCTGGGTGTGTCTCTGAAGGAGTAGTAGGAAAACTCACACCAGCTGTGGGTCCTAGACTACTTTAAAAGGAGAAATGAACTGAGTACCAATGTCTCTTTCTCTCTCCTTCCTGACCACAGATGCAATAACCAGATGCCTCAAGCTCCTGTTGCCATGACTTCCCAGCCACAATGGACTGCCCCTCCAACTGTGAGTCAAAACGTACCCTTTCTTACACTGTTTTTCCCAGGTATTTTTTAAAAATAGTTTTATTTTATGTGTATGTGCTTTCTGTGTGTATGCTTGTCCATGTTCCATGTGCATGCCTGGTGCCTGTGAAAGCCAGAAGATGGCATGGGAACATCCTGGAACTGGAGTTACAGTTGGTTCTGAACTGTCCTGTGGGTGCTGGGAATTGAATCCAGTTCCTGGAAGAGCAGCCAGTGCTCTTAACCACCAGCCCATCTCTCTAGACATTGTCAGGTATTTGTGACAGCGACAAGAAAAGTCACTAATACAGAATCCAGTGCCCACGAGGACTGGACTCTCTGGGGTTAGCTACATCAATTATTGACGATTCTTCTTGTGGGGATTTCAAGAAATAAATTTTAAATTCCCATAAAGTAGCAACAGGAAAGGCAAAAGAGTAAGACTATCTGGAGCTAGGGTCAGTAAACCATGGGGCTGCCAAATGTTTTTGTGACCATGTTTCAGTGGAACACAGCCAGACTCTACTTATTTTCTCATCCAATTATGTTTTGTTTATAGCTAATTTTGAGCTGCAACAGCCGACCCGAGTATCTGCAACAGAAAGAATATGACATACAAGGTCCAAAATATTTGCTCTCTGGCTCTTGGCAGAGAAAGTTTGCTAACCTTTGACCTAAAGGTACTGGAGTGTAACATAGAGGCACAATGCTGTTCCTCGGAGACACAGCCCTGAAAGACCCTCAGCGCCACCTGAATGCTCGGGCCTGCCCCGACAGTTCTTTTCTTCATCACCCTTTCACGTTGAATTAAGGCCTTAAAGGAGTGCAGAAAGCCACAATTAGATTATCTGCTAACTCATTACCCCTATTAGTACCTTGAGGAGAATTCCTGTGGCAGTCCTGTTTATCTCTGGGGGTCTACAGCAGGAGGGTGAACAGCGGCTGGGTAGAGAGAAGAAAGAAATGAGATGCATGAGCTAGGAACTGTGTAGAGGGGGTTTTACAAAGTCACTGGTCAACATGGTACACAGTGGCTATCATCTTCTCCAGAATCTGAGCTCCTTTTAGGTATTTAGAACTCAAAGGTCTGCTCTGTAGATGTGTTCACTAAATTGCTATTTGATTTTAGGGTAAAAGTTGACGGACTTCTCTGATACAGAGAAACAAAAAGACACACGAGAGCATGAACGGCCGTGGAAGCCGAAAATGGGAGTCTATTTCCACATTGACCAACTTACTTGGAACTTACTTAGAGTTTGGAACTTCTAGTTCCTTCAAGGTTATTGTGCTCCTACCTCAAACAAAAGTCTCACCTAGGTGTAGGTCAGAGAGTTCTGCTTGCTCAAGGTTATTGTTAACAGGTGTGCCTAATAGCCAGACCTTGCCCAGGGAGCTGTTTGCCTACAGAATGTTTTGGTCTAGGGTGTGAGTGTGACTTGCTTTGTTCTAGCAACAGAATGTTTAACCAAGGTTGTGTGTAGCCCTCGACCTTCAATTGGTCTGCTCATTTCCGTGTATCATGTTAATGGAGATTTTTTTTCTTACCTTTTGGGGTCAGGGGTATTTTAAGCAGTTGGAAATTAAACACGGGCGAATTTTAGTACTCATTGGAATTCCCTCCTGATACTATCCTATATGTTTCTCTGTTTTATTATTTTCATTCATGTCTTTATATTATTTGCTACATTCTTAAATCCCCATGTCCCTACCTTGGCAAGAGGTGTTTTTGTCGAGGCTGGTCCCAAACAAATGGCTTAGCAGCCGTTCCTAAGAGTAAGGTTCTTCTGCCTGGTACCCTATGCCCTCTGCTCTAAATCCTGATTGGCTGAGCATTGTGCACATGTTAAAGCTCAGTCTCAATTGGCTGGACTTTATGTACCTGTCAAAGCTCCTTTAAGGCTCGTCTGTTCCAGGAAGCGTCCCTTCAGGGCCCAAGTGTAGGCTGTTTACTGTGCCCTGCACTTAATCCCCATTACCAAGGCTTCCTTGGCAACTGGGACTCTCACCCTGGTCCCTCATTGTTAAAGACGACATTCTTTGTGGACTCAATCCTCCTATGTGGTAAAGAGTCCTCCCTGCTCCTGGATCATTGAGTAAGCAGAGCCTTGATATTCTGAGCCCTGATTGTAAATGGAGTCTGCGCTTTCATTTCCCGGCCACCTAGACCTGAATAACCACACAGAAACTATATTAATTAGAACACTGTTTGTTCAATAGCTCAGGTGTATTCTTAGCTATCTTAAATTAACCCATTTCTATTCATCTGTATAGCACCACAAAATTGTAACTTACCAATAAGGTTCTGGCATCTTTCTTCTTTGGCAGCTACATGGGGTTTATCTGACTCCACCTTCTTTTCTCCTCTGTCTCTGCTTGGATTTCCTGCCTTGCTATATTCTTCCCTGCCATAGGTCAAAACAGCGTCTTTATTAACTAGTGGTAATAAAACATATTCACAGCAAACAGAGGGGAATCCCACATCACCTGGTGGCCTTAAGCCATCATCTAAGTGCCTTCAGAGGCAGGTTACTTGGTCCCTGGAGTGTCGGGAAACTTAAAACATTTCTCATACCAGCATGGAGGCGTGGGACAAATGAAGGCACAATTCACCCTACCGTATCTGGAGGGAGTTTCAAGGATCATTCAAATCCTGAAATCACCTGTGTTTATTTTTCAAACAGCTTTTATATCAAATGTAAACTGAGGGGGGAGGGGTAACACAAACTTCATTAGCACTGTGTCCTAGGTAGCGGGGATGACTTAAGTCACATAAACTGAAAACACCTCTTCCCTGGATGACCTCATAATTTAGAATAGAAGGAGCAGAGCAACATTAGCATATCCTGACACCATTTGAGATGGCACTGTGTTTGATTTACTTCAAAAAAGCCAGATGATCCCCTCCTGTGTGAAAGGTGCAAATCGTGCCTTGTAAGTTGCTCAGATTCTCTGACTGCCAGGCAATGTGGAATATGGGCCTGCACATTTCGGCCCCCACACTGGAGGTGCCAGAAGTAGGACCTTTTTGTTGTTGTTGTTGTTGTTGTTATAGAAATCTGGCAAATCTACAATGTTATCTTAACCCCAATGTCAGTGATAGGATGGAATTGGGACAAGGGAGTCTTCCCATTCTTGACTTTTTGAACTTCCAGGAGTCACAGTACAGAGCAGCACCCTGAGAGAGATTACATGGGTCTCAGAACAGCACCCCAAGAGATATTGTGTGGGTCGGTGGACCTCAACGATGGACTGTGGCCTGGAAGTCTGAGTCAAATAAACCTTTTCCTCTCAAACTTAGTTTTGAATACCCACAGGTCTATCTCTCAGCCACAGAATCATTGCTTCCTGCAAAAATAAATCATAGAAAATAAAAAAGCGGTGTTTTCCCATATAGCATCTCCACTCCTAAGAAAGAAACTTTGGAGGATATATTTATAGAATTCTCTACATATAAATAAAAACAAAAACCCAAATACTTATACCTTTTAGACAAATAGAATGAAGTTGGACATTTTTATATCTCATTTGGTTCGCTCTAAAAATATGACATGGACTTTTATTCCAGTTATAGGTAGAATATTCATTTGAATGGTTACAGAATATTCTCTAATACTGTAATCTTAATTTAATAATCAGTTGGGTCCTCTCCATTTGTTTTTCTCCTTTCATTTTTATTATACACATGGCATCCAATAGCATCCAATAAGCAGACACACACACACACACATGCATGCACGCACACGCATGCATGCACACACACACAGGAACATACATGCCTGTCTCTTTGCACAAGCAAGCACATCACTTTAGGACAGATTCCCAGAATTACAACTGCTAAAATTGCTGAATCCTTGAATACGGTCTTGCTAAATAGGGCAAAAATGATCTTCCTCAAAGTTATATGAATGCCCTCCTCTTCCGGCAAGCAGAGGAGGCTCATTTTTATAAACTCTCACCAAAAATAAATGTTGCCAGTACTTTCAAGTTTTGAAAGTTTGTTAAAGCTGCATTTTACTGTTATGTTTTCCTTAGTTCTCTTATTTACTGGTGAGTCCAGATGTCTTAGTTTTCATTTTTATTTCTTCTCTTGTCAGTTATTTGTCTTCTTTGCTCAGTTTTATATTGAGCTGTTCACTCTAAAGCTCAGCGAATAGGAGCTATTTAAAACATATTTGGCCATTAGCCTACAATGTGCTTCTCCCATAGTAAGCCTCAAATCAATTTTAAAAAAATAAAATATTATGCTTAGCTACACAGAATGTCTACAAAACAGAACTTCCCAGGGCATGGCTTCGTGCTGTGGCTAAAACCGCTGTCCACACCTTCAAACACAAAAGCATCGCCTTACATTTTTGCTAGTATTTTCTCTTTTCTCTTTTACATTTAGGCATTTTCATGTGTGTGTGTGGGTTTTTTTTTTTTACCTAACTAGAAACTGTTTATGTGTGTTTGATGTTCTGAGATGAGGCAGAAACGTTTTCATGTAGAACCTCATTTCTTTCAACATTGCTTATAACAGTAAAAATAGGAAACAAGCTAAATGTTCATTTCTGTAAGATTTTGGAGGGGGGAGGTAAATTTATACCATAAACATTGCACAAGCCATTCATGTTTGTGTGTAGTAATTGGGAGCGGCGGGCTGCTTCCCACCATCCAGCTCCTGCCACTGGCTAGCTTTACCCCAAATAACAACACACAAATTGTATTCTTTTTTTTTTGTTGTTTTTTTTTCTTCACAAATTGTATTCTTTTAAACACTGCTTGGCCCATTAGTTCCAACCTCTTATTGGCTAGCTCTTACATATTGATCTAACCCATTTCTAATAATCTGTGTAGCCCATGAGGTGGCTTACCAGGGAAGATCTTAACCTGCGGCTGTGTCTGGTGGGAGAATCATGGTGACTCACTGACTCGGCTTCTTTTTCCCAGTATTCTGTTCTGTCTACTCTGCCTATCTAATTTTCCGTCCTATCAGGGTCAAGCAGTTTTCTTTATTAGTTAACCAATAAAAGCAACAGATAAGATACAAGACCCACCTCCATCATTTGTGTCATTTTAAAAATCCCTTGAAACCATTTTAGTGCTGCAGAAGCATTCTTGAATGTGGTACTCTCCTTAACTTTGCAATAATGCCCCCCCCCCTATGCTTAGCTCAATTTTTTGTGGACCTTTGTTTATTCCAGATTCCAGATTTTAGGGTCGTGTCATGATAAGACCTACATGTGACTTTCTGCTAGGATTTTCATGAGGACCACATGCCTGTCTCTAAGGGTCCAGTGCTCTGAAAACTGTAATGCTTATGGGGCTGCAAGGCATTTTAATAAAAAGGGGAAACTTGGGTAACATAGACAACCCAGAACCACAAAAATCAACATCAAAGAGACAGCACCATCTGGGTCACATGGAAACTGTCACAGAGACATCGTCAAATAAGGGACTGGCTATAGGAGCAACAGTGAGGTGTGTATACATTATCCCTCGGGTTATTGTCACCAACTCCAGCCTGTCATTAAGCTCAGAGAGTTGGTATGAGGATTGCTACTGTCACAATTAGGGAGCAAACTGACTACTTTATAACACTTTCTCAACATTAAATACTTCTCAGCTAGGAGTGTTACAGGAGGCCCTGGCCATAAAGCTTGACACTGGTCTGAACACTTGACTGAAATAGGAGGAAATGCAATGATATACAGAGAAAGAGAAAAATTCCCAGTTCCCATGCGCCCATAGTATTATTACAATGTGTAAAAAGATTAAATAAATCCAGAACATATGTATGGGGATGCTTTTTACCTTTTAGAAGATGAATCTTTATTTCAACGTCAGGCACATGGGGTGCCAATATGTAGGAGGGATGGCTGCGTGTTTGTCCCAGCCACTGGGCTAGCTTAAACCCGAAATAACCACACTGAAACTGTATTAATTAAATCACTACTTGGCCCATTAGCTCTAACTTCTTATTAATTCTTACATCTTAATTTAACCCATTTCTATTAATCTGTATATCACCATGAGGTTGTGGCCTACCAGCAAAGTTTCAGCACGTCTATCTCTGGCAGTGGATCCATGGCATCTTCTCACTCCGCCCTTCTTTCTCCCAGCATTCAGTCCAGTTTTCCCTACCTACCTAAGTTCTGCCCTATCAACAGGCCAAGGCAGTTTCTTTATTCATTAACAGTAATCACAACACACAGAGGGGACTCCCACATCATGTATCCTCACAGGGTGGTCCTCAGTACAGCGTCTTGCCTTTCACTTCCTGTGGTCCTCTTTCTCTACTTTCTGGCTGCCATGATGTGAACTATTTGGCTCCATCACAACATTCAGTCACAGAGAAGAACACAGAGAAGCATGAAGTTGCCATGTTACCAATGTGCCTGGTGAGCACCAGAGACTTCAGCAAATTACCTGAGTGTTGAATTCATTCTCTACTTTTTCTGCTTCTAGATTAATATACTCATTACTGTGAGTCATGTCAAGTCACATTGAGGCTTTGTTTTGTTTTGTTTTGTTTTTGGTTTTCGATCCAAGACAGGGTTTCTCTGTATATCAGCTCTGGCTGTCCTGGAACTCATTCTGTAGACCAGGCTGGTCTCAAACTCACAGAGACCCAAGTCCTGAGATTAAAGACATGCACTACCATCTCCTAAAGAGTTTCTGTTTGTTATTGTTCTGTTGACTATTTTATTACAACTCATCCACACTCATTCATTTACATAGCATTTATGCCTCTTTCTCCCTACAATGGTAGAGCTGACAGTCCTGACGGAAAGTCTGGCCTCCAAACTTGAACTACAACAAAATATTGTTGATGCCCCCTCTGGACTGAAGGAGCTATAAAGGCAGAGACCTGTCTTGCTTATTTTTGTGTCCCCACCATCAACACCTTACACATTGCTTAGAAGAGTCTAATAAATAATTTTTAAAGGATTGAATATACTTGAGAAGATAAAAACCCAATGCTCTTTTCGATATGGAAGTCTGATACTGTCAGAAATATCTTTATTGTCGATGTTAGAAGTTAGGTTTTTTTCCTCTTTTGGAGCAGGATGTGTGAAGTATGGCCAGGTGGTGGTGGAGATGGCAGGAAACCGTGGGTGGATGTGGAAAAGGTAGGAAGAAGTTCCTGGGTGAGAAATGAAAGAGGAACTTGGACGGGAAGCCAGATCCCAGTGGATTTGTTTGGCTTTCACGCACCCCAGGGTGTCCTCCAGGCAAAGATGCTTGGCGCTCACTTAGCTTCCTTGCCTCAGTGGTGGACAGGGATAAGAACGCTAGCTTGGCCAAACTCAGAAGGGTTTTGTGGTACACGACTGGCACGGTGGTGTGCCACGTTCTCAAAGCTACCCAGGGCAGTGCAGATAAAGGGATGGTTTTGTAGGTGGGCATTGCTTTCAAAATTGCTACGGAGCATCTGCTGGGCTGGCCAAAGCCATGGTCTATTTGTGCTCTCCTAAGGGGTCTGGAAATGTGTTCAGCTGGGGCTGGAAAGATGACTCAACAGTGATGAGTGCATTCTGCTCATGCAGATGGCCCAGGCTTGGTTCTGCATGCTCACATCTGGTGGCAAAACAAAACACCACCTGGAACTTTAGTTCCAGGGAATCTGATACCTCCCTCTGATCTCCACATGTACTGCATACACTTGGCACACAAACAGACACGCAGGCACACTTATATACACATAGGTAAAAAGTACATAGCATTTAAAAAGTGAACTTTGTAGGATCAGTCAGGAGATGGACCAAGCTGTACCTCGTGATGCCTTGGGGTGGGGTGTTGGTGACAAGGGTTGTCTTCTAGAAACCTTCCAAGTTTTCCATTTTACCATGGCAGCAGGCTTCTGTCTTTAATAGAACCACTTGTGATTTGCCAGCAGCCTTTAGGTAGCTTATTGATTTAACATTTCTTCAGAGATGCTAAGAAATACATGGTGTGTTGACAGAAACGAGCCCTGCCTTTAAAGGGGGGGGATCTGAGGTTGCACCCAGCTGTCCTGGCTCAGGGCCTCCCCAATCAACTGTTTGCTATAAGATGTTTTAAATAGTTTGTGTTGCATTTCCAGCATCCGTTGCTCTCATCCACCTCTCCCAGCAATGAATGGAAACTGCAGTGTTTTAGCATGGCATCTAACAAACTGCAGCTGAATGGGGTCATTTCATGGTGAAATAAACCTAAATGGAAGAGCAATCCACCTTGAAGTGCAGCTGTCCACTGTGCTAAAGTAATCAGGTTCCCCAGGCAACTTGTGAAGCATTTGTGTATTGATTCAGAGCCTGGAGACAAAGAAGAATCTGTTGAGATGGCCCCCAGTCCAGTTTAGAAGGCAGGACAAGATGGGAGTCACACTTGTTGCTCTTCTGGAGGATTCAAGTTCAGTTCCAAGTTCCCATTGTTAGCTATTGTTTTCCAGGGATCCTCCGTGGGTACCAGCACACATATGGCATGTGTTCACACACACAAACACACATGCACAAAAGAGTTCATGTTGAGTGGAGGATGTGGCTCATGGCTCAGTTGGTAGAGTTCTTGTTTGACAAACATGAAGTCCTGGGTTCAATGCCCCAGCACAGCATAAGATCTGGTGTGGTCACCATAGGCCTGAAGTTCTAACAGTGAGTTAGAGACAGGAGGATCAAAAATTTAAGGTCATTCTCAGCCCCAAATGAGTTTGAAATAAGCTTCTTGGGATTATGAGATTCTTCCTCAATGAGCAAAGAAACAGGAAGAACGGGGTTCCTTTGAGTTTGAAAGACACTCTACAAAGAGTTCTCTTTCTGTCTACCCCATTCAGAGTTCTCTGTTTGCAAGGGAGAGTGATCCCTTCTCTAACTAGCCTGTGTTTTATTTATCCATGGGGCCAGTGTAGCTTCCAGCTCACCAGGGGCTTAAATTTTTCTCCCTTCTATTCTTTAATCACTTCAAAAGTACATTCCAAATTGGCTTCTCTTCCTTGCCTTTGTTCCCTCCTTCTGCACTCCCTGGAAATCAGGGGTGAAGGGCAAACTTGGTTTCTGCCAGGTAGCTCGGGAAATGATTCTTTTTTTTTTTTTTTTGGTTTTTCGAGACAGGGTTTCTCTGTGGTTTTGGAGCCTGTCCTGGAACTAGCTCTTGTAGACCAGGCTGGTCTCGAACTCACAGAGATCCGCCTGCCTCTGCCTCCCAAGTGCTGGGATTAAAGGCGTGCGCCATGATTCTTAACATCTGTGCTTCATGGACCCTGAGGTTAGGGACCTGGGGAACAGAGAGAGAGGGCTCAAGGACTGGTGGAGATAAAAGAAGGGGATTGAAAAATAAAACAGGCCAGTTCTCCAAAGCAGAGTGGCTATTTATCAGTTGAGTGGATATTTATCCAGACCAACAGTGTTGCCATCCCATGTGGTGTGGGGCTCTGTGCCAGGATCTGGAGACACAAAAGCAGGTGACTATATTAGTTGGTCCTCCTTCATCACGCATACATATATATGCACATTCAATTGGTTCTGTTCTCCTAGAGAATCCTGCCTGTTATACATGGGCCTTTGGGTGCATCTGACATCCAAACTACAGCATCTGCCATGCAGGATAAGATGTTTAGTAAAGGTTAGTCAGGGAAACATCCTAATTGAACCTTGCATATGTAACTTAGAACTTGTCAGTGACAACAGAAATTTATGAAACAGAGTCTTTGGTAGATACATATTTTACAGCTTTTTTGTCCCACTGAACACAGTGATAATAAAGGGCATATATTTGTTTCTGGACTGTTCTACTATTGTTAATCTCTCTACATACACTGCCACTGAGGTATAGAGTAGACAGCACAGCAGACAGAAACCCCCCAAACCATCTCTTAGAATACTAGTGCTGGCCTTGTGTCTAAGGTAAAAGGATTTTTTCCTTAGATTTCTTGTTGCTATGACTAAATATCTGAGAAGATAGAAGAAGGGTTTACCGTGGCTCACAGTTGGAGTGTGTGGTCAACGAGACTAAAGAGCTGGGGAAATCACAGCAGCAGGGCATGGAATGGATGACCACATCCCATCCACAGCCAGGAAGGTGAGATTAATGAATACAGGTACTCAATTTGTTTTCTCATTATTATTTAATTCCTGACCCCAGTCTATGGAATGATGCTGGCTATGATTAGGCTGTATCTCCCTACCTCAATTAACTCAGTCTAGAAATCCCCTCAGACATGCCCAGAGGTTTGTCTCCTAGGTAACAGGTCTTGTCATGTTGACAATATTAAACATTACAGAAATCAAAAGTCAAGAATAAGAAAGAGGACACTGAGAGCTTCGTCTATAAGAAAATGGTGGTTTTGGAAAACACAGGTAAGATCTCACGTCGGACAGTGATGACAACCTGGGGTCTTAGCATAGCATAGGCTATCTGGGAAGCAGGCTACATCTTTATATCCCTATATAAAAGTTTACACACAACCTGCAAAGGATGCAGTGACCTGAACATCTAACACAAAGTATGTTTATAACTCAGGGATCGATAGCCAAGAGAAAAAGTCATAGAGAGTGGGTTTGTCATCACAGAGGTCCACAAGACCTACTGTGCAAACAGCAGCAGCTCCGCAATTGGGCAGTGAACAGACAGAGTCAAGCTTATTAATAAATAAAGAAAGAAATACTTCTAAGTTGATGAGAAAATAGGAGCTAAAGAAACCTCTTAGTCTGAAGAACTGTGAAAAATGTTTGGGTCTCAGGCAGTCTTATTGAAGAGAAAGCAATAAAACTGAGTATGTCCTGATAAAATCGCTGCCCTTAAAGGGTGAAGAGGAAAAAAAAAACTATAAATTTCAAGATAGAAAAAAATTATTGATGTTGAAACAACAACAGTAGCAAAGGATCCCTTTGTTGTTTGAGCTTTATTTTGACAGCAGGATGGACTAGAAGATGCCAGAATCATATCACTATGAACCTCCAAGAGGAAGCACATGCCTGGAATATTTTATGTGCAACCAAAGTAGTATTCATATGCTGGGGTGAAAAAACATGACATTCATGGATTTGTGACAAGTCAGAGCACGTGTGTACCTGGCTCTCCATGTACTGTGAGAATCAAATACTTGAAAGGAGATCTTAAATAAACAGATATCAGAGTGGCTAGCGGCAGCCAATGTTGACATCAGCAGCGCCGTGCAGCCTAGAGGTAGTGAAGACTGGTGTTTAAGGGTTGCTATCCATCGAACTGGGGGCAAGCAGGGGTCTTGGAGTGCTGTGGAGACTTTCTGATATCAGGTGAGAGTAATTCAAGATGCTAAGCGTACTAGATGATCACAGGCCACCAAGGTCATGCCTGGCCAGTGGCTTCCAGATTGCTAGTCTCATGAACTTGATTTTATTTTATAGACAGCAGAAGGGTGAGTCTTAGAAAGCCATCTCATCCCAGAGGTAAGTTTAAGGGAAACTCTTAGTGCAGGAAGCGGACAAGCAGAGCACCTGTGGGAGGAGTCCCTTGGAGATTGTACTGAGGAGCTTTGTCTTGGGGTTCACAAGGCTTACTGCTGTAAAATAACAGGAGGGAAGGTGGGCTGTTTTGTCCAGTTGACCCACCCACAGGCCCAAATGGTACCCTCTTGTGCCTCCCTCCATCACCGTTGTCTGAGCCTGGAGTTTCAGTGAACATCTTCAAGGGCCGATGAAATACATGATCATACAGGGTTTCCAGGCAATGGTGCTCATGAGATGAGGTTGCTACCCCTTCTCCTCTGCACCCCTCCTCTGTGTGTGTGTGTGTGTGTGTGTGTTTATACAACAAAGCTATTCCAAACTACAATTTCAAATAAAATCTCTTAGAAAGAGGCTTCTTTTATTAACCGAGTGCATTACTGCCGGCATCAGTCTGTGTGTGGGTTTGTGCACATGAGTGCTGGTGCCCAAGGAATCCAGAGGAGGGCGCCTTATCGCCTGCAGCTGGAGCTACAGGTACTTGTGAGCTTCCAGATGTGGTCCTCTAGGGCTACACAGTGAGGGCCTTTCTCAAAATAAAAATGACCTATGGGGCTGGAGAGATGGTTCAGAGGTTAAAAGCACTGGTTGCTCTTCGGGAGGATCCAGGTTAGAGTCCATGTACCCACATGGTGGCTTATAACCTTGTATGCCTGGTAATGGAAGAAGCCCAATGAGGGCAATGGATCCCTGGAACTGAACTTAAAGAAGTTTGTGTGCCACTATGCGAGTGCTGGATATAGAATCAGAGTTTCTGGAAGAGAAGCCAGTGCTCTTAATAGCTGAGCCCTCTCTTCAGCCCATGTTTGCTGGAATCTTGTGTCTTATAATCTTTCACAGCACTGGACACAAGATCTGGTAGGTTCTAAAGCAACCATCATTTAAGACAGCAGTGAGTGACAGTTTGATGTATCTACAACCGCAATGGACATGCAGACATCTCTAAAAAATGTGAACGAATTACAGAGAATCCTGTAGACATAACCTATACTCAAAAGAGAAGGAAATATCACATTCTGATTAAAACTAGAATAAAAATATTGATTTCCTACCAAAAGACACCTAAGGTTGACGTCCCCTGCCTTCGTTAGGCCTAATGAAACTGCCTAGCCAATTCTCTCCCTAAATATATTTTCATTATGTTACTTCTTTTTCAGCTTCCTCTGGCTATTTACTGGTCATTGAAAAAAAAATCATATCCCCAGGCTTGAGTTCTTCCTACTGATATTGGACATTGGGTGTCTTTGAACATGGGGAACCCTTTCGGTGGGGGTAGAACCCTGGAAACTCAATGGTCACTAAGGCTGCTCCGAGTCAGTAGCTTTTGGATTCTTTTTTCCTGAACTTGAAGTATCAAATTCATAGACCTTAGAGGATGAGTTTTTGAGAGAGATTTATTGTAGGTCCATTGTTCTGAGCTGGGGGGAGGGGAAGCTCCCGTACTGGTGACAGTGTAGGGAGAAGTAGGACACACTGAACTATTAATCTCTCTAAAAAGATCTGTGGTTGAAGATGAAGTGAGGTATGGGGAAAGGGGTGGCTTCTCAGGCCAGTTGACACAACCAGGTGACCTGGAGTTGAGGTTCCTAGTTTCTGAGGTGCCCAGGTATTCAGGTTCTCAGGTTCTGAGGTGCCCATGTGTTCAGGTTCCCAGGTCCTGAGGTGCCCAGGTGTTCAGGCCCAGGTCCTGAGGTTCCCAGGTATACAGACAGCTTCCCAGGTTCTAAGGTTTCCAGGTGTTCAGGTTCTGAGGTGCCCATGTGCCCAGGTCTCCAGGTGCCTCCTTTTGGCCTCAATCACGTCGTCATGTAGAACCTAAGCAGAGGTGCTCATTTAGGAGATGACTAAGAATCGGGAATCAGAATTTTCTCTAGCATCCCGCCCTCCAGCAAGGCTGTCCTAGCCAATGCTGGTTTGGAGTCCCTGACCTGTCTGAGAATTGTCTTTCTCTTGTTCTCATCTCTGCCCCTCTAGACTTGCAGGACCACCCTTCCCTGGATTTGGTTCTGTGCTGAGTTCCTTGCTGTCAGGTCACAGCAAGCACCTACCTGCACGTCCTGTTTGGGGCCCACGGCATTTGCTAGTGAAAAAAACTTGAGACACTGAAGTAAACATGGATTCAACATGAGCAACCCAGGAGAGCACAGGATGCTTTGCAGTATCTCTCTACGTCTCTAAACTCCTATTCCTGCTTTACCATTGACTTCAGGCAGGGTGTTCATTATTCTAGAACTTTCTAGAAAACTTTCCACTCCATCTCCTTTCCCCAGAGAAATTTTACATGATTATGTGTCTATGGGAATGTAAAATAGGTACATGTCAAACATTTCCTGGCAGTAAATCACACTGAGACTTCTTCTAAAGTAGCACTCAGTATACACATCATTTTACCATCTATTAAAAATGAAAGCAAATTTGCATACTAATGAGATGGATGTGCTTGTGTGTTTTCCATAAAAAATTAAACCTTGGCTGAAATTTGGTTCTGCAGGACATAGATCATCTTCAGTATTTTTCAGAGTTGATCAATATTCCGATTTTATAATCCTTGATGCTGCTGAGCATGCCACTTTACCTAAATGCTTGGTACAACATGGCAGAAATGTTTCTAAATCCATTTCAGAAATTACTGGATTTCTATCCTAATCCCAAGTCAAAGTTCACTGAATGATTTCTTTTTATTAAAGGCAAGTCAGCAACTCAAATAACAATTTAAAAATGTATATTTATTTTCATTAGTTTATGTGTACACATGTTTTGTCTGCATGCACGTCTGTGCAGTACATGCATGCCTGCTGCTCATGAAGGTCAGAAGAGGGTGTTGAATCCCCTGGGACTGGAGTTACAGTTGTGAGTGGCCATGTGGGTGCTGGGAATCGAACCTTACATGCTGAGGAATGACCGTAGGCAGATAGAAGAGTCTTTATTTTCAGTAGTTAAAGCAGTATGTTTCATGAGAGCGGAACAATTCTTGTATGTACAGTGAACACACCACATTCTTATCACATGGCAATCCAGGCTGAGGTGTTTGGGGGATTGTTAGTGCTGCACGGTGCGATGCCATGCATCGTGCAAAGGACATGTGCTGTACATTCAGAACTAAGGCTACAGGCTGCAGTGAAGACAGACATGCAAAGCTGCATAGGCGAGCTCTGCCAGAAACGTGGCAGATACATCTCATGTTTAATTTTGAAATTATCTTTCAACATTCACTGTTGCTGAATTTGTGGCGACTTCCCTGCATTCAGTTATGGAATTCCACATGTGCTTGCGACCCACAGGTTAAGGAGTGAGCCTTGTCCTGTCAGAGCAGTACCAAGAGTCCAGGCTTTGTGGCTTTTTTTCAACTCACTGAATCCAAGGAAAAGAGAAACTCATTATAAATATTGCAAGCACAGCCCTCGGAATTCCTCGTTAGTGTAAAATGTAGCATCTGGTTCTTTTCTTGTTGAAACTCCACCAAACACAGAAAAAAATGTAGGGAGTGACCAGACTTAAGTAATGTACCCAGTCTCGGAGCTGGGGCTGGGTCATCTTACTCATGGGCGGTGCAGAAAGAGGTGAGGCCAGAAGCAAAACCAGGTACCCATGAGGGCAACCACCAGATGCCTCTTCCCTTGAGACTTGGTTTCAGTCCCTTCCAGGAGCTATGTTCTTCTTCCCCCTAATATTTCCCTTAGCTCTCAGTAGGTAATACAGGGCATTTTAGGGTAATACTGGATGTTTTCAGCTACAGGGTTAATTTAGGGTTCCAACCTGCCAATGTGGCAATATGATTCAATTCATTTCTCTGTGATCAAATTATGTTTGCTTCTTGTTGGTAAGTTATTTATCAAGATAATCTAGAATCTTCTGCTTAAAACTCCATTTCTTTTAGAATCAATAATCAAGCCTGAATTAATTCTCATCCACAGCTCTCTGTCAAGGCTTACCTCCCTTCTTTGGGCTTCCTGGCCTCTTTCTTTTTTGCTCTAAGAAAAGGCCTGGATACCAAGGGCAGTATACATGGTCTTATAGATGAGGTGACAAGGTGTGTCCCACTGGGTGGGTAGCCTTGCCCACTACAGTATGCTCATGCAGTGTGCTCTATGGACCAAGCCACCAACTGAAATCTGTGTGCTTGATACCTAGACCCCTCCCAGGGCTCAGACACTGTCTACTCCTCTCTGGGTCTCAGCACCAGGATGTCAGGAGCTGTGGATATCTGGGGGAAGCACCAAGGCTATCTCAAATTCTCTCACTGTTGGCATGCCACTAGTCTCCATTTATGTGTTATCTTCCTGCCTCCCCATGCTCTGAGGGCTTCCTCCTCCTACCATTGAAAGTTGTTAGTGTGATGGTCAGCATTGCCAACTTGACAGGTTCTGGAATTACCCTAGGAGACAAATCTCTGGGCATGGCCACAAGGTGGGTTTTAGATTGAATTTATTTGAGGTGGGGAATCCTTGATCCCCCAATTGTGGATGATGCCATTCTATGGGCTAAATAACAAGAGAAAGTGAGCTGGGCACCAGAACTCATTTCTTTCTGCTTCTTGACTGTGGGTGTGCCGTGACCCACCACTGTAGTATGGAGGACCGGTGGGCTGCTTCCCGCCACTCAGCTAGCTTAACCCCTGAAATAACTACACACAGAAATTGTATTAATTAAATTGCTGCCTGGCCCATTATCTCTAGCCTCTTATTGGCTAACTCTCACATCTTAATTAACCCATTTTTATTCATGTGTTTTGCCACTTGACTGTGGCTTACTAGCATGAGTCTAACCAGCGTCTGTCTTGGGCAGGAGAATCATGGTATCTGCCACACTTCCTTCTTCCCAGCATTCTGTTCTGTCTACTCTGCCCACTTAAGGGCTTCCCTATCAAAATGCCAAGGCAGTCTTTTTATTCAAACAATGAAAGCAACACGTAGAAAGAAGATCCTCCTACACCATTTCCCCTTTTTCTGTTTAAACAAAAAGGAAGCCTTTAATTTAACATAGTAAAGTTATATATAACAAAACAGTTATCAAGCAAGAATTATAGTTACAATATTTATATCTATTTTGTCTTTTAACATAACAAAGGAAAACTATAACTATCCATTCTTTAGCACCATCAAAGACTCCAGAAGTATATAATAAACAAGAAGTAAGCAACTTCCAAAACTCTAGAAATGACAGAGAAATCTCACTGCCTGGACAGTCACCCAAAGTTTTTATGTACTGTTGGGGCATCCATCTTTGGCCTTCAGGCCCATAGTATCCAGCAGACTTTTCCATGAAGCAGGAAATTTTAAAGACAGTTTAGTCACTTTCTTTTGTATCTTGTAGAATGTCCCACAGACTCTTCCATGAAGTAGGAACCCCGAAGGATCATCTCACTTTTAGGCAAGTTCAGCAGTCCTCTCTCTGCTGGTCTCTGCTGGTT
>NC_022012.1:87784772-87786884 GCF_000317375.1 Microtus ochrogaster
CTCATTGTCATGAAAAGCCCTAAGTTATTAAAACATTTTAAATGTCATATTCTGTAGTCTTCAAAGATATGAATAATGCCTATCTAACTGAAATATATCTCTACATATGTAGAAAATCTAACTAAATGACTACAAGCTTGACTATTATCAATGATTATCCATTAACAACCTATATTTCCTAATTATATATTACATTTTTAAATGAGCTACACAATCACAATACCTTAATCAAGATCAGAAATACATATACATATAACAAAATTGACCTTACACTTGTATCAATAAGTCAAGATTTATACCAATGCAAATTATTCATACCTATATCATATCCCCCTTTAAATATAAAAGAACATTTATAAACAATATTTGGGACACCACCTCACATTGGCGCCTTCCCTTCCACAGTAGACTCTGTCTTTGAACTGTGAGCCCCAACAAGCCCTTCTTTCCTTAAGTTTCTCTTGCTGGATTTTTTTTTCCACAATGAGTAGAAAAGGAACTGACACTGTCGGTGTCAGCTTGCATGTCCTCAATTCAATCGATCTGATTTTCTCACTAGCCCACATACCTCTTTCTGTCTGTTTTCTCCTAAGGTCTGGGAGGACCGCATCTTCCCTTTCATCTTCTCGTCCATTCCTCTGGGCCATCCCCTAGGATTTTACCCTCTCCCCATCTGGTGCCTGAACTCTCAGGGTGCATTTTTGTTCTCTTGCCTCTGATCTTTGGACATTCCAAGCTTTCAGATCTTTGGAACCAGCAAGCCCCCTGCTTCTCTCTCAAAATATCCCAGCTCTTGAAAAATGAAAGTTACAGTCTTCACAGCCACTGTCCCCAAGCGAACCCAGTTTGCATGCAAAGCAGAGCACCCAATGTTTAGCTTTTTTCTGCGTTTTGCTTTTTCTGAAGCCAAGGTGCCTCTATGGCTGCTCGGCAGTGGTCAGCAACGCCCCTGTGGTGATGTATTGGTACACAGGGCAAATGTTTTGGCTCTATTCTGTGTTTTGTAGAACTAACTCATCCAAGTGACTTTTATCAGGCAGCATCAAGGTGTTGGGAAGGTTGCTCACTTCTAGAGACTCTTAAGTGAATCTGTCCTTTGCCTGCACCTGCTTCTTGGAGCTGTCTGCATCCCCTGGCTCTCGGATCATCACCGTTCCGATTTCTGTTCCTGTGGACAGGCAAACGTGATGGGGAAAGACAAAGGGTTTTCTCAGGGAAGCCAGTAGAGGGAAAGCTAAAATAGGAGGCTGGTTCAGAGTCACTTCAAAAGTGGAGAAGGGATTTTAATTAGTGGATGACTAGCCGCCCAGGACAGAGGTGAATTAACAGTGATTGCCCTCAGTAAGCATGTCTCCTCTCAACTGCTGCCCTGAGCTGCACAGGTGACAGGCTGTTATCTGTCGGGGCTGCTCATTTCCTCAAGTGTGGTGGTGCACTCTACATCATGCTGTCTGCTCTCCATCTAAGATGCAGTGCAATGCTGAGTGACAGATGCTGTCTAGACATGTTTTTTCCCTCACTTCCAAGAGGAGATGGGTAAGGATGCAGGTGCTGGGGCTGACTAAGCCTGGTGCAGACCCCGTGGTTCTGTGGCCTCAAGCAAGCCTCCTTTCCTTCATCTTTCGTACATGGAGAGTTCATCGTGTTTCATGAATTTAAAGACATGAGGCTTTGGTGAGGTGATGCATGCCGATGTGCTTACAGCATGTGACACCCCTGTAAGTGACTTGGAAATGGTGCCTTGTTCCTAAGAAGGCATAGTGAACTGACTCACCGAGTCTGGGAGGAGAGTTGGGAGAAGAGGATTCCTACGGTGAAAAATCACATACTAGCTAAGTGTACAGAAGGATGCATCCTGCTAAATATCCTCTGTGTCTATCTTCATTTGCTTTCCCATCCCAATCCCCAGCCTTATATCTACCACATCCCATCCCCATGTCTACACCATCTCAATGTCTATTCTGTCCCCATAACCACAGCTCTACTTTATGTCCGTACAGAACTCCATTCTTTATCTCGCTCATCTCTATCTCTGTTCTCATCTCAGTGCCATCACCACCCCATCCTCATCTCTATCCCTGTCCTCTTCTGTCTCTATTCCCATCCCAGTGT
>NC_022012.1:87787625-87821848 GCF_000317375.1 Microtus ochrogaster
CCTCTCCCCATCTCTGTCCTCATCCCACCCCACCCCATCTTTATCCCTATCCTGCCTCCATTCCCATCCCCTGCTCCATTCCATCTCCATCTTCACCCGCAATCTTCTTGTGTTTCTGAGACTCAGAAACACAGTTGTTCTTCATGGTGTAGAAAGCAAGGATCAGGACTGAGGATAGAGAAGTAAGTCCTCAGTTCCAGACATACTTTCTTTTTCATTACTAGACATTGTTTAAGTTTCTATTTTATTCTTTGCTATAGATATCCATCCCTTGCTTTATGGTGGTTTTAGGTCAACAAATAGATCTATTTTCTGGCTTTTCAAAAGACTCCCAAGTACAATGCGTTTCATATGAAAGCCGCCTACCACCCACCATCTCGCTTTCATGCTTGTCATCACAGATAATAGTCCTGGGGATGCACAGCTCTGTGCCCCAGCCCAGAGTCGATGAGGTGGAATCCACAGACAGGCACCTGTGTGGTAGCAGAGTGGGGTTAAAGGGGACGCACACCCATCGCCCTTTTCATCCTTTTCTGAGGTCAGGGCTGCTTCTGTGCTTACAAAGGGCCTGCCCACAGAGCAGCACTTCAGAGCACGCGTTTAGCTCCGAATTGGCTGGGCTGTCTCTAAGGGGACTACCCCTGAACTGCATGAATACACTTTTGAAGGTTTGTAGTGCCCTCCTGGCCCACTCAGCCCTCCCAGGCTTTTATTTGGCAGAAGGCTGTGTGGCTCCTGGTTCTTAGGCTCAGCCCAGACACCACTGGGGCTAAGCTACATTTGACGTCCTAGGACTAAGCCTGAGGTTTCTGATGCTTGACTGAAGTCTGCAAAGGCTGCTGTAACTAGGGAATCCAGGGTTCCCTGATGGTTCTTAGTCTCATTAGTAAAAGAATTTAAAGGCAGACTCAAAAAGAACTCAAGGATAATTGTACTAACAATTGAGAGAAAAACAGGGCAGGCAAGCTGCTCGCCTCACAGCTGCCAAGAGGAGGGAGGTGAAGAAGAGGAAGACAGAATGCTGAGTCTTTCGGCAGTCAGTTAGTATAGGAGGGGCAACCAAAACAGGAGAATTCTGGGAAGAGGAAAGTCAGAGAGTCAGTTTCCACCCAGACACAGAGGAAGCAGGATGAGGATGCCTTACTGAGAAAAGGTACCAAGCCACATTGCCTTGCCTAATCTCTTCTTCATTAGAATGGCAGACTCTGACCCCCACCTCCCACCACAGAGGTGGAACCACTTCAGGGTCTAATGATGCCCATATGTGGTATTCTAGAACAGGATTCTGTGCTTTGAAAAGGAATCACTTACCAGTGAGTGGAAGGCTCTGTGTGTGCCCCAACGTAACACATGAGACAGGAGGCTAAAGCACACATGTTTCTATTTCTTTATTTAACCTGACCTCAAGTGTGTTAGCCAAGTGCTACCACTGGGCCACATCTCCAAACAGGGACTGATTTCCTTAACAACAGAGACCAGAACACTGACTTGCTGGAGATGGGAAAGTCTGTTTCCTAAGACACTGCTTGGCTCGTGACATACTTGTCATGGTATGAGTATTCCTTGTGTCCTTTTGGAAGTTTCTGAAAAACTACTGAATGGGAGGTACCTGATGCAGAGTCTTCTGGTATTGAAATAGGAGCGGTGGGGCTGCATCCCCAGCACCTCAGCTGCCTGGCTAGCTTATACCCCGAAATAACAACACACAAATTGTATTCTTTTAAACACTGCTTGGCCCATTAACTCTAGCCCTTACAGGCTAATTCTCATATCCTGATCAACCCGTCTCTAATAATCTGTGTAGCATCAGTCTTACCAGGAAAGATTCAGCATGTCTGACCTGGCAGCTTGCTTCATGGCGTCTACCCGGGAGAGGGGAGCATGGCCTCTGAGCTCACTTCCTCTTCCTCCCAGCATTCTGTTCTGTTTACTCCTCCCACCTATGTTTTAACCTATGAGGGCCAGCCAAGCAGTTTCTTTATTTTTTAACCAATGACCTTCCTCCATCATTCTGGGACAGGAAAAATTTGAGGTGTATTGCTACAGCAGGTGCTAGTGGTGTCTCCACCCTTCACCAGGCTGAGTGCCCACCCTCATATGCTGTGGGTGCCTATTATTGAGTGCTGCCAATTCTCCTGAAAGGCTCTATCCTCACTGAGGCCTCTTGCCCAGAGATGGTGGCAATGACTGTGTCTTCTGGCCACCTCCACCAGGCAGCCTGTGGCTATTGCATGATTTACTGAGGGGACAGGAGTCCAGCACTCTTGTTTTTTCTGGGCATCTTCCCAGAGTTTTTAGGGTTAGAACTTGGGCCCTGAAATTCCAAACAAGCTTGGTGACCTGTCCTTAACAGGACACTTGAACAGACAAGTAACAGTGGAAAACTATTAAAAGGAGATTTATTCAGAGAGGTGATATAGGGAGGTCTAAGGAGCCCCATGTCTATTGTAGGGGGCTGAATGTAGCTACAGTTGAGGACACAACAGCTTGCAGAAGTGTTTCTTCTTTCACAGTTACCAACAGGCATCTATCAAACTACTGTGTGTTCCTAGCCCAGCATCTCTCACCTGGAAAGTGTGCAAATATCAAAGTTTCAGTCATTCCTGTTCTACTCTCATTTCCGTGCCTCCTGCTCCCAGTCAGAGAGCCTGGCTATAGGTGTGTACTGTGAATCCCTTACAACCCCATCCTCAAAAAGGCCTAAGAAGAGATGCAAGTGAGCTGATTCCTCTTCTTGGAGCCCCTACTATGCTATCTGTCCCTGGTGCTGGGATCTGAAATCTTCTTAGATACCTTGCCACACTGTTGGCTATCTGCCTGTCTGTTAATAAATGCTGTGGATTCAGGAACAGCCTCTGTCTCAGTGTCCCCTATTGTATCTAAGAATTTTCATCCATATTCAAGGACCAGACATGAAGCTTAGGTTTAATTAGTTAATTAATTAAAATTTAAAATATCTTTATTTCTGACAACTTAATACATGCATACAATATATCTTATGGTCTCCCCTAGGCCTTCCTACTCCTCTTAGACATCCCCAACATGCTCCCTTACCTCCTTCACGTCCTTTCTTTTTCTATGGAAACCCACCAAGTCCCGTTAGTGCCTTCCTGTGGAATGCTGATGGCTCTGTAGGGTTGCTCTTGTACAGGTCACCACAGATCCCAGATGAGTTCCTGACTGTCATGTCCACAGCACACATTCCTCCCCGTGTTTGCGGCTTACATTCTTTCTGCCCCCTCTTCCGCGATGTTGTCCCTTGGGGAATGGGAACCAGTTAGAGCTGAGCCCTCACAGTCACTTATCCTCAGTACCAACTGGTTTAGTCTCTGCAGAAAGGGGCTTCTCTGGCCCATGCTGAAAGCACCGCTGATATGGAGTAGTTTGACAACATGTCCATTTAGCATAACAGCAGTGGCAGGTTCTCCCACGGGGTCTATGATCCCCCACAGGATGGGCTTTCTGTCCAGTTTATAGTACCAAGCATAGGTTCCCTTCTGTGATGCAGATCTCAGATCCAGTAAGTAAGCAATTGGTTGCTTTCACCGTCACCATCACTATTGTATGGCGGTCTTATCTTGAGGCTTAGGTTGAACTAGGAAGTAAGAGATGTGCATAATTCAGCAGTCCTGGTCCATCAGAGGCCTATCACTGGCTCTTTGCAAAGTGGTCAGACCACCTATCAGAACTAGATGAAATCTTATCTTTTGTGAGGCCAGCTTCCCCTATGGCTGGTGCAAAGGTTCTGTCTTTTTCCTTCTCCCAGCAGGACATTTCCTTGGGGAAATTCAATTCCTTGGGAATTGTTTCAATAGTGGAGGGGAAGAATATCTTTAGAAAGTCTTCACCCCATCCAGGATGCTTATAAGCAGGATGATTTTGAAGGGCCCTATGGGATTGAAGTAAGACCTTCACCTAAAGCTTCATCTTATTACCATTATCTTTCTGGTTCCTACTTTGTTCATCCTCTTAAAGGTGTCATCCAATGGCCTGGGGATGATGCTGGGCACTGGGCTAACTAACTCCATTCTGTTCCCCTGTAGCTTTTATTATTATTTTCTTTTCAATTAATCTTTTTCCTTAGGTCTCTCCTTCACTCACCTTGCCTTACAGGAAAAAAAGGGGGGGTCAATAAACATCTTTATCACAAGGAGCTAAAAATATTTCCAAGCAACAGTACAGGTCAGGATAGACAATACTCCAGATAAAGGCCATTATCATCAAGATAAAACTGTTCTGTGTAGCAGAAGTGATCACTCTATAGGAACTAGATTGCTCCCTCTCAAGGGATCAAACACTAACCACTCCTTGTTGCACCACTTTGTAGACCCAGAGCTGAGATCCAGATCTTGGCCCTGCCCTGATATTTCCTCTACTTAAATCTAGTCTTTACATTTGTAAGTGGAAGGTAGGGCTCAGAGTCACTAGACCCCTTCACCCGATTTCTCCAAATGGCCACATCGATTAATTCTCCTCTCTCTTCATTTTGCTGTCACTACCCTTTCTAATTAGCATATCATATCAGGATGAATGACCAACCTACTCATCTGGGGCCCCAGGAGCTGGAATTTTTGTCTAAAATTGATAGTAACAGGCCTTGATTATCGCCAGACTTCAGGGGTCAGCCCATGCCCCAACAAGCCAGGTTCAGCCACCCTTTCTTGATAAGCCAATTAAAAGTACCAAATTCAGAACGAAAGTGGAAAAAGGCAGTATAACCAATGCATGCACATTGGAAAAAGAACAAAGAGGTCTAGTGACACCAAGTCATATTTAGAATGAGGTTGAAATGTATGTAGTCACCAGAATTGTGCATATAGAAACACTTTTGGTCAAGGCATCCATCGCCACCTCACTCTTGTTTTAGACCTATTCTCTTACAAGATGGTCTGATGAGTTTCAAATCTCCTTTTGGGAGGAGAAAAAAAAAGTCTGGATTGCTTAGACTTTAAGTTTTCCTTCTCCCTGTACCAGAGTCCAGGGTGGGGTTCCAATTTCTTGGAACCCATTCTTGCAATAATCTGATAGCCAAAGAGAGGAACATAAATGCCCTTTACAGATATTTTCATTCCGCCATGCAGGTTACACCCTCCTCACTAACACATGTGTGAGAATCCCTTCTTGGAGCTCTCATGGACCTGACTCACAGAAGAAGCAATGGGACAGCAGGCTGGCTTCTCTTGGAGGCAATGCCTGGAACCGCCTGCCTTTCTCCTGACCACCCCACCATTCCGGTAAGTTTAGACTTACTTGTAGGGATGGAAAAATCTCTTCACAGGATGTGACATTTTAGTTGTCTATGCATAAACTGCTTAAGTTAAAGAAACAAAACAAAACATCTTGGGGCTCCAGAGAGGTCTTAGCTGTTGGACTGCAAACTTCTCTTGCAGAGGACCAGAATGTGGTCCAGCCCTCACTTCAGGGGGCTCACACTCCTGTAAGTCCAACTCTAAGGGATTTGATGACACCTTCCCTCTTCTGGTCTCTGAAGGCATTGTTCTCTCTCTCTTTCTCTCTCTCTTTCTCTCTCTCCCCCACCTATTCCCCTCTCCCTTTCTCCCAAACACACAGACACACATAGACACACACAGACAGCCACACATACACAGACACATGCATACAGACACACAAATACACACACAGACACACAGGCACACACACAGATACACACATAGACACACACAGATACATTCACAGAGACACACACATAGACACACAGATACACACACAGGCACACAGACACAGACACACACACACACACACACACACACACACACACACACACACACACACATACCCACACACATACACACTCTTTCCTGAGTTCTATTAAAGTTTTAAGAAGTTCTTCAGTGTGGCCTGGGAATCCTAGACGTTTCCCACTAATTGGAAAGTGACTTTCTTCTCCAATCACTTTCACAATTGCTGAAGAAAATTATAATTTAGATTTTCATTCTACGTGTTTCAGTTCTTTTTGCCAAAACCATGACTTCGAAATGCTTGAGTTTCCTCTTAGAACTAATTAGCTGTAAGTATATTAAAATGCCCCTTTCCTTCCAAAAAAAATTCTAACAAACGTTCCGAAAAGAGAAAGATTTCTGTTTCTCGCTCGGGCTTTCATTCTGAGTGGATTAATTGAAACCCAGTGGGAGGGAGAGAGAATGCATGAATGGGTGGCTGTGTGAGAAATGAGGCGTTCTCCACTGTTATTTGCCCCAATGTTTTATTCTACTTCCCACTGGAAAGGGATTATCTCCTGCTACAACTGTCCTGGTAGCAATGGAGATATTCTCAAGAGGTCCTTGTGGCCTTCCCCTTTGGATACCAGACTAGTAAAGCAATGAACCCCAAGAAATTGGAATTTGCCCGGGAGTCTGTCTGTGGGACAGAGGAGGAGCTTGTCTCCCAGAAATAGATTTTACACAGTTCTGACAACTGTCCCTTTGGAGGACAGTCTGGAGCCCAAACAGTGACAAGTGGGACCGTACCCTGATCAAACAGGATTGCTTGGCTACCCGTATCTCTTGCCAGTTAAGTCCTCGTCTCTTGTCAGGACTCTGCAGACGGACTTATGGGGCTCAGTTGGCATCTGTGTTCCTCCTCTCAATGTGGCTACAATGAAAAACTCTCCTTTTCCTGATTTTCCTATGGATGGCAGAGTGTTGTTTGCTTGAGCTGCCAGGGCTCAGGCTGAACCTAATAACTCAAGTATCACCCGTGGGTTACTTGAAATCCATCCTGAGTTGAGGTCACCTGTGCAGGGGCTCCATGAGGGAGCCTGGGAAACCAGTGAGGGAGTGGGACAGCGGGAGGAAATAAAGCAAGTCAGCAGTCACAGGGGTGAGCCAGAGAGGGTGGCTTTGGTCTACTGAAGGAGGGCTGGCATGTAAATGCCATCCCAGAGACATCTCCTTTGAAGGGAAGAGACTGGCCAAGTTACAAACAAGCACCCTCATGTCCCACTGCCACAGGGAGGAGCTGGTCCCACTGCCTTGCATCCTCCTTCGGCACCTACCAGTCAAGGCTCACGGATCTCACCACGAGGAGGGAGGAGCTGGCTTGTTTGCTGTGTTTTAGAGCAGGTGAGGCAGCTCCAAGGGGCCAGAGATGACGTCGTTCATCGTGGTCACAGGTGCAGTTTGTTCAAAGTCCAACCCGACAGAAGCTGGGAGATGGGGAAAAACGGGAGCATAGAAAGGGACCCGAGGAGCCTGGAACTATCGCAGTCCTCTGTAAGAGACGATAAGAGGAGAGCGTGTAGAAGACGGGGTGCTTGATCTAAACCCTTTTGAATGTGAGGCTTTCAGTTCAAAGAATGCAAGTCAGGCAGCAACATCAGCATCTTGCTTCATGGGTCCCTCAGCAGCTCCCCTAATTCTATGGAGGTGGAGGTCGTCCTGAGTCCTGCTTTCTATCGAGGCCGATTTTTAAGGCTTCCATTGGAGTCTATTGTCAGGCAGCTTCCAGGAGAATTCAGCTTTAGTATTGTTGGTTGGAGTTGAACAAATTAAATTTATTATGGGGACAAATGTTCATCATTGAAGATGTGAGTACTGAGATGCTGGGGAGCCCGAGGCTCTGGGTACAGGCAGAAAAACCTGTACATCAGCATCTCCTGGAAGTGCTTGGGGCTTCACAGTGAAGCTGTCATCAGCAGGCAGAAATGCCCTGAAGAGGACAGTGAGCCATAGCTTGACAGGCAGAGGAAAGATACCCAGGAAATCTGGCTGGGTCACCAAGCGGGTGGGCACAGTGAGTGGCCTTGGCAGTCAAATGGGATACCATGGAAATAAACCAAACGTAGGGGCTGGAGAGACAGTTCAGTGATGAAGAACACATACTGCTCTTGCAGAGGACCTGAGTTCAGTTCCTACCACAGCTATGTGGAACTCTTGTTCGGGAAACACAATGCCTTTTTCTGGCCTCTGAGGCCCCTGTACTCAGATGCTAAATCCACACACAGAAACACACATCTGCATGTAATTAAAACTAAAAATATTAGCCAGGTGGTGATGACGCATGCCTTTAATCCCAGCACTCAGGGAGTAGGGGTAGGTGGATCCCTGTGAGTTCAAAGCCAGCCTGGTGTATAGAGTAAGTTGCGGAACAGCCAAAGATACACAGAGAAACCCTGTCTCTAAATACAAAAAAAATCTTAAAACCACATTTCAGAAGATACCAGTAGGCATTTTTCCTTTGGAACGGAATGTTGCCTTACACCAGACTGTAAACAAGGGCGCCTCTGTACAGTAACTGAATACCTTAGACTGGATAATTAATAAATTAAAAAAGCAGTCACTTCCCCTATCACCCGTAAGTGTAGATTCAGCACCAAATCTGGTAGGTACAGGGTATGGGGGTATGGAAAGTTCTAGAGTGGACAGATTGAAATTGAAAACCCATGCAGGCCAATTTCAATATGGAAAATTGAGGAAATAGTTTGAAGTTCTTCTAGGAAGTGACTAAGAGACAGAAGATTGATGTGAGATTGCCCTCTGTATGCTGTGAATACCACTGGTTAATAAAGAAGCTGGCTTGGCTTGATAGAGTAGAACAGAGCTTGGTGGGGAGGACTGAACTGAATGCTGGGAGGAAGGAGGCAGAGGGAGAAGCCATGGAGCCACCAAAGACAGACAAGGTGATGAAACTTTGCTGGTAGGCCACAACCTCGTGCTGATGCACAGATTAATAGAAATGGGTTAAATTAATATATAAGAGCTAACCATTAAGAATCTAGAGCTAATAGGCCAAGCAGTGATTTAAATAATATGGTTTCTGTGTGATTATTTCGGGGCTGAGCAGCTGGGAACCAACAAGCAGTCCTTCATACAACAGAAGATTTGACAAAGCAGGGGTAGAAGCTGAGATGGGGAAAACCTTTTATGTCTGTACTCTGATGAGGAGAACTGCCCAATAAGCTAGTCCTATGTAGTAGATAGAATGTGAGAAAGGGCGTATTGAATTGGGTGCCTAGCTGGCTGCTCATGCAAACATGTATCTGGATGGACACCCTGGTCTGCAAAGGCCCCTTGGGGAGTATGAAACTACACAGCTGAGTCCAAACAGGGAAGGTGGGTGTGTTGGCACTCGCTTATAATCCCAGGACTCAAGAGGCTGAGGCAGGAGGATTATTAGGAGTTCAAGGCCATGAGGAACTACAAAATGAATCAGTAGGGGAATGCATAGCAGGGCGCTGTCTCAGAGCCGGCATGAGGAATATCTCAGTCTATAAAGTGCTTGCCTTACAAGCCTGGGGACCTGAGTTCAGTCCCTCAGAGCCAGTGTAAAATTAAGCCCAGCATGCTAGCATGTACTTGTAATCAAAGCCCTGGGGAGGCAGAGACTGGAAGACTAATGGGGCCCACTGGCCAGCTGGCCAAGCTGAATAGGTCAGACTCAGATCGACAAATAAGTGACCATGTTTCAGAAAACAAGGCAGATAATACCTGAGGAAAGACATCTGAGGTTGACCTCTGATCTCCACATGCACTAGCATGGGTACACACACACACACACACACACACACACACACACACACACCAATGAATGTTTAAGTCATTATCATTTAAACCATGTATGATCTTGGGGCAATTCTTGCTTACATCTTACCCAGATGGGAACACACCTATACACAGATCCATTCCAGCAAGAGTGCTGTTGGGAGATGGAGTCCACGACGCTCTTCCTATTCACACTGCAATATTGCCAGGTAAAGTTCCTCTGTGGAGCCTCAGCTGACATTTGCACTGACGGTGTACCAGGCAGGGATGGACCAGAATCCTATTTCCCCGCTTGCAACTACCCCATGGGTCTTAGTGTGGTGAGAACTTGCCAGTGTCAGTAGAACGTGAAGACCTTCGCACAAGGGGCTACTCGGAAACAGATCTGATGACGAGAGCAGGCTCCAATTTTCCATCCTCCGTTCCAGCCAACACTCTTTGCTCTGGGCCTTTCTCCACACCCCGCGCCCACCCTCAACCGTGTCCCACACAGTGTGTGGCTTCTCTTGCTGCAGTCACTTGTCAGAGGCGTGTTTCCAGCCCTCTAATCCATGGCTTTGCTAAGATAATCACATGACTCTCCCAAATCAGACTCTGCTGGAGCCAGCCCTTCCTTGTCTAGCAGGGCCACTCACTGCAGTTAAAATGGATGATTGTAAGTGAGATCGCAGAATGAATTCCAGAGGCTGTGTTTTAAAAGTCACAATTCCTTAGGTCTTATTAGGTGTTGATGTTGAAAGCAAGGCTTATTCTTGGCTTATTCTCTTATTCTTGTGTAACATCGTTTTCTCTTAAGAGAAAATTATAGTTAAATGACTTTTATCTTCCTTAGCTTTGTGACCTTGAGAAAATCCTCTAACCTCCCAGCATCTTCTTGATGTCATATTTAAAGAGGATAAGAATAGCATCTACCCTATAATCAGCATGAAACCGAGGACCTTCTATGTCTCTCAGTCTAGGTCTGGGCCTATTTAGAGGTTTGTATATAAGTTCTGTCTCCTTTCTTTAATTTTTAAAAGCTGTTGTGTGTCTGTGTGTGTCTCTGTGAGTGTGTACCATGTGTGTACAGGTGCCCGCAGAGGTCAGAAGACAGTGTCAGATGCCCTGGGGCTCAGGATTTAGTTAACAGTAGTTGGAAGCTATTCTCAGGGGCTGGGAACTAAACTCGGATACTCTGCAAGAACAGCACATGCTCTTAACCACTGAGCCATGTCCGCAGCCCCCAGAGAACTCTCCACAGATGTTGTCATCAGTGCTACTATTGTGCCCAGTTTCTGAGATCATATGCAGCACAGGAGTGCACATAAGTGTAAAGAAGAATTAATTGTCCTGTAATTGTTTGTGATCACTATGTGACTTTGGGGAAGAGAACTGACTTCTCTCAGCCTGAGTGACCAGCAGGCCTATGGGGCCAATCCTGGGATAGAATGTCCCATAGAAAGGGGGATGGGATGATCAGAGTGTGATGATATTAAGAAGTATCTGGCATCCCTATGTTCTCTTCCTTTTCAGGGGGCTAGTATGGTTGTTAATATTGTCAACCTGGCAGAATCTAAATCACTCAGGAGACACAGCTCTGGGCAGAATGTGGTAGTTTGAATGATAATGGCCCCCATAGGTTTATTGATTTGAATACTTATATGTATAATGATTCCCCAGTTGGTGGAACTGTTTGGAAAGGATTAGGTGTGGCCTTGCTGGAGGAGGCATGCCACCAAGGTGGGCTTTAATGCTCCAAAGACTACTCTTCTCTCTCTCTGTCTCTGTCTCTCTCTCTCTGTCTCATCTCTGTCTCTCTCTCTGTCTCTCTGTCTCTCTGTGTCTCTCTGTCTCTCTCTCTGTGTCTCTCTGTCTCTCTCTCTCTCTCTGTCTCGTCTCTCTGTGTCTGTCTCTCTCTCTCTCTCTCTCTCTCTCTCTCTCTCTCTCTCTCTCTCTCTCTTTCTCTCTCTCTCTCTCTCTGCCTTGTGGTTGCAGACCAAGATGTGCTCACCACTGTGGACTCTAACCCTCTAAAACCGCAAGGTAAATTGAACGCTTTCCTTTAGAAGTCTCCTTGGTGCTGATTTTATCACAGCAATAACAAAGTAACTAAGACCATTTGTGAGGTAGTTTCTAAATTGACTTAGCTCAGGTGGAAACACCCATCCTAAATGTGGGTGGCACCTTTCCAAGGTCTGGGGGTCTAGACTTCAAACACAGAGAAAGTGAGCTGAGCGCCACCCTTCATCTCTCTCTGCTTCCTGACGGTAGATGCTCTGGAACCAGGCACTTCAAGCTTCAAGCTCCTGCTGCCAGACCTTTGCAACCATGCTAGCCTGTGTCCTTCTACTCTGAGTCAAATAAAACCCCCTGATGCGACTTCTTTTTGGCTACTGGTTGCAGCCGTGAGGCAAGTCTCTAACACAGTCTATTCTGTTTGTTTTGATGGGTCACATTCTTGTCTTTCCTCATTTTGAGGAAGCAAGATTCTTTATTTTTCCCACCTAAAGCTTCAGTGAAAACTGTGACATATTAGTAGGATCAAGTGATAGAGTGGAGATAAGTAATTTACGTTTGCCAGACCTGCTAAGTTTGACCAATCCACTTTGTAGGCTTCATTTGTCCGGGGCACCTATGAGCAAGGTCCTGTGTCCCTTTTAGAACCTCCTTCAATCATGGTGGCTTCCAGGTCAGTGCTGCTCCCAACCTCACACAGACTGACTTGGGAAGCAACTGGGCCTCTTGTCAGGTTCTATGGTGGCAGTGTCTGAGTGGGGAAGTGTGTGGTGTGTATGAGTGTATGTGTGTTTGTGTGTGTGTGCGTGCATGCATGTGTGTGTGCATATGTGTGTGTGTGCACTTGTGTGTGTGTGACATCCTCCATCAGATCACATACTGGAATTGATGAGCAAGTTCTGAAAAATATCCAGGCATGGGCTCCACTTTGGAACCATGAAAATTAACTTTGTGTGGTTTCACAGTTAACAGCAAGAAGAACAATCTTAGGCACCAGATTTTCACACAGCAGGGAAATGCCATTCAAACCAATGCTCTTTGACTGAACTCCACAATTGTGTCTACTGGACTCCAGATAGCTATGCTCATTTTGTGAGCCACCAACCTCATTTTAGAATTCTATTAAATCTTACTGGGGTTTTACTTTGTGTGAAATAAAACACTTTTATTTATTTTCTAAAATGCCAATCAGTGCACACTCCTGGGAGGTACTTTCTATTTTTTTCTTTTGAAAACAGATTTTGTTCTCACATAATTCATCCTGATCATATTTTCCCTCCCTCCATTCCTTTAGTTTCTCCCCATTTTCTCTCACATCTGTATCTACACACTTTCTGTCTCTCATTACAAAACAAACAGACTCTCAGGGGTAGCAATATATAATTAATATAATATAATATAGTATAGTATAATATATAAAACAAAAACTAACACATCAGAATTAGAAGAAACAGACAGAAGGAAAAGAGTCCAAGAGGAAGTGCAAGAATCAGAGACCCATACATCTGCATACTCAGGTATTCCATTAAAACACTAATCCAGAAACCTTAATATGTATATTATGATATATAGACACACAATGGACCTGTATACTGGAAAGAGAGAAGAAAAATACAGATAAATAAAATATGATTTTTTTTTACAAAAGGAAAAATTGTTGACATGGCATTATGAGAAAAAGGAACCTCCATCCATACTGTAGAGTTCCTTTTCTGTTGGCATCCACTGCTGAACATATACCTACCCTTACAAGTAGTTTTGTTTCCCCAGAACACACTTTTACAAGTATATAGTTCACTGAGTTCTGACAAATATATCTACGCAAGTAACCACTACAGGAAGATATGAACATTTTTGAGAATGCTGGAAAGTTCTCTATACCCTTTGCTGTCAGCCCTATTCCCACATCTGTTTCCACTCTGCTTTCTGTTACTACAGGTCACCCTTCTGTACAGTAGTAGAAGTCACATGACCAGGATCGTGCCATCTGCATCTTTTAGTGCTGCTGCTTGGGCTCTGGGTAAGGTTTCTAGAGTTTTCCATGTTATTATTGCAGGGACTGAAAGTTATTCCAGTCACTGTAATTTGTGATGTGGACTGTGACCTGAGACAATGTTGATTTATCCTTCTTTTGATGGACATTTACCAATCTTAGTACCCCTTTTCCTCTGGTGTGTGTGTGTGTGTGTGTGTGGTATGAGTGTTCACGTGAATGTGTCTGTGAAGGTCTTTATTCACCTTTTGATGGACATCTACCAATCTTAGTACCACTTTTTCCTCTGGTGTGTGTGTGTGTGTGTGTGTGTGTGTGTGTGCATGGTATGAGTGTTTACGTGTATGTGATTGCGTCTGTGAAGGTCTTTATTCACCTTTTGATAGACACTTACCAATCTTAGTACCACTTTCCTCTGGTGTGTGTGTGTGTGTGAGTGTTCAACCTCTGTGTGGATGTGTGTGCATGTGTGTATACATGTGAGTGTTCATGTAAATGTACGCATGTGCCTGCACATGGAGGACCAGGTTGGCATCTAGAATCTTCCTCCATCTCTTTTATACTTTATTCTTTGAGGCAGGGTCTTTGAATCAAACCCAGAGTTAGATGACATGACTGCTCTCACCAGGCAGCTTGTTCCTCAGATTTCAGCCCCTCTTTCTAGGCTGGCATTACAGGTGAGCAGTCACGCTCACCTGGCCTTTACATGCGTTACTAGGATCTGAACTCGGGTCCTTTTGCTTGGGCAGCAAGTGCTGCAACCAGTGAGCCATTTCTCTAGCCTTAGTGTTAGTTGAAGTTTTCTTTCTTTCCCGACATTTCCTCTTGACATCTTGAGGGTACAAACAGAGAAGCCTCAGCAGAACCCATATTTTTTTCCTTTGAATTCCTGAGTTGAGTCCAAGCCACATAGCATGTGGAAACTGGGCAAGTTGTTTAACTGATCTCTCTGACATAAAGTGACCATTCGGCTACATCATCAATCTCCCTTGACTCTCAATGGCTTTGACTTAGCCAAAGTCTCAGATGGTGCCTGCCCAGGGTTGAGTCATTACATCTAGGCCACTGTCCATTTCATTATAGCCAAATACAGATATTCAGTAAGAGTTTAAGTGATTGATTTTATGATCGCTGTTTGGTTTTCCATACTTAAATTTTGTGTAAAATAGTGTCACAACTTCACTTTGGCAACTGATTCATAAACCCCTTAAACTGCCCCAAAGTATAAATTACTTCCTAAAGGTAGCTTTGAAGAGCAGACTTGTGACATCCACACATATGTGTATACCATGAAAAGCATATCAAAACACATACATGTATATGTGTAAATACACTGTAGTAAGTAGCTCCTACTCACAGGTCCTATGTGTGTGGATTCAGAAAATTTCTGGTCAAAAGTGCACAGAAAAAAAAAAGATGTTTCTGTATTAAATTGTGGAGATTTCCTGTTATCATTCTCTAAATGATATAAGATCTTAACTATTGACTTGACATTGACCTTATATTGGGAGTTGTAAGTAATCTGGAGATAAAACTCAAATGATGGTGTGCATAGGTTACATGCAATTGTCATGTCATTGATAGCAAGAGACTAGGATGCCTGCAGATTGTGTTACCTGGAAGATAACACACAGAGGCATGCACACACATCCAAATCACTTTATATGTAGATGATCATTGGAATGTAGACTTCCTAGAACCATACAATCTTCTTTTAGGGGGCTGGAGAGATGGTGTGCTTTTTTCTTGTCATCTTGGCAGAAACTACAGTCATTGGGAAGAGGGAACCTCAACCAAGAAAATGCATCTACCAGATTGGCCTACAGGCAAGTCTATAGGACATTTTATGGATTGATGATTGATACAAGAGGGCTCAGCTCTCTGTGGGCAGTGCCACTCCTGTGTAGGTGGGCCTGAGAGGTGCATGAAAGGCAGCTGAATGTGAGTCTGAGAAACAAGCAAGTGGGCAGCATTCCTTCAGGGCCTCTGCTTCAGTCCCTGCTCTGACTTCTTTCACTGATGGGCTGTGAGCTGAGAAAGACAAACTGAAGCAAACCCTTTCCTCTCCAAGTCGTTTTGATCACAGTGTTCATCCACAGCAGTAGAGAGAAAACTAAGAGAGATGCCTCAGCGGTTAAGGGCACGCACTGCTCCTGGAGAGGGCCCGGGCTTTGCTCCCAATATCTGCAGGCACATTTTTCTCTCCCACCTGCCAGTTCCCAATCAACCACATGGAGACTTCTTATTAATTATGAAAGCTCAGCTGTTGGCTTAGGTTTCTTTTTAGTTAGCTCTTATAACTTAAATCAACCCATTTCTATTGATCTATTGCTGCCCCCAAACTCATTTTCGTCATCTCCATACTGCCCATTCTGCTCACTCTGCCTTCTTCTTTGTGTTCTCTCTGCAACAAAAGTCCTGCCCAGCTATTGTCTGTTCGGCTTTTTATTATACCAGTCAGAGTGACAAATCTTCACAGTGTACAAAAAGATTATTCCACAACAAATACCTACATAAGTTGGCTCTCAACAGCTCCAGGGAATCCAATACTCTCTTCTAGTTTCCATGAGCTCTGTATTTATATATACATACCTCCACGTAGACTTGCATGCACATAATTGAAAGTCATAAAAATCTTTTAAGCATTATTTACTTCACTTGCTGCATGCTAACTTTTTGACTGGATATACCACAATTAACTTAATTCCTCCCCTAGAATTATCCTTTCAGGTTGTTTCTATTTTTCTTCCCCTTAGGTTAAAAATACTCCAAAGAACATATGTAAGTAAACACATTTTCTGTATTACTTTCTTTGTCTGAACTATTCCTACCAACTTAAGAAATAAAAAAGCACAGCGTGACTTTGGATTCTCTTTCCCATCTTCTCCAGTGAAGAGATTGGGGTCACTGGCATAAATATTCATTTCTGGAAGCTTTCTGATATGTAAGAAGTCTGGGGGGACTACTGGCCTGCAGTAATGTTAGATTTAATGTTACAAATACCTTTAGCTCTCCGCTTTCTGAGCAATCCCTCTGCCATCAAGAACTCATCAATGTCAAGGTAATATTCCAGGTCACGAGTCTCATGCTGCCCAGAAGGCTGCAGTTCAGACTGTGATACAAGAGAGTGGAGAGCTGGGTAATAGGGAAGTCCCACACATGGGGAAAGTTGGCGATGCTATTCAGTTACAAATGAGTTCCATTCCATGAAATTTCCAAAACTTGCTCATTTTGTTTGTAGCAAATGAATTTATTCTAGTGCATGTTCTTTACCAGTTGCATGACCAGCATTTGTTTTTCAAAGTTAAACTAGCCAGAGGCTAAAAGTAATGCTCAGATTACTCCTGTTCCCAGCTTCAGTTGGCCACAGATAGATATTCTCAGTGGTAACTAAAGCATTTCTCCAAATTGTGAAGAGTTGCTTCCAGTAGGATTTGCACTAGGCTGCAGCAGACAGAGACAATCCCTGTGTAAAACACTGTGCCTTACAATGAGTGGACGCTCGGACATGGGCTAAGGTAATGCAGCATTTCCCTGAATCTGGAAACCGCCCTTTGTTCTTGCACTCACCCCTTTCTGCGATATTCTTCACTGGTACATGAAGGCGGATCATGAAGATGAAGGACATGTGGAATCAGGGAAGTAAGCGACATCTATATGGGGTGTAGAGTTATTTACACACTGCAGAATGTCAGGAGGTAGAATGTGTTTCCCTGGCCCAGAAGAGCTTCCTATGGGAGGCTCTGTGCTGGTTCTCTGCTGAGATGAGGCGATCCTAGAGTTATCCCCATGAGACACACTGGTAGAAAAAACCCAAAGAGGCTAGCAAAGGCTTGAGAACCAGCTGACAACATGAACCTGTGCCAAAGTTCCAGATGACCGGTGGCAGAGAAGTTAGAATTGCCAAGGACCTTAGAGTCCTCTCATGGCCAACCCAATGACCCAAGGAGAACATCCTTACATGAATGGGAGAGTAAAAAGCAAAACAATACCTTAAAACAAAAGAATGAGCCACAAGAAAAAGCCTAAATGTAAATTTAAAAAATAAAATGTGCTTTTTTTTTTTTTTTTTTTGAGGCTCATGCATGCCAGACAACTGCTTTGGCATGGAGCTCTGTCTTCTTCTCTGTTTGAACTTTTTATCTTTTTTTTTTAATTGAAAATTTCTACCTCCTTCCCTCCTCCCACATCCCTCCCTTCCCCTTATTGGTCCTCCTAGATAAGTTGATTTCAAAGTTCACATGAAAGGTCAAATGAAGAGGGGGTATAGACAGCTCAGTTATTAAAGTTCTGCTGTGTGAGCTTGAAAACATGAGTTTGTAAACAGCGGGGGATGGGGTGATCAACTATAGCTTTGCACTCAGTTAGTGGGGTGTGGGGAGGGGGGATCCCAGGACCCCATGACCACCCAGCCTCACTAAATTGGTGAGCTCTAGGTCCAGCGAGAGACTGTCTCAAAGAATAAGGTTGAAGAATGATCTACTAAGATCGGCCTTGTCCTCCACACGCACACACTGACCCTAACGTTTTCTTGTTTTCCTTTTCTTTCATGATCTCTATTATTCCCCCAGGAAACAAACCAAACCAAACCAAAACTCAGAGCACCACACTGTAGGAGTCAGGGCAGGGGCTGGCAGCCGAGGTAGCTGTTATAATACTGGTATAGAGTCCATTTGCCTACAGTTCTATCTGTTCCCACTTACTTTTTGGCTAAGTGGATTAGATCATTGAAGTTTAAAAACAAACTGAACATTTCTGATGGCCAAGTCTATCAAAGAAAATAGTCTGTCTGAGGACAAGGAACAAAATCGCATCTTATATTAGCCCATAATTCTTGTCTGTGTTGACCACGTGGCTTGGTACCTTTATCAGTGAGGCATTCTCATCTTGCGTTTCTGCATCTGGGTGACGACTGTAGACTGAGCTTTCCCCTTCCCAGAATTCTCTTATTCTTACTGCTCTGCCTCTACTTCCTGCCTAGTCACCCTTCCTATATTTCCTTCCTGGCTACTGGCCAATCAGCGTTTTATTAAAAATAATACAAGTGACAGTGACAGTCCCACAGCACTAATGTCTCCTGATCAGTCTTATTTTCCCTAGAGCATGAAAGGGTTTTCAAGCAAGGGCAATGGGCAGCATGTTTTGTTTGTGTTTTAAAGCAGGGAACTCTGGCTGTTGGGCCAATAATGGATATAAGGAGGGTTGTGGGGGAGATGATACAGGGAGGTAGGTTCTGGAGCCATTGTCTTTCACACAGGCGAACACTGAGTGGGTCCCTGCTGTGGAGCCTAGAAGCATCACCTCTGGCATCTGGGTATTGCAAGTACAAGGGAGGAGACAGAAAAGTCAGGGTGTAAATAACAGGGATTGCTTCAAAAAGCAGGAAGGATGTGAGGTGGATCTCAGAGGCCTGAGCAAGGGAAGCAAACTTTGCTGGCTGAGGGAACTGTGTCAGCAGAGTTCTGAAAGTCTCCAGATAATTAAGGATGCTCTGCTTCATGGATCGCACCTGCCCCAGGAGCCTGAGGGTGATGATGTGGGGATCTTTGAACTTCCTCCACTCAGCTTCCTTCTCGGGCCTGTCTGAAGGAGGCTTTTCATTCGTACCTTCTGCCATGCTCCCTAGGCATGAAGAGGGGGAACGCTTCCAGGAGCCTCCAGTTAAAAAATTCAAGACACATGCTCCACTTCAGCTCTCTCCCCAGCTGCTACTGGCTTGATACACCATGGTCACAGGTCCCTTGGGACTCTCAGCTTCTGAGCTATCATTTCTAAGCCTTCTGGTAATTGTCTGCCAACAGGAAGCGAAGGCAGAAACTGGGTTGAGCCAGGACTGCATAACTCTCTCTCTCTCTCTCTCTCTCTCTCTCTCTCTCTCTCTCTCTCTCTCTCTCCCTCCATCTCTGTCTTTCCTGTGCTCCTTTTCTTTTCTTGTCTAAATTCTTCCTTCCAAATGGATAACTCATTTTTCTCCAATTTCCTGAATATAGCAATAATTTCTTTCAGGCCCGGGGGATGATCAATTTAATGAAACTGTCAATAAAGAGAGATATTCATTGAGTGGAGATTATACCTACAGATGGCAATGAGCATTGCTCAAGGCTCAGGATTCAGGAGATGAGAGGAATTATGTTTTATTTTTACTCTCTAAAAGTCCTTTTTAAAAATAGCATTTCTTAAAGACACGTAATACCAGATTTCCTTATGACATTTTTCTTACCGTAGAAAATGTATTTTGATCATATTCAACCCCATGACCTTCTCTTGCCTAGTCGATCTATCTCCTCCAGCTTTCAATGAGTTTAGTTAGGGTAGCTCACAGGAACATGGGCGAGGGGTTAATTTGAGGAGCATGGGTCCTCTGAAGAAAATGTCTCTCCCTCCCTCAGCAACAAGGGACATCAGAGATCTTCCAGGAGAGGTTTGGTCTTAGGACCCCCTTCCCATTTTTTTTTTTCCGAGACAGGGTTTCTCCTGTCCTGGAACTAGCTCTTGTAGACCAGGCTGGTCTCGAACTCACAGAGATCCGCCTGACTCTGCCTCCCAAGTGCTGGGATTAAAGGCGTGCGCCACCACCGCCCGGCTCCCCTTCCCATTTTTAAATGTTTGGGAGAGCATCCACAATATGACTGTACCCCGGTTCTGCCTCCTGCAGGAGGACTGGAGAGGACAGTTTGAAGTTAAGGTCCCAAGACTTGGAGTCGTGTGACTCCTGTCCCCAAGACTGTGGGATCTTGGGATGGTGAGTGCATGTCCTCGTCCACACAATGGGGATACTCCCAGAATCCTACTTCACGGTGCTGTTACATCCATCAGTGGATTTATATCCCGCTCCGTAGACAACTGCAGTCAGGTTCTCAGCATTTGCTGATATAGACTGAAATGAGGTCAGAGCACAAATAATTAATCTTGTTTTTACAAATTATGAGATTAATGAGGTTTCTTTCAGGAAGAACAATGAAGCGAGAATGAGGTTGTTATTTTAGATCACACATTCAAAAGAAAAATCATGGTGAAGAAGAAGGTACAAATTAGAATGTAAATACCATAATTATCCATTTAGCAGCCGAAAGGCTCAGAGCCATGCTGCGACAATGGAGAACAAGATGGAGTGAACACCCAGGTCCTCAGGAACGGTGAGACTCTGTCTTTCCTGCAAAGCAAAGGAGAAGGAGGCTTTGTCACCTCCGACAAAGCCCTGGGGAGTCACAGAATGAGCCTCCCACAGGCCACTCTGCCTCCCTCCTTTCACTGGGCGAATCATTGTCTCTCAGAATGATGTAGATATTCAGGGAGCAGCTGGAAGGTGGCAAGAATGATGGGAATCTCTCAGATCAGTGTCTGCATCCACTTGTGATGTGTCTCCTAGGCCCACAGCAGACAGCTGCTACATGACCTGTCACACAGAGAGCCAGCATGCAGTGGATAGGGAATGACTCACAAGCAGAATGTTAAGTCAGCATGGGCATGTGAAGGCAAGCACATGCATGCACACACACACATGCACACACACACATTCCACATACACCACATATATACCACATACACACTACATACACATATACATATACACACCACATATACAACACATGCCACCCATACTATACAAACATATACACGCCACACACCACATCACAATACCACATATAGATACCATATAGATCACATACATAACCATCATACTGCACACACACCATACGTGCCAAACACAAACATACACACTCCACATCACATATACACCCATGCCATATATATACAAACAAACACACCATACATACCACATACACATCACATATACACACTATACCAATTACAAAAACTAAAATCACAATGCACACACAACTATATACATATACCTCTCCACACTACATATATACATATTATGTACAACCCACTGATAAACACCAGAAACCACATACCAGATACCATAACACATGAACACACACACACACACTCTCACACACACACTCACAGATACTCCCACATTCACATACCACACAGACATACACTGTTGACACAGGTTTCTGTCCCACCCAGTCCCACAGCCTTTTAGTCCCAAAGAAACACACGGAGGCCTACATTAATTATAAACTGGTTGGCTTATTAGCTCAGGCTTCTTATTAACTAATTTTTACATCTTACATTAGCCCATTATTCTTATTTGTGTTAGCCATGTGGCTTGGTACCATTCATCAACAAGACAGTCTCATTTTGTTTCCTCTCTGTCTGGGTGACGACTACAGACTGAGCTTCCTCTTCCCAGAATTCTCCTGTTCTTATTGCCCCACCTTTGTTTCCTGTCTGGTTGCCCCACCTATACCTCCTGCCTGGCTACTGGCCAATCAGTGTTTTATTAAAATACAAGTGACAAATCTTTCCCACAGCAATATACTACACACATACTACACCATATACATAGCACTCACACATACAATAAACCTCATACATACATCTACACATACACACATGCATCACAACACATACACAATTAGTAATTGGGCAAATTCTGTGTATTCTTGCTTTTCAACTTTATCTGGTAGGTGCTGCCTCATTATAGTTGCAGCTGAGAAAACTGGGATTTAGATCAGTTGTCACTTGCACACAAATTCAAGTCAAAAATTCAAGCCATGTTGCAACTAGTGTTTTTCACACTTTTAACAGTATGTTTTACAAGTTTGTGCGATATATACATTAGCCACTATTCTTGTTGTTACCACATACTAGACAAGAAGCCTCTTAGAGAGAAGGGATGCATTCTGGTTTATAGTTCAAAAATGTACTGGTACATACTGACATAAAAGACGCAGTAGCTTGTAGGATGTCATGCCAGCTGATGTGAAGTCATGACAGCTGATGGGAAGTCATGCCAGCTGATGGGGAAGCCTTGACAGCTGATGGGGAAAACACAACAGCGTGGGCAGGATTCTGTTGGTCACATCTCATTTGAAGACAGGAAGCAGTGACTGAGCTGGAAGTGGGGCCTGGCTATCTAGCCTCAAGGTTCACCTCCAATGACCCACTCCTTCCAATGAGGTTCCACCTCCAGAAGGTTCCACAACCTTCCAAGACAACCCCCTGCCACCAGATGGGGACCAAATAGAGATATAAGCCTGTGGAGAACATTTAACATTGAAACCACAGCAAGGGATTATTCAATAAGAAGAGAGAGTGGGTATTTTTTTTTAAAGAAAACAAGGATAAACACAAAAAAATATATCACTGGCGAAAGACAGAGATGTATAGCATTGGTGTTGGTGTTTTCAGTAGAAAGTACCATAGTGCTGTGCTGGCTGGCTGCTGCTTTGTAACAAAGTACCAGGAAGCTCTTCGATGACAAGGAGATTTATCACTGCCGTATGTTTGTGGTCTGAAGTTCCACGGATCCTGACTGGAACAGGCTCTGCCCTGAGGGTCTAAGGTTGGCTGGGATAGTTTTGCTTCTGAACATAGTGGCTGGGATGCTGTGTTCTACATGAGTACCACCTCTTTCTGACACTAGGAACTAGCTAGCAAGTGTTCAGTGTGGGGTTGTGGTAGAGCTGCCAGAGAGGAAAGCCCCACTGGGCTGGAGTCACATCAAGGCCAGTCACCTGGCTGCTGTGGGTTGGGATTCCCCTCTGTGTGCTGTGGTTACCATTAATGAATAAAGAACGGCTTCGAGCCTATAGCAGAGCAGGGCAGGGTGGAGCAGAGCTAGGCAGGGAGAACCGGACTGAATGCTGGGAGAAAGAAGGGTGGAGTCAGAGAGAAGCCATGTAGCCTCTCTGGAAACATACACCGGAACTTTAGCTGGTAAGCCACAGCCACATGGGTGATGCACAGATTAATGGAAATGGGTTAAATTAAGATGTAAGAGTTAGCCAAAAAGAATCTAGAGCTAATGGACCAAGCAGTGATTTAATTAATACAGTTTTGTGTGATTATTTTGGGGCTAAGTGGCCAGGAACTAACAAGTGGCCCCTTCCTTGCTACACCTGGTCACATCCGAGGGCAAGGGGTGATGGAGGTGGAGAAACTGCAAATCCAATGTGTAGCGTGTAGCATGTGACTAGAGAGGTGGGGCTACTACAGGCAACATGGACTGAGGTGTGCTTCATAGAATTATACCTTGGGCCATAGTGAAGTCTCTAAAATGCCCATGTGATGCTTTTGCCTCCATACCAGGTGCCAGACTGAGTCTCAGGAATCATGCTAGGCTCTATTTTAAGGGGGAGACTGAGCCCACAGTGAGCTTTTCTGAGGTCTTTTATCCAGGGAATGGCAGAGTAGGAACTAGAACCTGAGCTGTGGCTTCCCAGGTCTGGTGATCCTGACTCTCCTATGACTGGCCTACCCAAGAGAACCTCAGAAACATGCTCCCTCCTGCTTTGGGTATGGTTTGGGGCAGGGGTATAGCAGGCCTGAAGAACTGAGACTCCCACAAGCCCCCAGTGACACCCAGCTGACACAAATGCATGACTTGGAGCAGGATGTTCCTGTCTCCCTTCCGTTGTGATAAAATGTCAAAAGCAACCTAGGGGAGGAACGAGCATATATCAGCTTCCGGGTCACAGTCTATCACTGAGGAAAGTCAGGGTAGGAACTCAGACAGGAACTTGAGGTAGAAACCCTGGGGGTGCTGCTTTCTGGTCCCTCTGACTATGCTCAGCCAGCTTTCCAATGAAGCCCAGGACCACCTGCCTATAGTTGGTGCTGTCCAAGTGGTCTGGGCTCCCTTATATCAGTTAATAAAAAAAAAATTAGTTCTCACAGACAAATCCAAAAGCCAAGGTGATCCAGGCAATTCTTCAACTGAAGCTTTTCTCTCAGAAGATACTAGGATATGCCAAGTTGGTAATTAGGACTAACCAGGACAGGTATAAAATGGAAGCAAAAAAAGCAAACAATGCCTGGTATAGATCATCAGAAACACAAATGTCAGAACAGAAACTGGATTTCTGGAAACCAGTGGAATGTATCATTGGCTTGCTCAGAAATTAGGCCCCTGTGACCGAAGGATGTGCTGTTTGTAGGGCCATATTCATGCTGAAGACTGAGATTTATGGTGGAGCACACTCTCCCATCAGCCATGACAGGGCACAGAGCTGACCAGCTCGGCTCAGCTACAGGCTGTGACAGGAGACAGCTGCTCAGCAGCCTGTCAGCCCCATCTCAGTGCGCAGGAGTCTGCAGCTCTCCAAAGGCCCACCCTGGCTGCCTCAGACACACTGGGGGCAGGGAAGCCATGTGCTTCCCGACAGCCTGTGTGACCTCTGTGTAATGGGGTCTCTTTTGTGGCTGGACGACAAAGAGCAGGCGTTACATGTGTGGTCTGCGAGGAGCTGGCAGCCAGATGGGAAGTGGTCTGCAGCGGGTTACAGGGGACCAGAGAATGACCTTTGGAAGAAGGAAAGCCATGCCTCTAGGCACACAGAGCGACGTCACAGGCCAGTGGCTTGGGGTCTGACCCATGCCATCTGCTCTTATTTGCTCTGTATGACAATCTCCAGTTGGGTCTGAATTCCTTAACCTCATCCCAGGAACTCAGGCTTTATTGAAACCTTACTAGAGCTTGTAAAATTCCAGATACCCAGGTTTAGCTTCCACCACCTAAGGCTGAATTCCTGGGATCCACATATCATTGTATTTTAAAGCTAACTAGATGACATCAATGAGGGTCGAGGTGGGCATGTCAACTATAGTCAATGAAGGAACATATGTCCTAGCAATTACAGTGGTGGCTGCCACCATTTAGAACTACTAGGAAACTAGTAGAGGAGGTTTACCCTAAGAAATGGCATGGGGGCGTAAATCATGTCATCTGCAAAGGCAAAATAAATCCTGCTTAAACAAGAGGCTGCAAATCTGGTTACTCTGTGGATTAATCTTGGCAAATAAAGGATAAAGAATTAGGGACCAGTGATGCAGTTCACTTGGTTGAGTACTCGGCTGGCATCTTCAAGGCCCTGCCTGGTTTTCATACACATATACAGCATGGCATAACTAGGGTGGCGGTGTGCAGCCAGCTTTCTTTTGGGCAGCCAACCAGTTCCCAAATCATGACATGGAAATTGCTATTAGTTGTGAATGCTCAGAGTTGTCATAGCTCTTATTTTAATCCATTTGTCCATAGGCATATGATTTCCCTCTGGGCTCTTACCCTTCTTTCTATATATCTTACCTTCCTGCTGTCTCCATGTGTGACTGCCCAGTGGTTGCTTGGCTTTTGGCTCTGGCGTGTCCCTCACTTTCTCCCTTCTTCTCTTCTCTCCTTCCCTTTTCCTAGATTTCTCCTCCTATGTATTCTCTTTGCCCACCAGCCCTGCCTGTTTTGTTCCTGCCTGGCTATTTGCTGTTCAACTTTTTTAAATAAACCCATCAGGTGCCTTAGGCAGGCAAGGTGAAGCAAACGTAACACATCTTTGTGTAGTTAAAGTGATATCCACAGCACTGATGCGTGTCTCTAAGGTGAATATCACACAGAAACCCAGGGGGAGGAAGTGCTCAATGCTCCAGTGTACAGAGCTGGGAGTCATCGGGCTCAGAAGGTAAGAGTGACTCTTGCTTTGGGAAGGAGGCCACAGCAGGCCTGGATGAGCATTAGAGCAGGCTGATAGCACAGCAGAGAGTGCGTGTACAAAAGTGTCACCAGAGGCAACTCCCTGCCCCATCACTGTGATGGGGAGCGAGCATGACAGAGGCCCAGGAGGATGAGGGAAGAGCTCAGCATCTCTCCTGAGGGTGAGAGGCACAATTGTTTGCCTATGGGAGGGGTTGACTAGAAGAACTGGAGTAGTGATGGAGAAGGCAAAACAAAGGGATGGGAAAGGGCAGTTCCTTCTGAAAGGTGCGATGGGGTTGGTGATGCAGGGGTGGTAAAGTGCATGCCTGCCTGCGGCTGTTGTGAGGTGCAGCCGAGAGGCTGGCAACTGAAGGCCAGTGTCTTTCGCCTGTCTCTATGTAAAGGAAAGATACTGTCCAGGTGCAAGCTCAGAGACTTTGCTTTATCTAGAGGACTGACACTTTGATTTGCATAATTTTGACCACGTGGGAGGGTTCTGGGGTGAGGGGCAGGAATTGGTGCTAAGCCTGGCAGAAACCCCACCCAACTGCCAATCTGTGCAAAGAATGTGTATGTAACTGCCTAACCTTGAAAAGAGAACTGTAAGAAATAACCAGGTGGGCACTCCTGCCTCCTTACTGGTGTCCAAACTGACAGGCTGTATCAAGACCGTCTCCTCTGTCACAAGTCAGCTAAGAATGACTGCAGCCACCAGGAGAGGCCCAGGCAGGACACGTGTGCCATGGTTAGTCATGACAATGTTGATGGTTGCTACTCAGGCCTAAGTCAGTTAGAGCTTGAGCTCTGTCAGGGTATGAATGGAAGCTCTCAGCCTGCCAGGGTGGCTGTGATCTTCATCAGAAATGTCATCCGGGCTACTTGGAAAGGCTGACTGGGGTTCTGTAGAGAAGTGGCATTCTAGGACAAAAGAGGAATGGATTTTGCAGAGAGATGAGAGTCATGGGAACCAGCAAAATTTAGTGGTCTAAGGCAATAGGCAGAAGGGAGATATCTTAGTTGGTTTTAATTATTTGTAGACAACCTTTCTCCATAGGCCTTGTTGGTCTTGACATGGAGACACTCCCGGTGCTGGGATAAAGGCGTGTGTCATCATGCCCAGCGGAAAGAGAACCCTTTAACAGATGCTTGCAGCTGGGGTCCCAGGTACAAACAGGGATGCTGAGCTGCTGCAGATGAATGACACGCAGGATACTTTTTTATCCCAGAGAAGTTTAAGAGAACCAGGCTTAGAAAACAAAAGCCAACAAATGAAGGGGTGTGTGATCCCATTGAAAATCAACTGGAGTTGCTGCTGGACTGTCTGAGGCCAGCCTCTCTACAGGTCTACCCTGCTATGATACAAGCTCACAAGCTATGAACTCAGCCTGGCCCGTTGCCTTGAGATCAAAAGCCAAATTCAGCTATTTTGTACCATCTGAACTTGAAACAGCAGTCAGGGAAGCATCAGCCCAATTCAAAACCATCCCTCAGCCTGACCATAAGTCTTAATGCTGGGCTATATCCAGCAATCCCAGCGTGACACTAAAACTAAATTATACATCCAGTCTTCTGCCTGGAATGCTATGTTTTCTCTGTCTTAGACAGGTGTTCATTAAAGGTCAGCCCCCCAAACAGCCCTCTCTCCCTCCCCTTAGCAGCGGACAGTTTAAACTCACCTCCTCTGTCACATCAACTTGGGCTCCAGGCTCCAAGGCAGGGAGGGAGACATAGGGCCATGGCTCTGCTTGTTTCAATGGTGCTTTGTGGCTCCTGCATTAATGTTAGTGTTTCCATTATAAAAGTGATAGATGGTTATTAAAAGTGTGAAGAAACATTCCATTTTCCACCAGCCCACCGAGCTGAGAAAGTGTCCACCTCAGGGTTGTTTTCCTTCTGCTCACAGTTTCTGTATGCGGCGATGTTTTTGAATTCAAGGTCTCAGTAGATGATACATAATGTGTAGCTTGAAGTTTTAAAAATTTTATTCATTTTATGTAAGGAGTAGTGGGCATTGTATGTGAGTGAATGGTGTGTGTGTATGTCAGTGTGTATGTGAGTGTGTGTGTGTGTCTGTGTTTTTGTGTGTGCAAGCACCCTTACCTGCCGAGCCAACTTCCCAGGCCTAAACTTTTAACCTAACCTTATGTCATAAGCATTGTCCAGGTGGATGCTTAAGACATTTCTCCTTACAGATGAGCATGGTGTCACACACCTTTAATCCCATGGGAGCTCTTGGGAGACAGAGGCAGGCAGATCTCTGTGAGTTCAAAACCAGATTAGTCTACAAAATGAATTCCAGGACCACCAGAACTACATAGTGAGACCCTGACTCCATAAATAAATAAATAAATAAATAAAATAAAAAGACATTTCTACTTTAAAAATTTTGACATCACAGAAATTGCAACAGTATAGTAAAAAAAAAAACAACTCACCAACTGCTTTATACATCTGCATTATGGCTGTTATGATAATAATTGTATTATGGAAACTGCAACAGTTGTTTTACTTTAGATCCTTTGAGATTGAGTATAAAACTTCATGATTTATTTTTATTGTTTTTGATTGCATGTGTGTATATACATTAACGCAGGTGCATACAGAAGCCAAAAGACAGCACCAGATCCCTAGAGCTAAAGTTACAGGTGGTTGTGAACTCCCCGGTGTGGGTTCTTGAAATTGAACTCTAGTCTTCTGGAAGAGCAGCTACGTGCTCTTAACTCTTCAGCTTGATTTCATGGTTTTTTATTCCTTGATATGTTTCCACTTAGAGCAAAGACTCATAAAATCACACCATGATCTTCTTAGTTAAGGTTACTCTTGGCATGATGAAGCACCATGATCAAAGCAATTTGGGAGGAAAGGGTTTATTTGGCTTGTACTTTCACATCATTGAAGGGAGTCAGAACAGAAATCTGGAGTCAAGAGCTGATGCAGAGACTATGGAAGGGTGTTGCTTACTAGCTTGCTCTCTATGGCTTTCCCAGCTTGTTTTCTTATAGAACCCAGGACCACCAGCTCAGGGGTGGCACCACTCACCATGGGCTGTGTCCTCCCCCATCAATCACCAATAAGAAAATGTCCTACAGACTTACCTACAACCAGATCTTATGGAGGCATTTTTTCAATTGTGGCTTTCTCCTCTCCAATGACTCCAGCTTGTGTCAAGTTGACATTAAAGTAGCCACCACAATAGCTAATTCAAAATATTTAAAATTGGTATGATATAAAAGTCCTTTCTCAAAAATTGTCAGCTGTTTCAAACATTGTATTTTATAATAACATCTTTCCAAGCCACAGTCCGACAGGGGCAGAACAATGAGTCCGGCATGCAGGGTCACCTCCTTTAGTCGGAAAGTGTCTCTCACTCTTTAGACTTGCGGGAATTGTCACTTCCACAGAGAACAGGACTATCATTTGGTAGAATGACACTCAGTTGGCATTTTTTGTGATGATTTCCTCATCCATAAATTAATCTAGACATGCGTGAGAGCCCACTAAATGTATAAAGCATAATTCTTCCAACGAGGAAATCTCGAGGCTGAAATCACAGGATCTATTTAACACAGACATCTGGGAAGTCCTTGATACAACACTAAATTTTTTTCCCTAAAGGATCATGCTGGCCTAACCCTGTATTTGAAGTTGCCCGATTGAGAATCTTGCTTGGTAAGGGCTTTACCACTGAGCCTCACATTCCCTGAGCTTGTTTTCCTCCCTGGCTCCTACTGACTCTGTTTTGAAGATTTATAATCTCGGCCATATTTTCTCCTTTTTCTCTTGAACTTGAAATATCATTTTCTCTGTTGTTGGGCTGACATAGCATATGGGGCCACTGGAGTGTGTCGGTCTGCTCAACTTTCCCAGAGAAATGGATGCCTTACCTAGATCAGTCGGGAGTGGGGCTGCTTTGGTTTTCTCCAAAGAGACGGCTGCTGTTGGGTAGCTGTCCGTTTGTTTCCCAGGCCCATTGCAGGGCTCTGGGTCCTCTCAGTAGTGCCCATCAATGAGCCACATGGAACCCCTTGTTGGCTCCACCTCTCTCCCACTTTGGCTGACTATGAACACTGTGTGTGGAGATGATGGGGTGAAAAGATGGAGAACATTCTACATTGCTGAATTCCTATGTGGAGGGCTCTGCCTGGGATTGGCCAGGGATTATATACAGAGGACATAGGGGTTTGCCACACAGCTGTCTTTGTCACATGGAGGATTCAGGTCTGCCCTGAAGAGCTGCCATAAAGAAGAAAACAAAATGTCATGATAGCACAGGAGGAAAAAAGTCCCAGTGTTTTTATCTATTCGGAAATTTTCCATTGAGATTTAAAAATACTGCACTGTCTGGCTCCTGCCAAGTAGGAAACCAATGCTAATGAGTTGTCCAAGGAACTGCCTCATTCCAAAGCCTGTTCTTTCCCAATGTGCCATCCTGAGCAAAACCTCTTTGTGTGCAGAAACCATCAGTATGGAAATAGTTATCAGAGATTTAGCAACATCCACATTTGTTCATTGTCCTTGCTGCTGCTTGCCTTGACTCTTAGAGGAAAAGGTACATAGAAACCCGGAGCTGTATGAGCGTACAGAGCAGGGGTCTCGCCTGATTGGAGGGCCCCATTTCTCTCTTCAGCCATGTTGTTGAGCCTCTACAGAGTGAAGCCTGGACTCTCTCACACCCTGAGAGAAGACAGACAGACAGCTTATCCTTTTATTTCTGCCAGCATATTTTCTAACCATCAGAGAGTAATGTATTATTCATCTTTGTGAAACTGTCATTTGATTATTTTCTTTCTCAAAAGAAAAATCAGGATCTTTATACACAATCGCTCCCTCCTCCTTTCCTATCTTCTGTATTGAGACGGGCTTCACTTGTCCTAGGCTGGTCTTGAATCACTCTCACTATTTAGCTGACGATGACCTTTAACCTTTGATTCTCTGGCTTCCTAGGACCGCAGGCATGTGCCACCATGCAAACCTTTGTAAGCAGTGCTCTGAATTTGTTATGCGAACTAAGTGGTGAAGGGTGTTATTCTCTCCCTACTGTTCACAGACTGAAAGAAAAGGCCAATGCCCATCTTCCTTTTGGAGGACAGCACACCTTAGAATTCTTTCCAAAATGGGAGCCTGCCTCTTGAGCGGGCTATTGTGATTCCCAGAGGAGGGGCAGGATGCCTATAGCTAAGCTGAAGAAAGTCAGAGAATAAGCCAGCAAGCTACACTCCTCTGTGGTTCCTGCCTCCAGGTTTCTGCCGTGAGTTCCTTCCCTGACTTCCCTCCGTGATGGATTCTGACCTGCAAGTATGAGCCAATGCATCCTTCCCTTCCTCCGCTGCTGTCCATCAGAGGGTTTTATGACTGCAGCAGAAAGGAAAGTAGGTGGAGGAGGGAGTGTGATGGTGGTGGTGGTGGTGATGGGGTCCCTTACCAGGAGTTGACCACATATATTCATTTTAATTTGGGACTTTCCAGTCTTCAGAACTATCTAAAATATGTTTCAGTTACTTAAGCTACCACATGCCCTCATGATATACCACATATACCAGCATGTACACACACACACACACACACACACACACACACACGGTCAGTGAGAGAACTGAGCTACAGTTCATCAAACTTAATTGGAATTCTTTGGACTTAGAAATAAAAGTTTTGGGTAGCTGTTGGGAGAACAGATATTATACATGCGGCACAAATCAGATTCCTTGTCCCTCTTCTGTGTCTCTGACAGGTGGACATTTCTTTAGGAAATTGAAGACATCTCTGAACATCTGGAGCCAAAGGGATCGGGCTTCCATTTCTAGCAGAGCATTGCACCTCCCATGGAAGGGCAAGGTCATCTTCTGCAAAGTGTTCAGATTTGAGTCACCTTGCAGAGTGCTTGCTGTCCCCTCAAGGTCACTCAGTGGTGACTCCCTCGTGTCCAATACACGCATGGACCTAGGAGACCTGTTCAGGGGAGGAGGCTAGCCCAGGAGGACCCATTTCTTGGAAACAGGGAGGAGTGTGCAGTGATTCCTAGCAGGTCTATGGCCTGATGAGAAACCCAGACATCTCCTGCTCTGTCCTGACACATTTCCCTTCGGGAATGGCTCCTCATTCTGGCTATGGTTCACCACAGCGAATTACCACAAGGCTTAAGCAGTCTAGCATGAAAGAATGTCCAGTCCTGCAGACGGGGAATCCAAGAAGGTCCCAGCTGAGGCAGCTAGCCAGGGGTTCTCATGAGCTACAGTTACATAGTGGCTACAATGGGAACAGAGCCTCTCCTCTGCTAGCTGTCCACATATCTCTCATTCATTGAGGTCCTAGAGTCCCAGTGTCTCTCTGTGTGGGCTGTCTGAGCTCCTCACCTCATGAGAGTCCTGGGATAGCCGGCTGTTTGCATGACAACTGAAGACAGGCCAGGGCCCCTTTACCTTAGGGGATTATCCTTGGGAGCCTCAGTGTCCCCTTTGCTGAGTTCTCTTAAGCAAGAGTGGGTCGCCCACCTTGTGCAGATTTATTTAAGGGTGGGTAGGGGTTGGCTCAGCCTCACAATACAAGTTGGTAACAATGTTGGCAGAAAATGCATGGATCAAGGGGTTTGCAGGACTGTCATTACAAGATGCAACCTGATACAGTGTGGTGCAGCTCTCGTCACTGTTGGCTGCACGTCCCTCCCTGTGTCTTAGCCGTCAGCTCGCAGGAGATAGGAACTTGACCGCCTGTTCTGAAGACTAGCATCTAGGGAAAAAAGACATTCAGTGTGAATGTAAAGGCACAAGAGGGGCCTTAGTCTATAAATAGAAGCTGTGCCTATTGTTTTAATTAAGATAATGGATGTGCTTGCAAGGTTAATTCAACTCTTTTAAGTAGAACATTTTCTATTTTTGCAACACAATTGGTTGCTTTCGCTCTAGTTTTATGTATTTAGTCAGAACTTTTCAGAGAAGCAGAACTGAGCTGTTTTGTGTGTGTGTGTGTGTGTGTGTGTGTGTGTGTGTGTGTATGTGTGTATCTGTGAGAGAGAGGGGGAGTGTGTGTATATGTGAATATGTGTGTACATACATATGTGTATGTTGAGAGCATATGTGTTTGTGTGTGAGTGTATGTGTATCAAAGAATACATGTGTAAGGGTATGTTCATGTGTGTGTGGAGAGCCTATGTGTGTCAATATGTGTGAGTGTATATGTCTGTGTATAAGTATAACTGTCTGCGTGTGTCTATGTTTTAAAGTGTGTGCATGAGTATAAAGAACTATTCCGGGAACTGGTTCAAGTGTTTTTGGAAGCCGAGAAGTCTCATGCCTGCTGTTTGCAGGCTGGGGATCCAGCACAGCTCTGCAGGATTGTGGCCTAGCATCTTTTTCCAGGACCACAGTGACTCTTTACCTTCCAGAAGAAAAGTCATACCAGGAAATCTCGTATTGTCTCCCAATAATCCTTTAGCCGCTATCACATGCTAAGGATTTGCTAAAGCTGCTTCGTGAGAGAACAAATCTCCGATTTCCCCAGACACAGCTCAGCCACTGCAGTGAGCCTAAGGAAGTCAGGCAGCACTGCACGGCATGCGTGCGAGTCCTCCAGAGCCTGCTGCATGGCAACAGCGATACTAGGTGAAGTTCCCACTTCATTAAACAGAAAATCTTCAGGCAGGATAAAACTGCTGATACTGAAAATCTGGGCGATGAAGAAAAGAAGTTGTTGATCAGGGTCTGGGAAGATGGCTTTACGGGAAAAGGGTTTGCCCCACAAGCGTGAAGACCTGAGTTTGATCCCCAGGACCTGCAGGAAAAATCTGGGCACAATGGCACATACCTATAATGCCAGAGCTGGGGAGGGAAGGCAATGGGGTCCCTGAGGCTTCTGCCCATCTAATACAGGCAAAGAAGCAAACTCTGCTTCAGTGAGAACCCTGTCTCCAAATCAAGTTGGAAGAGAAATGGTTCAGCAGGAAAATGTGCCTGCTACATATGTAAAAAGACCAGAGTTCAGGTCCCCAATACTCACACAATGCTAGAGATGTGTGGCGCCCTGTCTGTAAGCAAATGTGAGAGGGGAAGGCTGCAGAGTCCCGAGGGCAGGAGGCTGCCTGAATCAGCAAGCTCTGGATTCAAATGAGAGACCTTGCCTTAATATATGAAATGGAAGGGGATTGAGGAAGATACCCAGTGTCAACATCTGGTTCACACACACACACACACACACACACACA
>NC_022012.1:87822798-87833044 GCF_000317375.1 Microtus ochrogaster
TATAAATATTGATGATGGCATCTATTGCTGAAGTTTCCCCCTTAGCACTTTTATTTCCAATGTCAGCTGATATTTAAAAATACTCCATGATGCTAATATGGTTTTGCTGATTGGGAAGTTCAGGGAGATTAATACTTAACTCAGTTTTCATGGGAGCTGCAGAGCTGGGTGCAAACACTTCTATGTCTGAAATATTAAGGCCAGAGCCTTTCTCAGAGCCCTGTGCATATGGCCCTTCTCTGGCCAGCAGCTTTCTCTCATTCATATTGCCTAGGAGAGTGAGGTTGAGAAGGCCTTACACCACAATCCTGATTGTTTCTCAGTGCTGTGATTGTTGGTAGCCAAGAGCTACAGACCTAGTGGCTGGAGTTGGTGGGCTGGGGTTGTGAGATGTCTCAGGAACAACATGAGGCAGCATGCAGCATCTGGTGTTCAGAGAGGCAGCGCCACACTTTAATCTTTGCTCACTGGCTACCTGCATTATCTTGAGAATATCACTCCACCCTCTGAGCCTTGGTGTTCTTTTCATAGGAAACAGGACTGGATGATACCCAGCTCCTCTCTAGTTTACTGTGGTAATCAAGCAACTTAGCCATGGGGAGCTACTTTGTAACTGTGAAGTTTTACATGACATTGCTTATTTTTATCAGGGTTGACCAGTGGCATGGCTTCCCTTTGGGAGAGACTGCCACGGAAGAAGGGATAACATGAGTTGAAACCAGAAGAAACTGATCCCTAAAAATGACAACTGTTGGAAATATTGATGTTTTGTTACTGGGGCATGGGAGAGGAAAAGGAGCAGAATGAAGAACCAAAGGAGAGGGGGCAGACAGGGTGAAATTCAAATTCTTAATTGTATATTGGGTTGGACCAACAAATACTCGAGAAAACATGGAAGCACACACGCAAAGCCCATTCATTTATACCGTCAGCATACTGTTTTCACATGCCTACTGTGTGCATCGCAGGCATGCTATTGGAAGAGAAAGTGTCTGGACCACTGTCAACATGCACTAATTTGGCTACTCCAGCAAGTGTTTGGATGACTACTTAGAAAATTAAGATAAATACATGATTTTGTTTGCTGACTTCAGAAATCCCCAGTGCTTTTGCTGCTTCCATTTGCATACTGTGTGGTGGAGAGGCCAGGGAGGAGGACGCAGAACGTGTGTAGGGCGCTTTCACGGACTGACAGCTGGCTCCTTCTCTGACTCTTAACCTTGTACAAAGCGCTTCTCTTCCTTAGACCCCAATTTCCCATCTGGATGATGCTACCTCTTGGGACTGTCATGAGCTTAAACAAGATGACATATTCCATTTGGCAAGTGACACACAGATGTTCAATGTGCTCTGTTGTGAGACCAAGTGGTTTGTGTTGATTGCCACCTCCTGCCCATAGGTCTTAGTTTTCTTGTTGCTGTGGTTAAACACCTAACGAAAAGCACCTTAATGGGAAAATAGCTTATTTTGGCTTGCTGTTCAAGGGGACACAGTCTGTCATCATAAGGAAGGCATGGTAAGACAGGAGCTTCCAATTGCACCTGCAGCTTCCATATTGCAACTGCTGTCAAGAAACAAAGTAGTTAGGAAGTAGGGTCAGGTTATCAATTTCAAGATCCACCCCCAGTGACGCCCTTCCTCCCACAAGCATCCCCCTTCTAAAGGTTCCATGGGCACCTGAAATAGCAGCACAAGCTGCGGACAAGTGTTCCAACACATGAGCTCGCGTGGGTCCTCTCACGTTCAAACCACACCACCATAGTTAGTGACCTTTGGTTCTCCTCTGTTAACAGCTCTTGGTTTCTTTTGTATCAATGGAGGCAGTGTGGTCATGACTTCGAAGCCAGCTTCCTTTTCGAGTATGAGTCAAGAGTGCATCCTTGCCTTGTCCCAGTGAGAATTCAGCTGTAAATTTGGGGCTGGTCTTTGTCAACTGGGGCATTTTTCTCTGCAAGCTGAGGTACGTCTGTGGCACATAACAGGCAATACTTGTGTAGTTATCTGATCCTCCACTGAGAAAAACCAAAAACCAAATAGAAAAGGACAGAGATCAAGAGCCCTCTCTCCTCTGAGCCTGGTCTATGCCAGAGACTGTGGAGGCTGTCCCGCACCCCACTGTGTGCTGGTCTTCACTCTGTAGCCATTGGTGCTTTCAGCTGGCTGCCCACTGATTTTCATAAGCCATGTAGTGGTGCAGGCCACCATCTGTTTCCCTCTTTAGATTTAGATGTTTCCTAGATTAGGAGTGGATGTGTCTCTCTGTAGAGCTACTGTGTTCTCCCCATACCAGTCAAAGCAGACTAACCTCTGTAACAACCCCTGAGTTTTTGTGGCTTCACCAGATTATTCATCTTCCACTGATGCAAAGCCCAAATGGGCGTCCCAATCAAGGAGCAGCCTTCCTCTAAGTGGCCATTTAAGGATCCATGCCTTTTTTATACTGGGGATGCATCTACTTCTATGTCTTTGGGTGTCCTCTTTATGGAGACTGAGCAGCAAGGAGAGCAAATGTTGCTTATGATGTATCATGCATCCTTGGGACCCCACCCTAACCCTGTCCATCTTTTCATTTTAGACCAACTTCCAACCTTAGCAGCAATGCCTGCATCCCTTCCCAGGCTTTCTCTGGCTGTCTAGACCTGTTTGTTGTGCACACATATACCGCATAAAGGAACTAATTATAACCTTTAACAATGATGCAGGAGGGTTGTTTCACAATGACCCTTAGCTAGGGCGATTCTTAGGGAAGGGGCGGGGAATCGTCAGTTTCTAATAGCAGTGAGCTCTGTTTGCCTGGGGTGTTAACCTCTGATCTCCCTTCCTCTTCTGCCTCCACCCTTGACTCCTGCATTGGTATTTGCCAAGGTCACATCTGCCATGCCTATGTTCTCATCCTGACTGCATATCCATATCTCTGGAGACTAAAGGCAAGGGGCATTTTATGGGCTAGGCCTAGAAGAGATGTGTCCTCCCTCTCCTCTCATTCTGGTAGCCACAGAAGTGGCCATGGGAACAGGGTCTTGGTTCTCTGCAACAGAAGATAGAAATAGATTTTTTTCCTTGTGTCTAGAGCCAAGAGGAAGTGGGGGGAGTGCATAGCTAGTTCTCTTTTATAGAAGGGGATGCTGGATCTCTGAGTGGCTCAGTACTGCTTATATTCTTTCAATGATCCAGAGATGGATGAGAACGGAATTGCAGTGGCTTAAATAACCCTTTTTTAGTAAGACATGGTAAATCAGGAGGTAGGGGTAGAAGGACGAGAAGTTTAAGGTCGTTCTTGGCTATATAGTACGTTCAGCCCTAGCATCTCAACAATAATAAACGGCAATAATAACAATACTAAAAATGATGATAATTAAGAAAATTTCTTTGCTCTTCCAAGCATAAGCATACCAGACGAAGCACCTGGCCTTGAGGGAGGAGCTTGTAGCTTAGTGGCTACTGATAAATATTTCTGAATCCCCAGTAGCAGGTTTCTCCACTGATGCAATAAGCCTATAAAGCTGAATTAATACGTCCAAGTTTAACCTAAGCAAAGCACTCCTGGGTGATCTCAGGGAGAGCAGGAGAGAAATCACACAACAGTTCTATGAACTGGAGTTTAAATACTCTGTAGGCATGGTCTTGAGAAGCTCAGCGGGGGAAGCCGCAGCTTCATGGGCTTTCTGAGGGTCAGGGTTTGGAGAGGGAGAATTGGGGCTGAAGCGGAGCTTTGAGGCAGAGTTTCCAGCCACACAGCTACCCCATCACAAGGCCACACGTCATAACTCTCAGTTCCTGTTTGTGACATTCCTTCTCTTCATATACTTTTCATGGATCCTGTCGATATATGGCCATGTGACCGTGAAATGTTGCCTCATTTCCCTTCCCAAGTCCTATCCTTCCACCAAAGTTAAGCCTTATGGTAGTGGGCATTGTGCATTCGTGTGACAATAGAATTATGTGGGGTTGTGGCGAGTCACATCAGGAATGTTATAAACACATCCGAGGGGAGAGAAGCAAAACCAACTTTATTTTAGAGGGGAAAGACAAAGGTAAGGATGTGAAACACTGAAAGACTATGAAGGGGAGATCAGCCAATTCTGTTTAGTAAAATGTAACAGAGGGCAAGACTTGGGCAGCATCTTTTAGTTTTGGTCAGAGGGTAGCACACTAGCTGAGTTTGTGTTGGGGTTGTGGAGTAGCTGAGCAAACTGTCATCAGGGTTCTAGTGTCTCCTGTTCACCTATGTTTGGATGCAAGCTGGCAGACATCAGAGCTGCCCCTCCCTCATCTTAATTTCCTTCCCTTCACCTATTCCCCAGGGCAGTATAGGCGGTTCCTTTCCTGGATGAGACAAGACCTCATTGGGAGTCACTGTGAACTGTTAACTTGATACACTCTGCGAAGAGACTCATATAGAGGAAGATTTTAGAGTAAGCATTCTGCATAGAATTGTCATAATTGTTAATTGATGTGGAAAGTTCCAGCCCGCCATGGGCGGCACCATTCCCTACACTGTGCCCTGAACTGTATAGGAGTCAAGAGAGCTAGCAAGCCATCAGCTCCCAGGGTTTATTCTCTGTCTACTCTTCGCTGCTGACATAAGGCCGTGAGCTCCCTTTGACTTCCCTGCAGCAATGAGAGGAAATTTGGAATTGTGAGTCAAATGGACCCTTTCTTTCCTAAGTTGCTGTGTGGGTATTTTAGCACTGCAAGAGAAACGAAACTGGCTCACTACTCTTACCACCCGATCTGTTAGATTCCTTCCACGCCCAGGACAGGTGTAGAGAGAACTACCCAAAATGCTGCCAAAAGGCTACTGTGCTTTGTCTTCTCCTCTCAGGGACAGTCAGAGCCTGCTGAGACCAGCCTTTTCCTGTTTCCCAGAGTCTTGTCCTTCTGGTTGGCTGCCTCATTCCCTCGCATGGAGCTTCATTTTTACCTCTCCAAACATTACCAGCCTCAACATTTTAATCTTGGTGGTATGAAGACAGAAACAGCCAAACACTATTTTCACACTGGGATGGAGCTTAGAAAGGGAAGATGCTGATGGATGCAGGTTCACCCCGGCATATTGTTCTCTGCCCTGTACTTAAGAGAGTGCCAAGGCGCTCCAGTTTTTATCTCTAATTCCTACTGCCCTTTTGGCTAATCTCACAGTGAACTGACACCCAGGCAGCTGGATGCACACCCGCAATTTCCATAACAATAGGTTGGATAAATCCTAAGTACTGCAAAGTGAGGGCTGTTAATAGAAAACTCACTGGAAACCAACTCTTCAAAATACTCCAGCCTTTCTTTAGAAAATCATTTTATTGAGGGAAATTTAATCCATCTGATCATGATTTAGTTTCTATTGACTCATCGTTTTGCCTCAGCCAAAGTGATTTAACTTCCAACGAGAACATTCAGAGTACCTTGAACATTACTTTGGCCAGGAGAGAAAATTGCATTTTATTTTTCTCTTGAACAAACGGATGCACAAAAGGTTCCTCGCCCTACCCTCTGCCTGTTGGATTGAAAGGATAGCAGCTTCTGTACAGGGTGGGGCTCTGTGCGGGAACAGTGTGACGTCCAGTTGGAACCTGAGGTATTTTGAATAAGAATAAGAAATGCCCCTGGCCCCCTGGGCTCAGGTATTTAAACACTTGGTCCCCATTGGTGGCACCGTTGGTTGTTGGGAAGATTCTGAGACCTTCAGGAAGGGGCCCTACTACAGGAAGTAGGTCGTTCAGGGTGGGCTCCCCTTCCTGTTCTTGCTGCCTGCTCCTGTCACCTTATCCCCACTGCTGTGGATTTTATCCACTTGGAACCACAAACCCGAAGGAGCCCTTCTTCCCCAAGCTGCTTTTGGTCACGGTTATTTTGTCAGTTGGACAGAAAGGTAACTCATGTGAGACCTGCTGCTGGTTTTACAGCTGGTGTATACAGCTGTTGTCTGCCTGTTCTGATTGATGAGTCCCTCACCATGTCTGGGATGCTGTAGCTGGTAACAGCTTCACCTTTCTTGAAGGACCAGGGTGGAAAGTAGAAACTGTTAAGATTTCCTGGACTGACAAACCTCTCAGTCGACCAATAAACCCATCAGACCACATCAACCTAAATTAGAAGAAACCCAGTTTTAATGGACGCCAGCACTCCCGGCTGTTCCCCCACCCTGGAAAAACACGGAAGGGGGAAAGAAGAATTGGAATGACCACCAGAGGGGGAAAAAGGAAGACCTCGTGTTTGTTCTCTGAGGTTGGGGGGGGGGCAGTTTAAATAGCTGGTGGGAGTGGTCTTGAACCTCCCTGGGGAGGAGCCACCATTTGGTGGACTTTTTTGAAGGTGGAGTTTAGACTGTGGCTACTCCCAGAGGAGAGGGCTTTGACCCCCAGCCTAACAATCCAGACTCTGTATATATGGATGCTAGGGGGCTGGGGTGATGCTTCCGATCAAACAGAAACCAGCAGGGGAAGGTCATGGGAGTACAAGAAAGAAGAGAATGGTTGCTGGGGGAAATAACTTGGGGCACAGAGATGTGGGATCTATTTCCTCCCCCCAATTCTCTCTTCTTTTTCCTTTTCTTTTTCTTCCTCCTCCTTCCTTGGATTCTTTCAAATGGAGGAGGTAAAATGTTCAGGGCCCCGTGACTATTATCAGGTGATCTTGGGCACTGAATTTTTCCTGAAGGCCTTGGGAGTTGGCACATACCTCGTGGCATTTTTGTGAAACTGGTCGACTGATTAAGGCACCAAAATATTTCAAGCATTTACTATATACCTTAATTGCCTTTCTTTTTTCACCTTCAGCAAAGGTGCTGTGTTGCTCGCTTTTCAAGACAGCACTGGCTCAGGGACTCAGCCTGATCCCTCTGCCAGCAGGCTACTCAGAGTAGGTCTTGAACCACAGTCTCCATGACATTCTTGGTGCTTTGACTCTCCTTTGCTGATTTAAGAATTTCAAATCTGCTAGATAGAACGTTGTACTCAATCCTTTGTGGGGACACCTTTCCACCAATAGCTTTCTGGGTACCAGCCTTAGGGCACGGCTTCGGAGTGAAGATGTGATCTCTTATAAGGGAGATGGCTCTCTTGGGAGGTCGGAGCAGAAGCAAGCTGTGCGGTTGTCCACGTTTCCTTGGGGAAGAGCAGATGGACACAATGGCTTCCACTTGTCCAATATTCTCTGAGTCTGTTTCCCTTTGAGCCCCATTTCCTTTTGTATCCCTTTGTAACCCTGGCATTGCCTCTCGCTTTACAATCCCTTGCAGTTAAAACAGTCAGAGACTTGTAGATTCCAGACTCACACAGACACTACCAAATAAAACAGCATCGGACAGGAAGGGACTGATTGGTACTAACCTTGATCATCAACATGATAGGGTTTTAGAATCACCGTGGAAACACAGCTCTGGATATATCTAGATGGATGATTCTAGAAAGGTGTATCTAAGGAGGGAAGAGCCACCCTCACTGTGAGCAGCACCATCCTGTAGGCTGGGGTCCTGAAAAAAAGGAGGAAGTAGGGTGAATAATGGCTGGCATCTTCTCTGCACCCCACTGCTTCCTGACTGTGGAGGCAATGTGACCAGGCAGCTCCACTAGGGCCAGTCCTTCCTCCACCATAACAGACAGTATCAACTCCATCTGTAATCGAACATAAACCTTCCTCTCATGGGTGTCTTGTCAAGTGTCTGGTGACAGAACGTGGGAAACAGCAAATGCAGACTTCCAGGAAAGCGTAACTGTTCCAGGGTTTCCTTCTAAGGCTTCTGAAAGTTGAAAGGGAAGTTACAAGATGTATTGTTTACTATTCTTACCTCACCAACAAAATGGCTGATTCAACTTAATGGGGGAGGTATTTGTCTGCGCTCACAATCTGAGTGGGTTTAGTCCACTGTCACTTGGTCCCATGTACTTGAACAGCATGGCAGCTGGACTTGTGGCAAAGGAGTTTCGTCAGAGCAGACAAGGAGCAGATACAGGAAGGAAGAAGACATGTCAATAAAGGACAAGCCTCCAGTAACCCCTCCCTTTCTATTAGGCCATATCTCCTATTCTTTATTGACACCTTGCTCTAAATCCTTCTACAGGTTAATCCATTGATGATGTCAGCATCATTGTAATCTAATCGCCACTGGAAATACTCACTCAGAAACATCCTGAAATAGAGCTCCACCAATATTCTAGACATTTCTCAGTCCAATGATATCAATGGTCAAAATTAGCTGTGACACAAGGAAAACAAATGTCACAGGGATGCTTTGACACTGGGCAGAAGACTAAACTATATATATAATTGAGCCAATATTCCTAGTGGCTGCCTACAGATTTACCATGGTTTCACAGAAATAGAGATTTCATTCTCTTCCCATTTAATGACCTAGGAGGCATGATCCAGACTGATAACGGGTTGATTGCCTGAAGGTCTGCCATTTTCTGGGTCCTTTTAGTCCTTCTAGTGTGACATATGCAATGCTGTGGAAACTAGACAGTCTTTTGCCGATGGCTGCTGTTTAGTGGCTGCCTTTCTCCCCTGACAAGTGTTGTTTCTATTTAACTCACAAAGCGGGTGAATCTGCATCCAACACTGGCCTCACTGTTGGTGAGATAGCATCCCACTCTGTGTGATCGGTTTGTTCATTAGAGTCCAAGTAATTAGAGCCGCTACGCCACCTGCCTTATTAATAAATGTGAGAAATTAAATGCAATTCTCTTTTTCCAAATCAATATTTACCAGTAGTTATATAACAGTTCAAATGTAGTTTCATTTGGATAATGGAACATTGCTGAAGTATTGAAAGAACTGTATACGGAACAGGACGTTAAAAGTGAGTCGGACCCAACAGCCTTGGGTTACACAGTAAGTCATTCCACACTCAAAGTGGCCTCTTCCTTTCCTTGGCTTTCCTTTCATGCATGCATCACTGCCTGACAGCTGCACCTCCCACAGCTGGCCTCTTGCTGTACCTTCTCTCACCTCCCCTTTCCTTCCAGTGTCCTTTTGTCTTTCTGGATTTCCTGGCCCAGTTCTACCCACCCACTGGCCACTCAGCTGAGGGCTACTGGAAGGCTAGGCATTAATTTACAGTATGCAGTTTTCATAGCTAAACTGCCCATTACAACACATAAATAATATGTATGTCCAACAAGGAGGAAACTTCCATCAATAATGCTTTATTTAAAAGATAGCTTAAAATCTGACATCGAAATTGGACAGTGGTGATGCACACCTTTAATCCCAACACTTGGGAAGCAGAGGCAGGCAGATCTCTGTGAGTTCCAGAACATCCTGGTATCCAAAGCAAGTTTCAGGACAGCTAGGGGTACACAGAGAAACCCTGTCTCAAAGAAAAGCAAAAGAAAGGGAAAAGAAAAATCTGCTATATATTATTACATTTATTTTTAGGTTCAAAGGTCATTGTGCTAAAGCAAGACTGAAGGCACACAGTATGTGGATCCTGTCGGAAGCTCCAGAGACCTCCTTTCTCTCTGTAAGCTGAGTGCCTGTGACTTTTCCAAAATGCTGAAGTTGAAGCTCAACTGCAAGTGGGGTGGTTTCTGGAGGCGAGGCCATTCAGAGGGAGATAGGGCTGACTAGGTCGGTAGAAAGTGGCCTTGTGAAAAGAGGAGGAGGAGGAGGGCTGGGGAAGTGATTCAGTTGTTTTTTGGGATAACATGCATGCACCACCACCTGAGGCTTTCATATGAGGATTTTGGGGAACAAACTCAGGTCCTCATACAAACAGTATTACGACCGAGCTATAGTGCCCAGGCCTCTACCCATTTTTAAAAAGAGAATAGAAAGGCATATTTGGTATGTGGCAGCTTTAGTGGAAAGCCCTGAGGGTTGGGGCATTTTGTAGAGCATCTGTGAAGGACTGCAAGTGACAGGGTTGGACAAGTTGCAGAAGCCTCCTAATACAATGGATACCCTGGGCTGTCCACTCACGAAGACATCCTTTGAACAGGTCAGTGTCATTGGCATTTATATGAAAGAGGAGAATACCGGCTTCACGCTGCATACACCATTGTTCTCCTAGGTTACCTAAGCTTGATTGCACTGTCCACCATGATGGAGAAGGCATGGTGTTAGGAACTAAACACAGGGCAGTTGGAGCATGAGGCTGACTGTTTACATCTCAGAAGACCAGGAAGCAAGATTGTCTATACATTTTACTAGACAGTTATCCTGAATGGTGGTTTTGCTTGTTTGTTTTCTTTTTGTGGATTTGAGATAAGCTATAGTTGTCTGGGAAGAAGGAAATTCAACTGAAAAAAAA
>NC_022012.1:87833234-87838611 GCF_000317375.1 Microtus ochrogaster
CAAGCAGTGATTGAAAGAATGCGGTTTGTGTGTTGTTATTTCCGGGCATAAGCTAGCCGTGCGGGCATCGGGGTGCTGGGAAGGCAGCCCCGCCACTCATATTACTACAGGGGGGTGTCAGGACATTGGAGGAACTGCCACCGCTGGGCAGGTTCACTGGTTCTAGGCTGTGTAAGAAAGCAGGCTGAGATGGTATTCTTCCATGGTCTCTGTTTCAGCGCCTGACTCCAGTTTTCTGGACTGAGCTCCTACCCTGACTTCCCCGGGTAATGGAACATGATGTGCAAGTGTAAGCTAAAATATGAAGTAAACGCTTTCCTCCCCCGAATGTTGTGGTTATGGCATCTTACTACAGCAATAGAAACCAACTAAGACAGTAACAAATACCATTATAAACTTTATCAAATCTCTTTAGTCCCCTAGCCTCAATTATTTAAAAGAATAAGGAAAGTTAAATTTGATTTCCTATTACAGAGTACTTTGAAAAAACAAAAACTCCAGCATTGGGGGATTTTTTTTTTAACCTGTTAGCCAGTGATTTGGGGAGCAGCAAGCCCTGTGTACGTGACTTTTAAGAGCTGAGGGAGAGGGGTCACACTCTCTCTTGCTCCCGCACTCTCCAGAGCAAGGAGCGGTTGGCAGAATGGCAGGCCACAGCCACTGGATTGTGGCATCATTTAATCTGTTCTATATCAGGGAGAGTTTAGCCTTATCTTATACCTAAATACATTCTGGATGCCCTTGAACCAGACTCTTGTGGGTTCATGTAGCACCCCAGAGTCTCACATATTGAGCCCATTACCATAGTTGAGGATGGTCCTGAGTTGACCATAGTTGAGGAGAGACTCTGAGTCTCTCGCTTCTGTCTTCTGAATTGGAGTTATGACTTGTTCTCCAGGACCTGGTTTAAGCAATGCTGGGCATGGAACCCAAGGCCTCACGTATGCTATGGACTCCAAGGCCTCATGCATGCTAAGCATGCTCTGCCACCTTGCTTCATCTCCATCCCATTACAGACTTTGCACAAGAACAAAATTAAAATACATATGGAGTTACAAGAACATGAAAAACATAAATTAACACATAATTTTAAATTCATCTTCTTCCCTCATCTGCACTAGAGGATAGAGAAGTCTAGTTCGGATTTCCTAAGTAGTGTGGAAACCCACAGATTTGCCAGTTACACTTGCTACCCAGCATCTCTACAATTCCACGTAAGGTGAGTTTTGTGTGTAGGACGCCAGCACTCCGCCATTGCTCTTCAGGGTCTCCCAGGCATTGTTTGAGATTAACCCTTGTCTTGGTGTAAGATGGTTGTCAATAGCAACTCTGCAAAAACGGCTTTTTGCAGAGGAATGAACCATGGGAAAGTTACAGCACAGTCTGCCTGGCTGTAGAGCAGGGCAAGGACAAAGCTGCACACAAGAGAGGCTTGCCAGACTGATCTAAGACAGGCCTGGGCTGGGGAGGAGAGAAGGGAGGAAGGACAGGCTGAGATAGGGAGAGGAAGGACTTCCTGGATGTTAGAACACAAGATGAGGGGCCTTTTAGGGTATCAGTCATGCATGCATAAGCTATTGACAGTGAGAGAAATGAGAACAAAAATTGGAAAACAGATTAGTTTTGTGTTATAGATATGCACTCTTTGGTGTCTTCATGAAGGACTGTAAATTAACATTTATATTGATTTTCAGTTATTTTGGCTGGTAGGGTATGACAGATACTGGTTTGGTTCTGTTCACCACTTCTGCTATTCTCAGCTCAGTTCAGCTATTCAGATGCTGGAGAGGTGAACAGGATAATTTGTCATCTGGACGGCGACATGAGGCTGAAGGGAAACCCCACTAATGACTGTGCAGGGAGTAACACCACAAAATCAAGACTGTGCCAGGCAGCTAACACATGATCTATTCTGCTTTTCATGGATTCTTTTGTGGGTGGACATGCTTATTTGTGTAAGGATGTGGAAACCGGAAATCACCCTTGGGGGTTGTTCTTTGGAACCTGTGCACTTTGGTTTTTTGAGACAGGGTCTTCCATTGGCATGGAATCTGCTAAATAAGCAAGGTTGTATGGGCAGTGAGACACAGGTATGCTTCTGACTCGGGCTCCCAGCAATGACGTCAGAAGTAGGGGACATCATTACCTCACCATATCTGGCTTTTCAATAGGTGATGGGGGCAAAACAGGTGTTCCTGCTTGGGCAGCAAGCATTTCACCAGTTGAGCTATCGCCCCAGCTCTGATTCGGTCTAATCAGTAAAATTTTAGTTCGGAATGTGGTCATAATGCACAAAAGTCAGTTGGCAAGACTCCACTTTCCTGGCTCCAGGGTAACTAAGTTTCATAGATTTGGTTTGTGAGATGGGAGTGGAAATCCCTGGAAAGGACTCGCTGTCCTGAATAAATCAATGCTGGAGGAGAGGCATGGCTTCTGCTCCCTTCTTCCTGCAGATGGGGTGTCCGGAGATGCATCCGTCACTTTCTAGCCATTAGGATGAAAGCCAAGTGTCTCGGCTGCTGAAGAGAAGGATCAGGACGTGGAGATTGATGCCCTCTTGAGGATGCTCCACAGGCATGGCCTGCTTCCCCCAGACATCTAGACCCTGAACCAAATCAGCTTGGAAGAGAGATAATCACCACATCACAGGCTATTTGTGAGAGAAATGAGATAATGAAGATAAAATTCTCTGTATGGAGATTAACAGACAGGAAGTATTCCAACACTGGTCACCATGACTGTTATATATTTTTAGTTAATTTTTGTTTTAGAAACATATTTACTTGTTTTAAATTTAGTGTGTTTGCATATGAAACTATGTGAGTATATGTCACATGTGCAGATCACTGTGGAGGCTGGAAAAGGGTGTCAAATTTCCTTGATCTAGAATCACAGGAGGGTATGAGTCCCCCTCCCCCTATGGGTTCTCTGGGTCCTTTGAAAGAAGGAGCAAGCACTCTTAATCACTGAGCCATCCCTCCAGACCCATTTATTTGCTTTATGTATAAACGAATGCATGTATGTATTTACTTATCATTGCCTTATGACTGCCTATGGTGTGTGTATGTGGGGGAGGGGGGACTTGCCATGGTGTACATGTGGAGGTCTGAGGAAAACTTCAGGAGTTGATTCTCTCCTTCCTCCTTATTTGTTAGTCAGGATCTCTCTAGTTTCTGCACTCCATGCTAGCTGGCCGACAAACTTTCCGGTGATTCTCCTGTCTCCACATTCCATTTCAACAAAGGAGTCCTGGGATTATGTTTGTGGGCCACCATATCTAAGTTTTTATGTGGGTGTTAGGAATTGAACTCCAGTTGTCTGACTTGTAGGCAACTGAGCCATCTTGGTTTTGTGTGTGTGTATGTGTGTGCGTGCACATGCACATGTGCAAACGCATATCAAGGCCAGAGTGGATGCCAGACATCTTCCTCCTTCTCTATTCCTCTCCACTACACTCAGCAAGATTACTCGTCCAGTGGACTTCTGGGAAACATCTCTCTCCACCTCTCCAGTGGGATTTTAGACTGAAATCACCCCAACCAACTGGGTGCTGGGTATCCAAACTCTGATCCTCACCCTTGCCTGCCAAGCAGCAGTTCATCCACTGAGCCTCAGCCCAGACTGCTATACTAATCTGTTCAACTCCTGTGTGTAGTAGGAGACTGATTTCTCATTTCCAGGCCACCCAGAGCTGAATAATTATACAGAAACTATATTAATTATAGCACTGCTTGGCCTATTAGCTCATGCTTCTTATTAACTAACTCTTACATCTTTAATTAACCCATTGCTATTAAGCTGTGTATTGTTATGAGGCTGTGGCCTACTGGTAAGGTTCTGACACATCTCTCTCCTTTGGTAGCTGCATGTTGTCTTCTTGACTCCACCTATTCTTTCTCTATATCTCTTCCAGCCTGGCTATATTCTTCCCTGCCATAGGCAAAAGGAACTTTATTCATTAGCCAATAAAAGCAACACATATACCAAAGGGCATCCCACATCATCTCCCCTTTTCTGTCTAATTAAAAAAAGGTTTTTACTTTAGCATAGTAAAATTACTTATATAAAACAGTTATCAAGCAAGAATTATAGTTATAATATTTAGTTCATTTACATTTGGTAAATTAAGGATAATAATTTATCATTTATACTATCTTTGTGAGTCTAAATTTTCATACTTAATTTATCTTTCATTATAGCTAAGGAAAACTATAATTATAATTATCTGTTCTTCAACTCCTTCAAAGACCCCAGAAGGATATAATATTACCTAGGTAAACAGGAAGTACATTTCAAGCAACTTCCAAAGTTCTAGAATTGACAGAGACATCTCGAAGCCTGAACCCAAAGTTCTGTAATGTTGGTGAATCCATCTTTAGCCTATAGGCCCATAGTATCCAGCAGACTTTTCCATGAGGCAGAAAATTTGAAGATATGTTCTACCTTGTACTACCAAAGATCATCAGTTGTGTTTTTCTGTAGCTGCAGAATGTCTGGCAGTTTCTTCTGTGAAGCACAAACCCTAAATGACCATTCTGTCTTTTGGAAAGTTCAGCAGTCACTTTTCTATGGGTCTTGCATGTCCAGTTCATATAGCATACCTAAAACAGTCCAGGCAAGACCAGTTTCTTGCCCAGATGGCTAGCCTTGTCACATTGAAGGCAAAGTCTATAATGAGTTTCTTCAATGCCCATCAACCTCTCCGAAGTAATTAGTGCTGCCAGAAGCAGACACGTCTCAATGTCAAGAAAAGCCTAAGTTCCTAAAACATTTTAAATGCCATATTTTGTAAGTCTTTGAATTATTGAAGGTTATCTATCTAACTGAAATATATTTCTGTATATATAGAAAACCTAACTAACACAATTAAAAGTTTGATTATTACAGATGACTATCTATTAATCTGTATTCCTTAACTACACATTATAGTTTTAAATGAGTTGAACAAACACAATACCTTAATCAATAGCAGAAATATGCATATAACAAAATTGACCTTAACTTTATGTCAATAGACTAAGATCCATACCAATGCAAAATATTCATTTTTATGTCAAATCCCCCTTTAAATAAAACCAAACATTTATTTTGGAAATTTGAGTGTTGTTTTCTCCAAATATCTTCCTGCTGTTTGTTGAGCAAAGTATTTTTAGGGTTCACAGAGACCTTTGGAGGATCTTGTTCCATCAAGTCACATTAGTCTGGAAGGAATCTCATCTTCTGTGGAAACAAAAGGAAAACCTCATTTCCAAAGTAACATATCCTTAGAGTTAAATTTTGAAGTCAAGACAACTTTACATTGGTTTAACTTAGCAGCTCCCAGAATCAAATGTCTCTCTACAGTCAAAAAATTCCAGGAAAACACAATCCAGACTCT